>NC_137924.1:21004594-21487094 GCF_963457725.1 Sprattus sprattus
AAAATAGAAAGCATTACTTAATTTCAATGGCCGCATGTAAATGACAAACAAAATTAAAGATAATTAAATCATTATAATTATGGGTCATTCACCCATAGTTGGTCTGGAAGGAACTGTTCCACTTGACCGGTGTAATTAAAGTCACAAAATCACTTACTCCGAAAGTGACCTCATTACTTAGGCATAAAATCTCTGTTTGGTTATATGACCATATACTGAATCCTGCACCAGACCTCTGGACAAAATTGAGCCAAATTGCCCTTGATAGCGATGCATTAAAAGCGAAAAATCTAACAGCTTGGAACAATTACGCCCCACCCTGTAGAGTGTTCGCTGCAGATGCATTCTCCATCTCTCTGAGCATCACAGCGGTGTATTAACTCATTATCCCGGCTGCTCCAAAAACTCCTTACTCCGCTAGCCAATGATTAATTTTGCTCCATTTTTAGAGAGGGGGCGTGCTATAAATAGTTAGCCTGCCTTCAGTGTGAAACGTTTCCCGTCCAAACTCATAATGTATTCTGCCACTTTGCCGGTGTGCGAGGCGGCGAGCTTCTGTTTCGACTCAGTGTCACTTGCCAGGTATCCCTGGCAACATTTGAGGGGGGGAGGTCCAAAAATAGCTGTGCAGCCTGAAAAAGGGCCATTCGACACAGGTGATACGGAGCCGTGTAACGGCAAGAGCAGCCACAGGAAGAATTAGGCAAGGAAGTGCAAACACACACACACATGTGCAAACACACACACGTGTGCAAACTGACAGATGGACAAAGAGACTCACACTCACCCATATTTGCTTACATCCATCCATGCTTACATCCATCTGTACGCATATACACAAGTCCATACTGACAGTTGTGAAATATATGCAAATACATACAAGCATATAGATATAAACGCACATAAAATACAGATATCGGGTATTTGCACATTTAGATTCACATGCACAGACACACAAAACACACATTTGAACGCAACACACTGCAGTGCCATTATGTAAGCAACCCTCCCACTGCTTCCCAGTGCTGGCACAGTTTCCATAGCTGTCAGCATGTTCTTGCCATCTGCCCGACGTCAAACTCACATTACAGAAACATGCTGCATAAAGATACATGGTCAGACCTGAGGAGTAGCCACTCAAAGTTCCTTCTGAAACGAAGTCCCATTTCTTATGAGAACCATGAAGATTTAATTCTACCGACGCCTCATTCAGCTTGATGGGATGCATACATAATTAATTGAAACTTCCTGTGACAATTCCATGGAGCACGGCATTGCAAAACACTTTGTCTTTCCCTTATCATCAGTAAATCGTCACTTGTTTATAACTGGAATAAATTACGCCTTGCAATGAAAACGGATAACTGGAAATAGAAACACACTCTGAAGTACTATTGAACTAGTGATACAGTATTGTTAAACCACAGAAACAAAGCATCAATATAAAGATGCTTTGAACGGCATTAACAATACAACAATATAAAGATGCTTAGAACTGTATTAACAGTGCAACAATATAATAATGCTTTTTGACGGTTATAGACAATAACACGTATTCATAGTGAGCCCAGGGTTGTATCAGCCCCAGCAGGAGTGATTTAGATGCTTGGGGGCTGGCAGCACAGACTGCGGAGAGAGGACAATGCCCAGTCTGTGGGCACCCTGTCTTGTGATGGGATAGGCGAGCAGTGCCAGGAGGATCTGGGCATGAGTTGAAGTTGCTGCCAGTTCCCATAAGACACAAACTGTTTGCCTTTGTTCCCTTTAATGGCCCATAACATCCATCCTCCAGTGGCCGTGGCAAAACAGACAAGCCATCTCTCGACACAGACACACAGATTTAATCTTTATGTGCATCTCAAAGGAAGATGCAGTGTTTTATCTAACAAGCTACGGGTATAGCTGCCGATAGATTATACCCTTGAAGTAATCAAATAATGAAAATGCAGTGTAGGCTCTCCAAATCAATTTAAAACAGCCAGGACTACTGCTGAGGCGGTGACACAAAACCCCAATATATGGCTGGCTGTGAAGCTGCCTCTCTGTTAGTGGTTATTGTTGCTGTTATTGGTAATCGGCGGTTGGGCAGAGGGGGTCGCTAGCGGGCTGCCCTCCCCAGTGCCTGCAGCAGAGGGACGCTGCTCAGGGACCTCAGGAGGGGGAGGGTGCTGGAGGGGACCAGATGGCTGCGCATCGGGTGCCACTGACACCTGAGCAAAGCAGGCCACTGACTCACTCTGCTGATGTAATCATTAGCGACTTAGCCCAGCCGACGCAGCCTAGCCCGGGCTGGACCATCCCAGCACGGCACGGCGTGGCGCTGACCGGACACACCCCACACGGGCCCTGCCTTATATCGGCTTCCGTTTTTCTGTTGTTGGCACTGTAGTTGAATGTAGAGTACAGCACAAAGCGCCTGTGTGTGTGCGTGTGTGTGTGTGTGGGGGGGGGGGGTTTGTTTTAGAGGGACCGTCTGGTTTTAAATCTCCAACTGGTTGCTGGTTGATCACGGGGTTCTGCAGTAGTTGTGGGAGCTGTCTGTTTGATTATGGGGGTAGATGATGTCATGCGTGAGAGGCTAATAAAGACCAGTCCAGACTGACTCAGTCTTCAGCAGAGGTACTGTGTGATTGTCTTTGCATAACAGCTCACATTCATCTGCCACAGTTCTCAAGGCAACTTTGTTTTTCTGTCCGCCTGTTGAAAGCAATTGACAGTAATTGAAAAAGGCCCCTCTGTTCTATTCTTAACATATCAGAAATAGACTAGAAAATGAATAGTCATTATTTGTACTCGGATGGCAGCAACCAATCAATGCAAGATTACACAGCGGACAGAAAAACAGTCCTACACGTCAACATCTGAACTTGCTGTTCCAGAGTATTATGGTTATATGGTTAAGTATAGCAGCAGGTGATGCTCTTTTACAGTTGCCACATCTCATAGATAAAACAGAGTCAAAAAAGGCATTGCCGGTATTCATCAGCTATGCTTTATCTTCCACCGCCACGCAGGTGCATAAGAGGACAATTTAAATGTTCTTCCATGAGGACAAGACAGGACACACTTTTTGTTTAAAAAAAAAAAAACACTTTATCTCACTTCACATGAAGAACCACACTGTATGGACAAGATCATTCATCTCAGGTCTTCTGGGGCCGGACGTGCCATCTCACCGAGCACAGAGCACTCGTTAAACTCAGTGTGAGCAGTGAGCGGTAGAGGGCTGCCATACGGTGAGATGATTCATCCCTCGTCGTGTCCCTGACAGATGGGCCTCATGGGCATACGTTGAGCACAGCTAAAGAAGCCGGTTGGGAGTGGGCCTGAGTGCCCTGATCCTACAGGGAAGGGTTGTGGTAGTCCCCCTGTACTGTAGGGGGGGGTGGGTGCTCATGTTCAGTTTCAGCATTTTCAAGGGAGCTTATTTACAGTGGGCATGTCAAATGCTAAAATATTTAATTTACTGCATACTTGTGGCACATGCATTCCTGTCTTGTGAGAGAAGTGGATACAAAATTGCACCTACTTTATTTTGACCTTTCTAGAGTTGTAGAGGTGTATGATGTGGGGGGGGGGGGGGGTGTTGACCTTTGGAGTCTTTCATGAAGAGGTCCATAGGATGCTTCGCAAGGCTGAAGAGAAACAAATGAAGAGGGTGTGTGTTGCGGGCAAAGAGAAGACATCCGATGTTACATTCCCGCTCAGAGATGCATCTCCACTCTCACAGCTCAGATCCTCCTTCGCCCTGGAAAGAATCTCCCACAGGGAATGACACGGGACAAACACACTCTGTCAGGAGCAATTAAAGGTGCCCCTTCTCGCAACCATGGAAGATGATATTTCCCTATTTATGAGAGAGGGAGCGAGAGAGAGAGGGATGGATGGAGCAAAAGAGTGGTATAAGAGTTAGGTAGGCAGAAAGCAGAGAGAGATAGTGAAAGAGAGTGAGAGAAAGATCAAGCGATGAAATCGAGCCACCTTCCTTGCCATCAACAAAGTATCAATGTCCCCCTTCTCTATCCAAGACTCCTCAGTACTGCTGCTCACCATTCCCCCCCTCCCCAGCTCTCAGTGTCATCGGGTCGTACTGTACCGTGACACCTTAGCTGTCTCCAGTGACACCGTCACTTTTTCCTATCACGTATCTGATCTCAAATCTGTAGGGATGTCCTGGGTTTATATGGGGGGAGGTTTTGGGGGGACGGTGTTGGAGCTGCTAGTGAAGGAGAACGAGCCACCCTCAGCACTGGGCTTGTTTATGGCCCATAGGGAGGGAGAAGTGTGAGGCGGATGGATAGGGTGGTTTGCAGGAGTAGGCTGTGGTGGGGATGTGTTTGTGCACGTGTGTGTGTCTGTGTCTGTGTGAGTGTATATGTGTTTGTGTGTGGGGTGGGTGAATGTGTGTGTGTGTGTGTGTGTGTGTGTGTGTGTGTGTGTGTGTGTGTGTGTGTGTGTGTGTGTGTGTGTGTGTGTGTGTGTGGGATGGGTGGTAGTATTGGCATAGGCTGAAGGTCAGAGGAAGTATCAGTGACAGGAAGTCCGATGCTGCCAGGTTCGGACCAGGTTACCGCGGTAATGAATGACCGTGCTGAGTGACACCTGGCTGGTCTTAAAGCTAAGAGGGAAAAACACACACACAGTACACACACACACACACACACACACACACACACACACACAGTGCAGATTCACCTAAACGGTCTCTTAACACAGGTACCCACACTTACACACACACAAACACTCTTACACACATACACACCTACACACCCCCACACACACTTACACACACACACAGTGGCGTGTTGAGTCACGTATGCACCTGCTGCATTTTGACAGAGGCACAGATGGACAGTGATTCTCTGCTTTGCTGCACAAACCCTCTATGGTCATGCTGATCAGGGCGGCCTGAATTTCACCCCACTTAATGGCTCTCACCTCCTCACCTGTCTTATTAATGCCATCCTGTGGGCTGGAAATGGACAGAAAACGTCCTTCTGAAAAAGGGACGCTGACGGGACGGACAGCGAGGGCAGTGCTGCGTTGTCCTCAGTGCTGACTGTGTCCCCATTTCGGGGGTGAATTTGGAATAGATTGTTGTCAGGTGTGGAGGGCAAATCATGACATCAACCAGGGGGGTGGGGGTGGTGTTTCTGCTGGGGGGAGCCATGACATTCAGAGGTTGAGGTTGCTGTAGTTAAACACTCACCGCGGGGCCATGCCCCGAGAACAAATGCTGAATCAGCTACCTCAGCTGCCCTGTTTTTCTCTCAAGCCCTCTCTCTTTCGCTCATGAAGAGGAGAGGTAATTTGATGGATTGTTTGTTTGTCTGTCCTCACCACCCAATTCAAAAGGCAAGATCATACCAACCTTCACAAGCTATGGCTTGTGGGAGATGTTGTCATTGGTGTGGATGTGCTTTTGTGTCTGAGGTTGAAGGTTATGCAGTGGATTGCCTCAGTGCAAACCTTGTTGCCCAATGTTACCATGACTGTCACAGTTTCAGGGCAACATCGCTGCCATGCAACATCAGAATAGATGTGGTCTTGCCCCCGATACAGGACATTCTGTCCTTTCGTGTATTAAAAGCTTGGACTCGTGACAAGCCTTTCTCTTTTCCATCACACACACACACACACACACACACACACACACACACACACACACACACCCACACAAGTCACCAGTCATGCATTCTGACCAGAAACCAAAAACTCTTAATGAAAACACTATCACCTACTTGGCTACTGATATCGTCAGATAATAAACAAACAGGGCGCCGCAGGGCACCCACCCAGTTCTCCCTCTCTGCCCAGGTGGGTGTCATGGCGGGATCAATGACAGGCCTGTGGAGTCTGACAGTCATGTCGATGGGGCCGGCTCTATTTAAAGAAGTGCAGCAGGCGTCGATAGCTCACAGCTGGCTATGACACAGGTTCTGCTGGAGGGCACAGGACAGGAGGGATGGACTGGTCACCTCATGTACACACACACACACACGCCCGTGTGCGCACACACACACACACACGCACGCACATAGACACACATGCATGCACGCATGCAAACACACACACACACACGTCACCAGTCATGCACACACACACGCGCACAAACACACACACACACACACACACACACGTGTCACCAGTCATGCACACACACACACATACACACATGCACACACACACACGCACACAAACACATGTACTAAAACACACACACACACACACACACACACACACACACACATGCACACTTGTGTATACACACTCATACACACACAAATACATTATCATGCTTAAAATATGCTACATTGATTTTTAGTGCTCTATGAAAAAGATGCTTGTCTAAAAAAGGGAACGAGACATCATCTCATATTCACCATGTAATTATTTGATTGAAAAACATAAGGTGACATTTCTTTACCATTTTCACTCGTGGATTTATGCGCTTACTACTCCCCTCGAGTTCAAAAGCACCCTTGTAATGTTTTCAAGCGAGTAACCATCCATCTCTCATCATAGTAGCTCTTTGTAAGGAAGCGCACCTGTACCGACTCAATTAGTCAAAGCACAGGCAGATGCAAACACAATCAAGTACATGTACACACACACATACACGCACACACACACACACACACACACACACTCGCACGAGATAGTTGACATCCTGTCTGCCTCTGTATGAATGCCTCTGCACCTGCAAATGTCTGCAGGAAGCCAAAGTTGTTGCCAATGTCGTGCCACCCATCCTTCCATCAGAACGTTTCGCCCTGTGTGCACACACACACACACGGACCCACATGCTGTATGCCATACACACACACACACACACAATAGTTTTTCCTCTGCTGTTGCAGTGGGTGATACGACGAGGCTGTGCTTGAAGGATGTGGTGGCTCCGGGCTGGTTGTCTGATCGTGTGTGTTCACAACCCCCTGTTATCTAAAGATAGGAACAGATCCGTTACACTGCTTTTTTTCATCAATTATACTCCTTTATTTTCTCCTTCTTTCTCTCGCTCTCATTTACACACACAGACGCATATGCATATGCACACACACACACACACACACACACACACACACACGTGCACCCGTGCGTTGCCTGCTATCTTTTCTGTGGGTTTTGAATTTAATCACTGCTAAATAAATTGTGGTGTACTTAACATGACAAGGGTCCCACTCAGTCGCTTGGCGGAGCCAACACAGCTGGCGCACTTGTCAACCCCTTTGCTTCTCTCTCGGCTCGGCTTGGCTTGGCAGCGCTGAACGGCTCGTTCAGAGGTCGTTTCTCCGCGCCAAATGGAGGCACTTTTCTAATGGAGATGGTTGTGTGTTTTTTTTCTTTCTTTATAATCTCAGTGTAGCAGAGAGCAATCCAGATGCTTTACCCCCGTCCCCCCTGACTCAATGAGGGCCGTCTGGCATTTGTATAAGTGATATGTGCAGAGCGTGGATTGCCTCACACACAAAAAAAGACTTAAACTGCGAAGCATCTCAAAGGCACGTGAAGAAGGCAGAGAGCCAAATGAGGCAACCATGGCAGACATGCTGAAGAAAACCGACTTAAGATGCAGCAGGAGGAATGGTTTACTGCGTTGAAAAGGGTTAATTAAAACTACTGGTTTGAAAGAGGAAAGACACGTATAGTCACAGATGCCTTTGACGTAGAGCAGGAGAAACTAATGACAGCGTTGATCAAACCTGCTTTCAAATGCGGCTTTGTAGCATTTCCTTTGTATTCTCTCTGTCATGTTTTTTTCTCTCATTTACATACCGCCTCTGGTACTGTATATTTTCACTGATAAATATCCTTAAGAAAAGAATCTTGTTGAAGTCATAGTAAGAATTGTTATCGCTTAGAACAGGGGGGAATATGACCATTTGGCATGGTGGCATAGTGTTCTGATGCTAGCTGTGGTCGCCATCACGTTATGTTCAACCTCATTGTACAGGCTATTCATCACTTTATTTTCCCTTTGCACTGCGCCCTCATGCCTGCCCCTCTGCCATTCCTGGAAAGCTTCGCTCTCACTGATATTATCACTTATTCATCTCGACTGCCGCTCTCTCTCTCCCTTTCCATCTCCCTCCCTCCCTACCGTTTTCTCTCCCTCTCCCCCACCCCCCCTCCATCAGTGGTCCTATTACTGAAGCTGTGTACCTTGTGCCTGGCAGCTCTCAGCCTATCTACTGTAGGACAGGCCAGCGAGGTTCCAGCAACAGAGTCTATGCAGACCCATTCAGACCCCCCACCCCCACCTCCCAGCACGCCTCAGAGATAATACCAGAGCTCTCTCTGGAAGCACCCCCCCTCCCTCCCCCATCACAAAAAAAACAGCACGTCTGGCTCCCATAGGCCCTGGGGGTAGACATGGAGGGATGATTGTCTGGGTCATTGCTTTATGGCCCTGTCGGCTTGCCGTCGTCAGGCCTCAGGCCCAATGGCTGAGTCTGGCTGTTGGAGAGATGTCATGGCTGCAACGCAGGTTGTATCTGCCCAGGTGTCAGTAATGAGTGGTTCAGAACGACAGAGCAGATTGTTTGACAAACTCTGGGGGAGGTTGTTTTGACAACTTTGGTTACTGATTAGCAGTCATGAGCTTGTTTTTCAAGACCTAGACCTTGCGCCTCGCTTCCCTACAATTAGTTTAAAACCAAATGTGGAGGCCCATCCTACCTACACTAATGGTTGAAGACAAAAGGGCCAACAATATTGTTCTAGCAGTACTTTTTCATGAGGATGATTATTCTGCTGTTATAAAACTGCTCTGTTGTTTTTCCCCCCCTCAGGATGCTTCCATAGCACACCGCTTCCATCTGATGAGGGAAAAGCACCCGGAGAAATTTAACAGCAGGTAAGACACTGCATTTCCGTGATTGGTGTGAGCAGGTGTGCATGTGTGCGACTAAAAAAAAAGTTTAACAAAGAAACATGAAAAGAAATAAAGAAATACAAGTAACAAAATTATCGACTAAAAAAGCTGAAGAAACAAATAAATCTATACTGCGGGCCCTTAGAAACTGCTCCTGCTTGAAAACTTTTTCCTGTCACAAAAGATTTACGCGCGACAGCACCCTCCCACGTGAGGCCCCCAGGCGCCCTCAACAGCAATCAGCGAGCGATGCCTGGGCCGACCGAAATGATAGGCGCCACACGCTGGGCTACAGAAAGCCCAAACTCTGCAGCCGTACCTGTTATCACCAGCACACATTGGAATCAATGAGGGAACAAACACCACCTGCCTCGCCAAACCAAATGATTGGTTTTGTTGAGCAACCGCCAGAGATTGTTATGGATTTGTCGTGACCCAATAACCTGTTTACTTGGCGTAAGCGCAGCACTTTGGTTCTCCACCAAGGAAGAGGAGCGGTAGTGTCCTGTTCTCTGCCTGGTCGCTGGATTCTCTGCTATCTCAAACACTTGGATTTTATTCTACATAAATTGTTCAAGGCCCCCTGTTGTGAAAGTGTTGTTGTGTTACCTAAGCTGTTCATAGTCATGGACTCAATGCCTCCTCTGTTACCTAATCATTTTAGTTTTTAATTAATTTGTTATGAAATCACAGGACGCTTTGGATGCTTAATGTGGGTTGACTTGCAAATAAGGCAGCAGCACAGTGCCTGAAACAAATGCTGTGTTTGCATAAGCAGTAGCATTCTCTATGTGTAGTTGTTCACTGGTGAATATGGACTACACATAAACATTTATTGAGATTAAAATGGGGAAAACATTGAAATAATAGTACTTGATGAAGATCTGCATAGGTTACGGTTTTGAAATGGATCAGTTGCCTGTGTCCTGTTATTTTAATATGTGAGTATTAGGGATGTGTACTTTGGTTGTATTCACAGCTTGAGTACTCAACAGAGAAAAATAGGTCGGGTTGATCCAGGGTTGATCTTGCAACAAGTTTAAGTACATCACCAGCAAATCTTTGGCTACCATTTCAGCTATTAGCTGTGTTGTTCTCTCCACTCTGCAAACATCACCTATAATTCTGAATGTAGTTAAAGAAATGATTTGTGTCTGGCTACCATCTTCTTTTTCGTTCAGCATTTTGTGTGTTTAAATGTGAGGTGGTTGTACTTTCTTCATTGCACTAGTAGCAGAGTTGTATGACAGCATTGGGATTCATAACTGCACTGTGTTTGAAAACTGTGTGCTTCCTTATCTCACTGCGCATTTTCAAAGCCATTGTTAGCTAGCTATTGCAACAGCTAGTGCTGTCTATTTTGTTTATTTATTCTCTCCCCCCAAAAAAAATTCCAATCTGAGAGAGACTACTTGTTCACATTCATTTGTATAGTAATTTCCCCTCACTCTTTTTGCTCTATTTCGTTGCTCTATAACAAATGTGATGATGCCTGCGATTCTGCTCTCTCACTTTGAATGAATGGAATGTTGATGATCTACAGGTTAACAGTAGAAGTATGTAAAAAGTGATTACTCGTGTATCATGTTCTCGGTTCCGGTCAGGTGCCTGGTCTTAACTAATCATCAATTATAAAAACTTCCTGAGGCGGATCGTCCGTTCTTCCACTAGTAGTTAAGAGTCTGCGTTCCAGGATATCCTCACTCATGGAATGCCTCTTGTCCAATCAGAAATAAATCGTTCGACCGGATCTAATAAATATACATATTCGATAAACGTTCTATCACGCATTTATTGGGTTGTCATGATTGGTAATTACGGTCCCTTTTGAGACCTCAATTATGTGAGTACTAGTGCCCAGCCCTATTAAGTTTCCTGACTTTATAAAGCATTGTGTATTGGCTCTCCCTGTGTTAATTTGAAAAGTAATATGGCAAAAAGCCATCAAATGGCACATTTTCACTGTAGGCTCTGGAAATAAGCCTCCGACTTTTTTTGTTTCCACATCTGAGCCTGGAAAGGTTGGTCCTCGAGTCAGGCAGTGCCAAATCGTGGCTGAACTATGGACTTTTGAAATGGAATACAGCACAAAAGAGTAACTTGAGAAATTTAAAGACAGATAGAAAGTGTTCATTTAAGTTGCCTAGCAATAGATCTGTAGATTGTATTTGTAGAGAAGAGCTATACAGATAAATCAAAACCAATAGATCTGTAGCTTTTATTTGTATAGAAGAGCCCTATACGGATACATCAAAACCAATAGATCTGTAGCTTGTATTTTAGAGAAGAGCTTTATACGGATAAATCAAAACCTCGCAAAAGAATTAAGGACACGGTTTCCAACAATTTCATGACATTGTCATTTTGTCATTTAAATGCCATGTAATGACATTACATTTATTATTTATGTACTAGTGCAGCTGTTGTTAAGCACTGTTTAGAAATGAATAGCTCTATTTGCTAATGTCCCCGATATTGCAACTTGTAATGGCAACAGTGCACGAGGCTCTTAACTTATGCTTAAGCCTCAGGCTGGCAGAAGCGTCACCATCTACCACACCGCGTCATCCACTTAAAGGAAGTTCTTTTTAATTAAACATTACATAATTTTTCTCCTCTAGCGAGCTGCCATTGTCATTTCTTGCAAAACTCTGGGGAAAAAATGTGGAGGTCACCGTCCTTTGTGGTTAGTACAGGAGAAACAGGAGAGTAGAGAAAGAAAAATAAATAAATAAAGGCTTCCTTAGATGTGTGCAGTGATGAGCAGAAGAGAGAGTCTTACACACAAGGGTGGTTGTGGATGGTGGGGGTAGGACTGTAGTGTGTATGTGTTTGGGGGGTGGCATAGAGCAAATTGGACGTGACATTAGCCCAGCCACTCTGTAGCCGTCTGTCAGTGACGCTGGAAGATGTTGCTTGTAAAAGTCCCGGCTTGGAAGAAAAGCCAACCTTTTGTCATCCAGAGAGATGCCCATGGTGTTTTTATTTTTACAGAGGCTCATAACCTCCTCCCCTGCTTTGATCTGGAGCTCTTATTATCCCTCACTCCGTGCTTTGTCCCGGATGCCTCCTCCTCCTCCTCCTCCTCAACCAGCTCTCTCTTTCTCTCTCTCTCTTTCTTTTGTGACCACTGAGAGCTAAAGAGTGCTTTTAGCCTTCAGCAGTGGGTAGGGCTCCAGTGGAGAGAGAGGCCCAGCGAGGTCCAGCTCGGCAGCAGGGTCAATTCTGAAGTCCGCTCTGAAAGCCTCTCTGAGTTCAGCCGAGGTGAGGCCTGCTGCCATGGGAAAGACAGTGATGTCACTGCACTGTACGTGCTCTGAACCTGATAGATGTCCATATACGGACAGACAAACAGACAGCAAAGACATGAGCAGGTACAGAGGCTCTACAATAAGAGCCCCAGTGGTCTGGGGAAAGCTGTTTGAGTGCGAGATAAAGTGTGGATGAAAGAGGGCTGGATGGGGCCCTAGATGGTGGGTAGATTGAGTGTGTGTACGTGTGTGTAGGAGTATCCATTTTACAACATGCTGACTTTGACACAAACCGAAATGTTTGGGAGCCAAGGAGTAGTGGGAAACTATTTACATTTTGAATCCATTTGGGGCTCTGGGATGCATTTTCCAGTCTCGGACTGTGATAGGAAAAGAGGCAGAGTGGCTTGTGTTTGTTCCTGTTTTTTTTTCTTCTTCTTCCATCTGTAGCTATCAGTCATGCTAACATAGCACACTGTGCAATCAGGGTGGACGGCTTAGATTGTTTACAGTGTGGCCATCAATTATTGATGCTGCAGTCACTATCCATTAGACCTCAATTTCCACACCACTCAAGGAGTTTTTTTCTTTCTTTTCTTTTTCTTTTTTTTACAGCATACTGGACATTTGTGCACGTGCCTTATCAGTGGAGCTTTTACAACCTTGTAATTTGAAGTGGACAGAGGGCCAACAGCAGGAGTTGGGCGTTGGGCGCATTGAGCACACGCCTATGAGTGCCCTTTTCTAATGTCTCATTCTGCAGATGAGTCATCGGCAGCAAATGCATAGACGAGAAAAAAAGAGAGAGAGAGAGAGAGAATAAGAAAAAGAGAAGACAAAACTCCATTAACCCTGCTTTGTTCGTATGAGTAGTGAGAAGCGGGATTTGAGTACCACTCTACCAAATCTAGATGAGAGTCAGACTCAGTGGGTATCTTTCTGTTTTTTCTATCTCTTTTTTTTCTTTTTTCCTTCTCTTTTCTTCTTCTTCTTCTTCTCCTTTCGATAGCGACATCTCTCCAGATGGCGCAGGAGCAGTGGTTGCCATGGAGGTTTGGCAGGCGGAACGTCTGTGTGCCATCAAACTGTCACAGGCGCTCACAGAGAATGAGGCTTGTGATATGACAGCGACCTGCTTCGTGTCGGCTAAATGGCCATCACTCCCACAAATCAGTGCACGACCCCCATTACAACGGCTGCTTTCCAGTGGCGCTGCGCTATGAATTATCTATGGAGACGGGAGTAAAAAACAAAGGAATGTAAACAGGCTATATCTTTATATTGGACATAAAATATAGGCGAAATGGTTGCGATAATGAAATATTGAACAAACACTAAAATATTGATATGGAAAATGCTGCAAACAGTGTAGCCAATACACATGAACACATATTCCCCCTAAATAGTTTCCTTAGAGACTCAGTGGCCCCATCACTCCTATAAGTACTCTTATTGTAAGAGTGGTCTGGTTGACGCCATTTAGTTTTTTTTCGTAATAGTATGTATGCTGCAACAGTGATCTTCTGTGCTACAGAGCATTATGCACTTCACGGAGTCACACCCTTAGGAAAGAACTCCCATTTGTGTTGCTGTTCTTCAAAACATTCCACACAAACACTCTCACAAACACACATACATAAGTACACTCTCACACACACGAACAGACTCTCTCTCTCACACACACACACACACACACACACATACACACATCCACATTGGGGGAGGGGGGGGGGGGGGTTGGGCAGTGTGACTCCAGACACCTCAGTGGATTGGTGATGATGTGCATGCAAAGCGCCCAGTAGCCCACGGCCTCCCGGAGAGCCTGTTGCCGGAGCGCTAATGATGCCACAAACCACAATGGGGGAATAAGAGAGGGGGAGGGAGGGGGCACTGGGGCCGGGGTGTCGAAACACCCCAGAGAGGAAGTTTTGGATTAAGAGGTGTCAAATTGCCCTCCCCTCTCCGTTAAAGAAACAGAGAGAAAAAAGGGAAGAGCTGCCGGGACGCATTGTCCACTCTATCTCAATAACAAAGGAGACTCTGTGGACGGCCACTTTCCCAGCCAAACAATGGAGGGGACGAGGGAGGCACCACCAGGGAATCCAGCAATCACTGGGCTGGAGCAGGGCAGGGGCACAGACACTGGGGCAGAGGATGGGAAGATCTGGCCAGGGCTGGTTCCCACTTCCTGAGCTTTCCCATCCCACCTCAGCAGCGCACCCCTTCAAGGGAACAACTGCCTTGGCTGTTAACAGTGAGACATGTGTGGGTTTCTGATTTGAAAATATAAAATACCAATAAAAGAAAAGAAGAAAGAAAAAAAGAACCAAAGAGTTGCATGTAAAGGAGGGTAAAATCCAACTCTGGTTGAGAGATGATGGGCAAAGAGAGCATGGCACTAACCTCAGTCCACTCCCCACGGGGGGCATCGATGCACATTATTCTTAGGCTGTCAAGGCAGTCAATGTTTCTGTTATTTCATTGATTTGTGAAAACCATTGGCCCCTTTGTTTTTTTTTGTAGATGGGGGGAGGGGAGGGGAGAGCAGCACACACACATACACCACCCCTCATCATCAGCCAATATGTCATTCCCAGCCATGAGGAGAGAATGTAGCTCACAGCAGTATCTCCTCTTTCAGCCCAAGAATTAAAATACCATAAAATATATATACCATGCAATATAGCCACAAGGTACAACAGAAATATTATGGTGAAGCAAGTGTCATTTCCTTATACAAATATGGACATGGAAATGCAGTGTAAGTCGTTTTGATCAGAAATCATGTTGAGGTGGAGTCACGTGACGGAGGGAACATACGGTGCTGTAACACAGAACTACTTGGCAGGGGAAGGTTAAAAGACCGGAAGGGACAGATATGTCCTTAGTGGCGGTGTGTCCCGGCCACGCCTCACTTGAGATGTGTGTGTGTTTGTGTCACTGTGCTTGTGCACTGTTTTGTCTGTGTGCGTGTGTGTGTGTGTGTGTGTGTGTGTGTGTGTGTGTGTGTGTGTGTGTGTGTGTTTGTGTGTTAGTGTGTGTGTTTGTGTTTTTGTGTGTGTGTGTGGAGCTGCAGCAGTGACCCACCGTAGCTGCGATCTGGAGCCTGTCGTGACCTGCTGCTCTTTGCCTGTGGTGCAGTGGGATAAATATACTTTCCCCTTGCTGTCATCCACGGCTGCCAAAAAGAACAGCCTGTGTGTGTGTGTGTGTGTGTGTGTGTGTGTGTGTGTGTGTGTGTGTGTGTGTGTGTGTGTGTGTGTGTGTGTGAGTGTGTGTGCTCCTTTCAAAGCTACGCTCGTCCATACGTACACATTTCACATACACCGGCATGCACTCAATATTATAACCTCACGTATCCCCAAAACCTCAGGTATGGATGCCAAACTTTAGCAGTCCAGACAGTAAAAACATGTAGATCACAAAATAAAAATGTATTTCAGAATGTAAATACATTTTTGAAAAAATATGTATAAATAAATATTTATGTATATGCAAACATGCATCTATTCTGAGCAGTCTATACTTCAGAGGTTCTTATGAGTCCCCATAACCCACATCCCACAGCTCATGTGCACCTAATCATAAGCATCTCAGTGATAGACAGAGTGGCCATATGCCAGGAACTTCACCAAGGTCAGAGGTTCAGTTTGTGGATCTCTCCACTCCACTCCACACCACACCACACCACTCCACACCACACCACACCACACCACACCACACCACTCCACTCCACTCCACTCCACTCCACTCTACACCACACCACTCCACTCCACTCCACTCCACTCAACTCAACTCCACTCCATACCACTCCACACCACACCACTCCACACAACACCACTCCACACCACTCCACACCACACCACACCACACCACTCCACTCCACTCCACTCTACACCACATCACACCACACAACACCACTCCACACCACACCACACCACTCCACTCCACACCACACCACACCACACCACACCACACCACTCCACACCACACCACACCACACCACTCCACACCACACCTCACCACACCACACCACTCCACCCCACTCCACACAACACCACACAACACCACACAACACCACTCCACTCCACACCTCACCTCACCACACCACCCCACTCCACTCCACTCCACTCCACACCACTCCACTCTACACCACACCACTCCACACCACACCACACCACTCCCCCCCACCCCACACCACACCACACCACTCCCCCCCACCCCACACCACACCACACCACACCACACCACTCCCCCCCACTCCACACAACACCACACCACACCACTCCACCCCACTCAACACCACACCACTCCACCCCACTCCACACCACTCCACTCCACTCCACTCCACTCCACTCCACACCACTCCACTCTACACCACACCACTCCACACCTCACCACACCACACCACTCCACCCCACCCCACCCCACACCACTCCACCCCACCCCACACAACACCACACCACTCCCCCCCACCCCACACCACACCACACCACTCCCCCCCACCCCACACCACACCACACCACACCACACCACTCCACCCCACTCCACACAACACCACACCACTCCACCCCACTCCACACCTCACCACACCACACCACACCACACCACACCACTCCACTCCACTCCACTCCACTCCACTCCACACCACTCCACTCTACACCACACCACTCCACACCTCACCACACCACACCACACCACTCCACCCCACCCCACCCCACACCACTCCACCCCACCCCACACAACACCACACAACACCACTCCACTCCACACCTCACCACACCACTCCACACCACTCCACTCTACACCACACCACTCCACACCACTCCACACCACACCACACCACTCCACCCCACCCCTCACCACTCCACACCACACCAAACCACTCCACTCCACTCCACTCCACACCACACCACACCACACCACACCACACCACACCACACCACTCCACACCACACCACTCCACACCTCACCACACCACCCCACCCCACGCCACGCCTCGCCACGCCACTCCACTCCACTCCACCCCACACCACTCCACACCACACCACACCACACCACTCCACTCCACTCCACTCCACTCTACACCACACCACACCACACCACTCCACTCCACTCCACACCACACCACACCACACCACACCACTGCACAGGGCCCAGAGCCCAGGGCCTCCAGAGAGGAACATGTCACAGGATTATGAATGGATTGGATAGAGGAAAGAATATGCACTCTGATGCTGACACACACACACTCATTTACACAAACACACACACACACACACACACACACACACACACACACCAACACAGGGGAGAGGCCATTACTGGTCTTAGAACAGCGCCTTGGGGAGTGAGAAATGCTCAGTGTGTGAACGTTTGTGCTCTGCAATTATTCTTACTTAATCAGCTACCCCTCGTCAACATAGCAAAGCTCTATAAGATAATAGAATCAATGGCCAGTGGAAATGGAGCCTGATTAGATCAGCTTAAGATGGTAAATATGGTGTCCACTCCCAATGACACAGAGTCTCTCTCTATCTCTCTCTATCTTTCTCTCTCTCACACACACCCACACATATTTATCTTCTTCACCCCTCCTCCTCTTCCTGAACTGAGTAGTTCACCTCCTCTTATCTGTCCTCAGTGCCATCATCTCCCAGCCACCCCCCCCCCCTCCCCCTCCCTCTGCTGCTCTCCTCTGTCAATCAAGTGCTCTATCAGGCCTTAGATCAGCTCCTTGATGGTTGAGTGCAGTCCTGAGTGATCGGCAGAGATAAGGAGAGGAGGAGGGCTCGTGGGTCAGCAGGTCAGCGCTCCTAAAGGGGATTATGGGAGATAGCCATCTCTCACCCACCCCCCCACCCCCACCCCCAAGAGCAGTAGGTGGTGGTGGGAGGAGTAGGGTAGAGTAGGGTAGGAGTATGGCCCTAGGCTCCTTGACCCAATGTGACCAACTCACTGCATAACTATCTTTGTAATGAGCCTAGATGTGAGGACTGTCCTGTGCAAACTCACCGTTGTCTTGAGTTGATTACCTTGACAATAGCTACTTCATTCAGTAAATTATACTGCCCACAGCCATGTGTCAGTGTTGTTTTTGATTTTTGGAGTCTGTAGTTCTTAATATCTGTAATGGTGTAATCAATGATAGCTGTAATAAGGACATGTTGGGATCTACGAAAAGCCTGAACATTGGTCATGTTACTGATGGTATTTCCGTCCTTTTATTTACACAAAACCTGTAGATAATACTGCAGGTGCAAGTAGCCCTAGTTATACTCAAAGGCTTTAGGTAACATTCATTGTGTTTTCTTTGTGATTTAGGTGAAAATTCAATCAAGTTACCTCAGACCCCAGAGTTGCATATAAGTATATTTAATCAAAAACAACAATAAGCTAGTCAGGCTTACCCATGTCTTGGCAGACAAGAAAAAGGCACAGGCCCACTCTCAGAGAGAGTGAGCGCCCGGGCTCACTCCCAGACTGCAGCAGACAAGAGAGAAGCGAAGCTAAAGGCATCACACAAGGTTTATATAGAAAGAAGTTAGCGTTCTCTGACGCCAAAACATTTTGTCAGCAGGGATAACCACGTGGTGGGTTGCTTACCAAAAAGAACTGCACTGGTATGTTTACAGGTGTAACATTGTTGACCCGGATATTGCCAGTGGCAAAGGCTAATGGAGTCAGCGTAGTAAAGAATGGCATCCGTTTGCGTGACACACTGTGTCAGCACATCGTTAAAAAAGGCATCTGCAAAAAAAAGTTCAACTTTGAGAATGCTGCCCAAATTTAGCAGAGGTGGTGTTTGGAAACTTGTGATCTCAGAGAAACTTCACACTGAGGCTTCCTCAGTATTTTCTCTGCATAGCCACCTCTGTGCTGACCGAGTGGAACTAAGCAAGTCTTAGGATGTCCACGTGTCAATGTACACTCAATCGTGTGGACATAGTGGAACTAAGTGAGTCTTAGCATGTCCACGTGTCCACGTCCACCCACTCGTGTGGTCATAGCAGAGAAGAGAGCAACATTCACCATATCTTAAAAAAACATTTTTAGCAAGAAGCTAAACTTTGATTGATTGGGCAGAATCAGATGTGTCTTGGGATGTCCACGTCTCACCACTCACTTGGGCGGATCTGTGCAGTGCTGTCAGATGTCTTTCTTCTTTCATCGGCACAGAAGGAGAAGTCTCTCTGTAGACGGCAGTCTGTGATGTACAGAGAGCGAAAGAGGAACAGGAGAGAAACCATTTTACAGAGATTGGCAGACCACTGCGGTTCTATGACAGCTTTGAAGAATGTGCTACGTCAGCGCAATGAGGAGAGGATGACAAGTACAAGAAGAACACGCAGAAGAAGAAAAAGAAGAAGAAGAAGAATGTAGCCTTATTACAAGAGTCTCGAGAGGGAGATCGCTAATGAGGTTAGGTAGCCTGCCTCATTGAGAGTATATGCGTGTCTAATCATGATCTCAAATGCTAATAATCTTTTCATATGAGAGGGAGTCAAGGTATCTGCTAGAGAAATGAGGAAAAGAGATGGGGGGGCTAGCGGCATAATTGCCTTTTATATTGACTTTTTAATTAGCTAGGAATAAGCCATATGTTTGAAAAGGCCAAAGGGAAATATATTGAAATTAAAATGTAATGTCATTATCCTTCTACTGTAGGTATTCTTAGTCTTGTTGGACAACACAAGGTATCAAAGTATTTAAAGTAGCATTTACAAAATGTCAGCGTGTGTCATTGAGCCAGTTTCATTTTAATAAAGAATAGCAGAAAATGACCACAAAAATGCACAAATAAAAATGACCAACTTGCCCATCCCAAGCCTTACCTGTCTGTCCTCAGTAGTGTCTCAGTAGTCACTGTTTACCCCAGCCGTCCCCAGAGACCCATGTCCACACACACACTGGGGCTGATGGATGCGGCCGGATAGGCCAGACCGGCCCTGGCCAAAGACAGGCTCCCCTAGCGCCTAGACTGTTGGGTAAACAAGAAGTGTTGTCACTGTCAGCAGCGCTCCCTTGTGCATGCTGGCCGATGTCTGTCATTAGGTGCTATGAAAACTCTTGCAAAAATGTTCCCATTTAGGGCCTTTCCTGTTTTATTTGGCTGACCTTACTGGACTTTTTCCTTACCTCTAGTTTGCAGTGCCCATGTCAGAAGGGTTTTTGTAGAGAAGGATGAGATTGTAATTGACTCCTCATCCCCATACCATCCTCAAAGAAGGAGGAAATTGTCTCCTTCTCCTTCTCCTTCTTCTTCCCCCCCTCTCTCTCTCCCTCTCTATCTCTCCGCCCTCTGTCTCTTTTTCTCTTTCTCTCTCAGTCCCATCCTCTCTCTCTCTTTCTCCCTCTCTGACCTCTCTTTCTCTGCCCTCGTTCTCTCGATCTCTATCTCAGTCCCTTTTTTTGCCCTCTCTCTCTCTCAGTCCCATCCTCTCTTTCTCTCTCTCGTACTCTATGCCTCTTCACCCTCCATGTTGAGATAGCTGCTCGGGTTGCTGCTGCTGATGGTGTCAGGTTACCCTAGAGGGCAGAGGGATCTCTGTGTGCACTGCCAGCCATGTTCCCTTACACCTGTCTGAGACCACTCTCTCCATGGAGGCTATCAATATTTCAGCAGGCAGGAAGAAGGGCAGTGGGGCTGGAGCAGTGGGGTGAATGCACCAGGATTAGGCCAAGGCAGTTCCCCTCTGATGCTGTGTTCTGGAGGCATTTGCACAGCTGCTCGGCAACGTACTGAAGAAGGATGGAGAGACGAGCAGCGAACAAAGGAACACAGTCCAGTCAGCTTCCTCTGATTCAGTACACTGGAGGCGTAGCCGCTATAAAGAACCTGAGAGATGTACAGAGACTAGCCCTGAGACGGAGAGACACTAGCCCTGCATCTTACTGATGGAGAGCTCATTGTGCATTTCCGAAAACCGCCAAATAGGGTGATTTGATAAGGATTCAGGGCTAAACTGAGATGTTATCGCAGATATGTTTCAGTGTGGCCTCTTACATCAGCTTTGTTGTGTGTGTTTGGAGTGGGTGCTGTGTCGGGCCAGCTAGCCTTTTGAAGCGAGGGCAGCCTAAGGCAGCGCTCCTCCCTCTGTTTGTTGTCAGACCAGCAGTGGCATAGTGGTGTGTAAACCCCAATGTGTTTGTTGTTCCAGCGCTCATCGACCCCGATGTTCTCATATGCGTGTAAACTCATTGTGACAGAAGAAGCACAGTTAATGTGCATCATTAGACGAGTGTTCCATGAATGTTCCAGTAAATGTGACGTCACTTACAGCAAGGATTTCTCCTGGTAGACTCCACTGTACATACCCATGGAGATTCCATGTACTCTTTTTCTGTCATTCTTTTTTTTTTTTCTCTCTCTCTCTCTCTCTCTCTCTCTCCCCCTCTCTCACTCATCTAATGTGTTATCCTCTCTCTTTCTCCATAGGATGAAAAACAAGCTTTGGTATTTTGAGTTTGGCACCACAGAGACCATCTCTGCCACGTGCAAGAAGCTCAACGAGTGCATCGAGGTGGAGGTGAGTTGGCACCATGACAATTCCAGACTCAGAAGAAAGAAAGGAGGGCCTCCTCTATCACTCACCCAGTCATTAACTACTGCTTCTCAAAATGACTAACACAATATGCCATCAAATGACAGGACATCCATTTCTCTGTATAATTACAAAACCCCAGACTTGCTATCAGTCTCAAATTCACATCATGGTCGATAATATATTGACTGTTTCATGGAGAGATGCGGAAAGGGATTTTGGTTCTCTAGCCGTGCCCTAGTGCATCCTGACGTGCTGGTTGCCCATGTCGAGTTGAAGCGATGGTGGAACCTTCCATCGATCTAAAACACCCCAAAAGGGCACCAGGCTTCCCTGTCTCTTGTTGTTTTTAGGCAAATGTGAGGATACATTTGCGTGTTTTTTTTTTTTTTTTTGACTGGTGGTCCGTGTGAAGGATTTTTGAAACGTGAAAAGCAATATCTAGGTGAAAGCTGAAACGGAATGGATTTTGCCCCAGGCAAAGATTTAACTCTAACCATTTTTAATCATATCTCACCGGTAAAAGCTGTACTATGTCTAATGGCTCACGAGACATGATAGTTACATCTGGGTAGCATTCAGATGTGATGCATCTAAATACATCCAAGCTCGCACTGTGCCAAATACCATTGACCTCCGTTTTGCCAAGCGTATCCTCCTCCCCCAAATGGGATTCACTATCTTTCATGTTTATGAGTTTGTAGTTAGAGAACTTTTTATATTCGTATACTGTACATACTGAACGTGTTTTATTAAAGGATTCTATGCCTACACAGTGTGTTGCGTGTCATAGACAGCCAGGCAATAAGTACTCCACAGATGTTGTCATTTGGAGAGCTAGCTGTAAAGTGGCTGGGCCGACCAACATGGCCGACTTACAGTATGAGAGAAAAAAGCCAAAAGTATGTGTCTTTTATGAGAGGTCACTAGTGTTACTGACCTGAAGATGTCTGTTTCCGAATGCATCATTTGTTCAACTGTAATTCAAAATAGCATTTGACATTCACAAAGATCAATTTTCTCTCTCTGTCCCTCTCTCCCTCTCTCTGTCCCTCTCTCTCTCTCTCTCTCTCTCTCTGTCCCTGTCTCTCTTTCTCTCTCTGTCCCTCTCTCTCTCTCTGACTCACACACTCACATTTCTGTTTTTCCTTTCAGTGCGATGGCATTGTCCTAGACCTCAGCAACACCTCTCTGGAGGGCATTGCCGTCCTCAACATTCCCAGCATGCACGGCGGGTCCCACCTATGGGGTGAGACCAAGAAGAGGCGAAATTACAACCGCATGAGCAAGAAGGTGCCAGAGAGGATGCCGGCAAGTACCATCACAGACGTCAAAGAGCTCAAGTTCTGTGTTCAGGGTGAGTGTGGTCAAGGTGGTCAAAGAGTGTGGACATTTTGTGGGCTCCACAGTAATATTGTTTCATTGAAGTTCTTGATGTTCCTGAGTTCTGGGTTCTTGGTCCTCCTTATAAGATCCGAGTTCTGAACATATATACATAGATGTGGTCTGGGTCTTGGTCCTCCTGATCAGAAGAGTTCAGAAGAGTTGTTAGCCCTCCAGGAGACTTTGACAGTGTTAATTAATTCATTTTATTTTTCCGTGGTAAGCTGAGGTCTTTTTGTCGAGCCACGTCCACACATACTGTGAGGCCATTTCCTCTGTGTTTGTGCAATTACAAGCATGACTCACTTTAGACATTTCGGAAGAGCCCCGGGAACACTTGCTTTCTCACTCGGCTAGTGTTCTGTTGCGACTGCCACTTAGGAATGTCCATTTTAAATTCATGTTTTCATAATGGTGCGTAGTGAAGACGTCAACCTATCCCAGGCCGCATCCAGTCAGCCAGGCTGGTGAGGCTTCGTCGCCGTGGTAACCTGCATCAACAGTCAGCAAAGCATGTGTCACTTTGGGGAAGGGTTCGGTCATTCAGGACACACCATACCTCACGCACACACGCACACACGCACACACGCACACACGCACAAACACACACACACACACACACACACACACACACATTCAATCCCACACACACACAATCCCAAGCCCCCCTAAACTGGCCTCTCCTAACATATTAGCGGCCCTCGGCTCTGCTACTGTCGTGTTAAAAGTCCCACGTGTCTTTAGGGCAGCGCTGTGCTGCTCTGAGCTCTCAGTAGCCAAGCCCAAGGTCGGCTCAAGAGAACAGCTGTTTCACGCTGGCCGGCATTAACCTCCAACACCAGCACTGAGCCCCTGGGCCCCGCTGTCCTGCAGGGATCTTTTTTTTATCGCTCTCTCATCTCCTCTCCTCTCCTCTACTCCACACCAGGGTAAAGGACAGGAGGATGACTCCATAAATAGGACAGACTCTATCTCTCTCCCTCTCTCTCTCCATCTCTCTCTCTCTCACACACACCTACACACACACACACACACACATACTCTTTCTCTCACCTGCTTACACTCTCACTGTCACCATCATTTCCGTTTTTAGTTTTTTGTCGTTTTTTTTCCGATCCACCTGTCTCTCCATCCACACATCCGACTCGATTAGGTTCTCATTCCCTTTTTTTCCAGTTATGACTCATTGGCTGCTCCATGCTGCTTATTCCACACAACCCCCAAGTGTGCTGTCTTAAAATGAGCCATTCATTTCCATCTGCCTCAGTGGAATGTGAAAGCTCACATTGATATCTGCTGAGGAGAGGGTTTTGGGGGGAGGGGGGAGGTTCTCCTGTTCATTTCAGACTCTGCCTTCTCTTGCTAAGGTGTCTGTATGCTGTGTGGAACACCTGATACACACTCTTCTGTGTCTTTTCAGTCTTCTTACATCAATCTCTCCATCTCTCCTCTTGCTCTCCTTCGTCCTCCCAGTGCTTTGCTCCCTCTCTCTCTCTCTCTCTCTCTCTCTCTCTCTCTCTCTCTCCTCTCTGAACTCCTCTGAACCGAGCATTGAAAGGAACCAGTTTCCATGGAGATCCCCGGGCCCTACTGAACTAGAGAAAAGGGCAGGGGATAGAGGGAGGAGGGGAGGAAAGAGAAAGAGCGAAAGAGAAAGAGAGACAGAGAGGGAGAGAGGGAGGGCGCTGCCAGCTGTGTGAGTCATATTAGTAATCTTTAACTGCCCTCCAGGCAGCGATATTCGACTCTGCTCCGATCCTAAACTCGCAGCATTAGCTGCCTGTGGGCCTGGGTCGGTAGCTCGCCCCAGTGCACGCTTCCTGGCGCTTTCCTGCGCTGTCAATCACTCGTCAGCCACCCCTTGGCCCCCGGCACACATTGGATTTAGCAGCAGGAACAAATGATGTCAAAAATGGAGGGCCTATTTACAGGACAAGAAACAGAGAGGAACGTGCCCCTTTGAACTACCACCCGTGGAGATTGATTACTTATCCCCTTAACGAAGACACACACACAGAGACACACACACTCTGTCAGACACAAACACTCACACAAACATAGAGCATTCACACTTTCACATGCACAGACCTATCCTCACACTCCACGCTTACACTCACATGAACTTTCACGCATGTGTGCACACACAGTAGGCAGATTAACCCAGTGCAGTGTCACCTTGAACGAAGGGCTTTATTTCAAAAAATGCTTGCCTGGCGGTAATCAGACCCAGAGCAGAATTTGCGTTTTCACCATGGCAGGGAGCTTTGCCTTTTTCATGTTTTACTTTTTTCTCTTTTTTTTAACTTTAACCTTGCCTCTAACAAACAGTAAGGTTGAAGTCAATGATGTCAGTAGCTATTTCCTTATTCAACTACTTGAAATCGATTAAGGATGGTTTTCATCAGTTCGAAAGTGGATTGGATTAGATTAAGGTAATGAGAATTTTAGTTGTGAGTTCATGGCCACTGGACAGTGTTGTTACGGCCTAATTAAGTATATTTCTCATTTGTGAGATGCTACTTTCAATTTGGAATGTGGATCCTTACTAAAACATTGCTGGCCTAGTTAGCTTGCCATCATTGCTGCTGCCTATTGTTGAGGATGGTTGATTCTCCTGTAGAATGAGGGCTAGAAAATATGTATTTTTTCCCCCTCTAGGCAAATTGATCAACATGGCTTTTAAACTGTCAGATCATGACTTACCTTTTTAGGAAATGTCCTAGGCATTTGTTCTGCCCGCTCAACAGATGATTATGTATTCTCAGTTGTGTGTGTGTGTATTTGTGTGAACATATTTAAATGTAGATGAGAAAGCAAGGATTATGGCTTTGCATTCATCCTGACAAGAGCACTACAGCAGTGGCACCCATTTGTCCATCAGTATGTGCCTGCATGCTTGCCTTGTGGTCAGCGTGTGTGTGCATATGTGTGTGTGCATGTGTGTGTGTGTGTGTGTGTGTGTGTGTGTGTGTGTGTGTGTGTGTGTGTGTGCCTGTGTGTGTGCAAATGTGTGTGTGTGTGTGTGCCTGTGTGTGTGCAAATGTGTGTGTGTGTGTGTGTGTGTGTGTGTGTGTGTGCCTGTGTGTGTGCAAATGTGTGTGTGTGCAAATGTGTGTGTGTGTGTGTGTGCATGCGTGTGTGAAGGAATCCACTGTTCTGGAGTTATCCCACAGGGTTTAACCTTTATTAAATTAGCTCCTCCTGCTAATCCCATTCGGAACAGAAATGCAGAGAAGGACGTCTCTGGTTTCATAGGGGGGGGAATATGAAGGAGAGAGGGAGACCACGAGCGAGCGAGAGGCAGAATTTGAGTGTGCGTGCGTGTGTTTGTAGGTACGCCGAGAGCCCATGTCTCCATTGGTCTGCCTTTGAGCGCCTAATTGTTTTTCACAGTTGTTTACTGTCGCTGTGATAAGATTGTGCCATCAATTTTGCAGTGTTACAGCTAATGCAATCCGTGCGGTTAGGCTCTGCTCCAGTGTGTCCATTCTCTCCAGTACTCACTGACTGAGGTTGTGGGTGACACTGTGTCTACGATGAAGCTCGCTCCGTCCAAACGTCTCCAGCACTTAAGGGCAAAGAGACAGACAAACCCTCCAATAAGCACAGTGACGATCGATGGTGGGTGTTAAAAGCCCTGCAGTCGTAATGTGTTTTGAGAGTGCGCGCTTGAAACACTCAAAAGTCAGGAGGGATAGCGTTAGCTCTTTTTTGCGGATAGCAGACAGAGGTGGAGAGAGAGAGTGCTCTTTCGTTGGAATGGAGTGTTTGAAAACAATATTGAAAAAGTACACTGTGTCACGGCACATGGCACAACTGGTGTGGTTAATGCTTAACGAAGGGATGGAAATTAAGAGAAATGTACTCCCGCTCGACATGAAGAAATTACCCCCACACTCAAACAAGTCCTAATTTCGAATTCACTCTTCGCTTGGATTTTGTTGTGCCTGCACTGTGTATATAAAAAATAAATGCCAGGGGAATGTGTTCAATTTTGCTGGTCACAGCAGCTGTCTCCGCATCCTCCATGTTATTTTCGGCAAGAGGCATCAGGGGAGGCTAGCTATTGTGCTCATATTGCTACAAAAAAAAACAATGTGTGATACAGCAACAGAAATAGAACACACTCCCTCCCAACCGAGAGAGGATTGTGGGAACTCGACCATTCAGATGAAGGCAGCATCCTCATGATCGCTTGGCACCCCTCTCTGGTGTCTCTGGTCAACTAAGGGCACGTAAAGGGGGCCTTCTGTTGGTTCTTGGGAGAGCAGACAGCGCTTTACAACCGTCCTTCATCCCTTAATATTCAGTTTTTTTCCCATGAGATGTTGTGAGAGAGGTTTTGTGTGAGGCCTGTGTTGTGTGAGAAGAGGCTTTATCTTTGAATGGCATGAGAACATGACTGGGAAGAAAGGAAGCTCTTGGCCAACCGTGGATCATGTGAACAGAGAGAGATCATGAGAGTGAGCTCCCTGCAGAGCTGGTTAGCCAGGACCTCCAGCTGCACTGTGGCCATCCTGCTTACTACTGAGCGCAAATAAGCTGCCATCAACTCACTCTCATGTTAAGCTTTAACTCAGCATCACGTTAGTGTTAGTGTTGGTTTTCTGTGGAGAATAGGACTGATTTTAGCTGGGAATTGCTATCAACGCTTTCTGTTTAATGAGTTTGATCTTGGTTTTGTTACTTAGGGAATAAGCCAAATATTTTTTTACCAGTAACCCTCTGTGCTTTTGATTGGACGGCCCTTGTGATAAAAGATTGTTTCTTTGTGCATTCAGAAGGATTTTCTTGCCAAAGCTCCTGACCTTAACCAATGCTCTAGGAACTGTGCAGGAACCAACACATACGATTACATGGGAGAGTGCAGTTAGCTGTGAAGGTGTTGGCTCAGACTCATTAGCTCAGTAGGCTAAGCCATGATTCATTTGGATCGACTTTGACAAAGATATTGACGGTAAGGATGAGAACCCGGAGAGGGACACAGCCAGACTACACTGGTTGCATCAGCACCTGTTCAATATCTCTCTCTCTCTCTTTGTCTCTCACTCACTCTCTCTCTTCATCTCTTTCCCTCTCTACCTTTCGCTCTCACTCTTCTTCTTTCCGTTGTTCATGTCCTGTCAACACGCCAAGCCAGGGCCGCCCCCACACCTCCAGCATGGTGTCTCCACCCGCACCAGGTCCTCCCAGCCATCTGCCATTACTCCAGCCTCCCTGAGTCAATGGCAACCTTGCCCACAGAGACACTGAAGAGAAAACACACACACACACACACACACACACACACAGTGATGGAAAACCTGTCGAGTCCCTATCCTATCTCTTTCTTGGCACACAAGGGCACAGGAATGAATGCCAGGCGACTTCCGTAGCTTAACTGCTGCATGCATGGATGTGGTGCAATGATTCTGTTCGTAGGGAGTAAAAGTAAGCTATCAGTCAGTCAAAAACAATCAGTATCTCATTAATTAAGAAATATGACACACACAGCTGTGAGGATATCATTTACTAACCCCCGCGCATGAGTGGCAGATTGCTTTTATACAAACAGTTCTGCTACCAGTTACTTTTTAGTTTTAACACCAAATTGTGTTTCCCTTTACTCTCAGCCCCCCCAAAAAAGTTTTTACCTCAGTTTGCGGCATCAAGCGTCAAACAAGTAACGAATATTTTCACTCCGCAGCCAGAGAGACTATTTGTGCACTTTCATTTGTACACTCACCTGTCTTTACATTACATGTTCATTTGTACATTCCCTCTTCTCCAATTGCTCCCTTTCTGCACTTGAAAACTGTCAAATATAACGTTATAAAATCGCTGCCTGCCATTTTGCTCTCTCGTTTTGAATGAATGGAATTTTGATATCATACAATTAAAAAGTATATAAAACGCGGGGTGATTACTAGAGTCAGAATGAGGTTGTTCCAATATATGCTCACTCACGGAATGCCTCTCGTCCAATCAGAAATTGATAAATCCTTCGATCGGATCTTAATGTGGTGTAATATTTTATTAAATTAATTTTTATTTGATGTTCTCCATAGTATCTCCATAATACCAGGATCTCCTTAAATCTAAATGCTCTTAGGACCCAGCATGTGTTACTCCTGTGGATAACTGCGACTGACTATTTAAATTGGACGCCACATCAAATGCAGGGCCTTGCGGGATGCTAGTGTTATGTTTGGAGGCTAAATGATTGTTCTGACCGAGGGAGCCCCCCTCTCTCTCTGCCCCACTGCTTGGGCACTACCGTATTGCCTGTACCACTCAGGCTCCGCTGGCTGGCTGGCCCACAATGCATCCTGGCATGGTTATGTAAGAAAGCGTTAGCAGTCTATTATTAGCAGCAGCTTGCTGAGATGCAGCCGCACTGCCTCGAACGAAGAAGAAAAAATGGCCTGATCTAAGAAGCAGTAGGTGTTTATTGTCATGAAAACAAAGTGGAGGGAGGCGTGTGGCTAACAGTCAGTTATCTAGCCAGACAAGTCGAAGGCATCTTTGTCCTTTTTTTTTGTTTGTTTTGCCTTTGATGATTTACTTTGATTATGTGTTGTAAAGGAAGGTGCTGAAAGCAAGAATTCTGCGTTTCTCTTTCTATCTGTGATAATAAGAAGCTTTACATGGCATTTTCAGGCAGCTCTGAGCTCCTGATTGTCACAGACAGAGTGGTCATAGTGTCACTGTGCTGGGTCACTCGGGCATGGTAGCCTCTTTAAATATCTCTGAGTCTTAATTGCTCCCAATCCTGTCCTGTCCTCAAGGATATGTGGAACATAAAATCATTTTGGAGAAGAAAACCACTGTGTTTGGAGTGTGTGTGTGTGTGTGTGTGTGTGTGTGTTTGGAGTGTGTGTGTTTGTGTTTGTGAGTGTGTGTGTGTGTGTGTGTGTGTGTGTGTGTGTGTGTGTGTGTGTGTGTGTGTGTGTGTGTGTGTTTGTGTGTGTGTGTGTGTGTGTGTGTGTGTGTGTCTGAATGTGAATGTGAATATGTCTGTGTGTATCATTATAGCCTTGGTTAAATCCAACCACACTCCCATACCAGTTTGACCAACCCGACAGCCAGGGTGTTTCGGTCATGCCTGTTCAAAATGCTGTACTCGCCCATCAATCACAACATACTTTGTAAGCCTTTACAATTGTTTCACTCCCCACAGTGACACAAATATAGTACATTTGAAGTCTTATTGTTAAAGGCTTATAATGGGCTGGGAGTTTCACGGTCCTATTTCCACTGTAGAGATGATTAAAGTTTTAAAGTGCTGCATGTTTACATTCAGTGCTACCTTTGTTAGGTAACACTTAACCTACACTCACCGCACCTTATTTTATCTCTCAGCGGGGACCTCGGCAGCTGGGTGGATAAGCATCATTGTCCTTTGCGTTTCGGTGATGTGTGCCGTGAAATTTGCCGTCTTGAAATATTTAAATTGCGGATGACTCACTAACTTACTCTCCTCTAATGCTGTAATATTCAAAGCTTTCGTGTGCCTCGCTGCCAAACAGAGAAAGCTAACTTTATCTCCTCCGCTCTCCTCCATTCAACCCTGTTACTTTGTGTGTCGCGGTGCACCATATGGAGGAGCCATCTGACTTTAACATGTGTAGCAATTTGTTGTGAGAAAACACTCTTGAAGGGTACGCTATTTGGAACGGGGCCCAAAAAACATATCTCCGTCTTTAGACTGTAACGTACACTGGCAGCCTCGGCTCTGGCCACATGTCCCGAGTCTTCGCCTTGCGGCTTGTACGAGCTGGAGCTCACTCACCCAACCTGTGGGCATCAACACCAAAAATAATTACCACCTCCAATGGCTTCTTGTGTATCTGTGAAGCCAGGCTTGTCTATTCTGGGTCAGGCCACATTGGGAAATTATTTGCTGTGTTTACGTCGCAGAACACCACCTATGGCCCCATAGAGACACATAAACAGCACCGGGTCCCTCTCAGCCTGGGTGACATGGGGGGAAGGGAAGTTAGTGGTGGTATTATAGTCAGTGAGTTTTGCTCGCTTCACATGGCAGGCCCACTAAGGACACTCAAAATTCACAATCAGCTCTGGGCTCTTCATAGTGCCAGTTGATATTCCCGAGGGCTCTGTTTTGATGCTCTCCATAATAGATTAGGGCTAACAGCCCGATACACATACATACATTTATCTGTTTAGGGAAGACTACCCATCACCGTTTCCCACTCACGAAGCAGTCATATGAGGTTATTTGTTTTGATCATGCATTTCTATTTCAACACGTATCTTTCATATTTGTTGCCTCGGCAACGCTGCGCGCACGGGAATGGCCTATATGAGGCTTGATGGGGTAGACTGAGGTGCAGGTCTAAGCTAATCATCTGAACTGTTCTCCAGAACATTTGCAGATTAAGCTCGGATGTGGGTCAGTGATCAAGCCAGGGAGTGAGAGCAGAGATAGAGAAAATGAGCGAAAGAGAATAGAAGCAAGTGAGTGGGAGAGATCGAGAAAGAGAGAGAGAGACTACTGTGAGTATTAAAAGCTAATATAAAGTCTTTTAGTCACATTCCCTGACCTAAATCATTTCAGTCAGAAGTGATTTTGTGTTGGGTTTAAACTGCGTTCTCTTGTTATGTTTATAGTATTCCTGAACAAAGACCATCAGGTCATTTCGGCCCAACAAGCACATTCCATTTTTCAATGATTAGTTTGTCTGGGTTAATGAGTGGATGTGACGCTCGAGGAGACAGACAGTCCGTACAGCTTTGAATTTTTTTCCTAGCACTGGACCCAAGTAGGACATGATTCATCGGCAAAAGCAGCTTTGCCAAAACGACTTTATTTTAATCTCTTACCTTTTGTATTTGGGAAAGTGTGGGGGCCAAGAATCAGGCCCTCTTTATGTAACAGCTATCCACATCACCTTGTTCTACAAACAGATTAAGTGAGTCACAGTGAGGAGCGCTGCCAACGTCTACCTGTATCCTCTGCCTCTCCAGACCCCTCTCTTGAAATATTTCAACGGTGTTCCTTCTGCCTTTTTATTTTTTGCAAGCCCCTTCTCTGTCCATTTGATTCATGTGTAACCGTGTGTCTCCTCCTCTTCTGATAGATGTGAGTGACCAGCTGCTGGAGGTGGTGGGCCTGGAAGGAGCCATAGAGATGGGCCAGATCTACACAGGGCTGAAGAGTGCTGGCCGACGACTCGCCCAGTGTGCAAACGTCACTATGAGGTCACTATCATACGCACCACAGAATGTCTCACACACACACACACACACACACACACACACACACACACACACACACACACACACACACACACACACAGACAGACACACAGACACACAGAAACACAACCCCTCATCATCAGCCAATATGTCATTCAAAGCCATGGTGAGAGAATGCATATATATATTTATAAATATACAAAAATCTCTCTCTAACACACACACCTCACTCTTTTTGCTCAGTCACCCAGACACAAGCCAGTGCCCCTCACTCTCCCCCCCACCCCACCTCTCTCTCAGTGACACAACAATTGCCCCCTTTTCTGCTGAGCCGTGTGTCCAGTAAGCCAGACCTTTGCCCCTCTGAGAAGAGCCCGCTCGCTCAGCCGCTCGTCCTGCGAGGGTCATGAGTAACAACGTTTGCCGCATGTCTGAGCACACACTGGCTGCCCCCTCAGACCTTTTTTTCTTCTTCTACTGCACTGTTTCTTTTTTTGGGGGGTGGGGGGATGTAGTCATGTGGAGTCTCAGGCATTAATCAGAGGCGTTACTTCAAATGTTTGCCCTGCCTGTTAGCCGTCACGCTCCGTTAGCTTTTCATAATGACCTTAAGACTTTTTGGGCTGAAGACTTGAGGGGGTTTGGATGATTTGCTCTAAGCTCACCTGTATGCTGGGGTCGAGTGAAGCCAGCACCCAAATGCCTATGTTTTCACAAACACTCAGATTAAAAGGGGCTTTAATGTCTGCCGTTCTCCAATAGTGGGTTTTGTTTGCTCGCTCAGAGTTGCTTGGCTGAAGGGTTTGAACTAACTTTTAGACTGTTTGTCTAGCATGGTGTGTGTGTATGTGTGAGAGAGAGAGAGACAGTGAGAAAAAGCGAGAGAGAGAAAATGTGTCATTGTGTGTGTGTGTGTGTGTGTGTGTGTGTGTGTGTGTGTGTGTGTGTGTGACTGTCTGTCTGTTTGTGCATGCATGTTGGGGGGAAGGGGGCCTGGGTGTGTGCGTGTGTGTGTGTGTGTGTGTGTGTTTTTACATATGTGTGTGTGTGTGTGAGAGCATATATGTGTGTTTAGAGAGCGAGGAGCCCTGTCTGGGAACGGGACTCGTGGGAAACAAAGGTAGCTCTGTTCACCCTGGGCCCGTCCTGGGACAGTGTGTGAGGGGTGCCTCCAATGTTACTACACTGTGTGCAAAACTGTGACCTACCCCTAACCCAACTCTGCCTCTCTTCAAACAGAACGACGCGGCTGCTCCCCATGCAGATAGATGGCGAGCCCTGGATGCAGCCCCCGTGCACGGTCAGCGTCCCACATCTTCTCTCTCTCTCAACACCTATCAATACACAGTATTCAACATTTACATTAACTGACTTAGATGATGCTCTTCATCAAGGTGGCTTATAGTAGAAGGCAGTTATACATATGTTCCGTCTGGGTGATGCCTGGGTATCAAATCTATAACCTCAGCCCCTTAATTTACCAAATTTCGTACAATACAATGTCTACAATGGCTTTTCTATTCTATTCTGTTTTCTTACCAGTCCAGAAATAGAAAACATCTTACAGAACATCCAACATCTACTAATGTATTTATTTATCTTAGTTGACCAGTGGTCATGACCCAAAAGGGACTGAATAATTGAGATCGGTGTTTTACTGTCTTTTATTTATCGCCAGGACACAACCATTAAGCCATCTGCTGAACCACAGACAGGAAGCACAAGGCTCTGTTGTTCAGCAGACCCACAGCATGTAATACATTATAAAATAAATCTAATAAAACCATAGCCCTTCTCATTTCTCTTTTCTGTGCCTCTCCGCTTTCTTTCTCTCTCTCTCTGCATTCTTTCCCACTCTATTTCTTTTACTTCAACAAGCTGTCATGACGAGAGCTTAGTTAATTTAATTACTAGTCATGTCACCCCATACCACTGCCTGATTATATCATTAGGAGAGGGCAAACGCACACAGGATTCCATCTGTGCATAGCGACAGCTATCTGATGTGTGTATATATATATACTGTATGTGTGTGAACATATATATAGTGCTTTGGTGCAAATAGAATGCTTAAAGAAATATGCTGCAGGGTTGCTTCTCGTCTTTCTTCGTGCTTCGTGTTCTAAGACCTTTTAACACCAGAGAGATAAAGATAGATTATATAGGTTATTCCAGGATTCAAGGTCAGCTCACTATTTCATGAATGGGAGCATGGCGGGTCTTGTTCAAAATCTCCCTAACTCTTGCATTTCGAGATGTTAGGCAATGCACTGAAGGCCCATCTCAGGCTTATAAGAAGACTTTACAAGTTGGAGGCGTTTTGTTTCTTTCTGTTGACGTTCCTCCATTTGTTTCTCTCTTTTGCTACAGATACGAATTACCCATAAAAGCCAGGCGCCCATGTTGCTGGGTCCACCCCAGAAGACGCCCTTCCTCTTCTTCAAGAGGCGCAACAAGAGTCGGGATTAAAAGGGCAGACTGAAGAGCCATCGGAGGAGTCACTCATCCACACAAACTCACATATTCAAACACACACACAGACACACACGTACACACACAAATACACATGCTCATATACAAACATGCATACAAACATCAATTCAGTTCACTGAACTTGTGGTGGAGGACTGGGACCGAAATGAAATATATCTTCATGGAGAGCCTGAGTTTGAAAAGACTTGGGGTTAATCAAGAGTAGACCAGAGAAGACCAACTTTTTGACCACTTGCTGTGTTTCCCTCCCAGATGTCCTGCCACTGGCCTTGTAACTGCACCCCATACATGCCATAAAGACAAGTTCCTCACAAACTACTCAGATTGAAGACACAACAAGTGAAGAAAGGGGCGTAAGGAAAGAAAGAGCATAGAGGCAGGGACTAGAGACAAAAAGAAAGAAAAATATTTTGCCAAAGAAGGACAAAGAGTGTGGAGCAGTGAAGAAGAAGAAAAAACAAACTTGCAAATACAAGGAACGCCACCACGGCATGTGCAGGACCGGGGACTAGACGCGCCCTCGTGGACGTCATAGCGGGTCCAAGTTTGGCCCTAACGGGGTAGCAGAACAAGTCTCCTCTCTCCTGGAGGAGCCAAATTAATAATGAATTGGTGCACGCAAAAAGCACTCACTCCAGTGCCTCCACCAGAGCCACCGCTACATGCTACCGCTAAAGAGATGGAGGAGCTCATTCATTATTGAGGGGCTTGTTTAGGGAGGGGTGGGGTACAGCATCACCGTTTCCACAAGCATCATCCGTGCATCCATCCATGGTTATCTGCCATCCATCCCCAGGCAACACGCTGGATGGCCCAGGGGTTTCCAAAGCCAGGCTTCTTGTAAGCAGATCTTATCTGTCGCCCTCCCCCTCTGCCGTAGCAGCACGGCCCATAAATGCGCTTGAGGACAATCGCAGTCAGGACGCTGGTGAATTCAGTGTATGGACCCCTCCATCATAGATCAGTGTTGACTCAGGGCTGCATTCACATTCACACAACCCAACACAAGCCATCAGAAATGTTCTGTTGTATAACCAACAGGCTTATGGCGTCGTCCATCTGTTATTAATTGCCACCAGTTACTTAATGACTCATCGCGCATAGAAAACCGTGTTAAAATCGGCATCTGTTGTTCTGCGCCGCTCTGTGGGTTATGCGGACGCCGTTGCGATCTTACTGTGATGCATCTTATGGGCTCAAAATGAAAATAGAAAAACAAGCACTGCCTGGTCATCACTGTTTCCTCTCAAACACATCCCTACAGGGATGTAGGATGAGGATGGATCATTACTCTGAGCCCAATCGACCAGAACACAGAACCAGAAGGCATTCTAGCCCCCCCTGGGATGGTGTTGCCTAATTTACTGTTGCACAGACAGCCTAAATTTAACCGCCTATTTCAGGGAGCATCAATCGCGTGAAACACTACTCCTAATAACAGCACTGAGAAAACATCAGCTTGCAATGTCAAGTCCACAGTCGAGAGCCGGTGAAGCCCCGGTGGTGGAAAAGGGGAGAGGCATTTGTGACCCTGGGTTGAAAATTACCGTTTCCACGGCGACCTTTTTATCAGTGAAAATGGATATGAACTGCCGAACGAACTCCCAGAAGGGCAGAGTGATTAAGAAATGGTGTTTACAGAATCTGCTGTATCCATTTGATGTAGCCTTTGAAAAATATCGTTGTCAACCTTCAACTGCAAGGCGTGCTATGTGTGTAGACACAGTCTCTTTTTGTATTATGAAACATATAAACTTTAGTGTGCACATATATATCTATATATATATATAGATATATATATGAATGTGTTTGATCTTATAACATGTAGAGCATTGTACAGTACAGTAATATACCCTGAAAGAATACAGTGTTTCTTAATCTATTACCTGCCTGACACAGCCAGGCAAATGTCTATGCTAGTAGATTGGTCCCTCCAGTCCTCGTATGCATTTGGCAAAGGGTTTCATATGGGGGTGGAGGTGGCCGAGGATCTTATATTCAAGCCGCATTCTCACGCTTGAGAAGAATTGCTATGTTGTTGGGTTTTGCACTTAGAAATGGAAATAGGCTTGTATTGAGCATTTTTCCGACATTGTGATTTTCCTAACTATTATTTTTCAGTGGGAAACCACACTTGGCTCTTTTGAGAGGGGGGGGGGTGCAGCATTGATGTGCTGGACCCCCTCCCCCCGTTCCCTTTAAAACTTCTCTGAACCGAGGATGCTGTGTCAGGGGCCTAAAGTCAGTCAGTCTATAATGACCACTGTGGCTGTGGCGGTGCCCTCACTAAGACTTATCCCTTTGCAGACGCCACCTGAAGTGATCGGCGGCTCTGTCAGGAGTTGCCGTGGGTGACGTTAGGTAGGTTAGTATCATAAGCAAGTGGGCCCACAGCGACGTCACATGCTTATTGTTGGGTCTTCACATTCCTAGTCACCCTCCTGTGGTATAAACGTAAAAGCGAGGTGGGTTCAGTAGAACGAGTGCATGTTTACAGCTACTTTTTCAGTTACCAGTTTTGAATGATTTTAAATAGTTCTGTATATATAGATATTTGTTTATATTTTACCTGAGGTTTTATCACCAACGCATGCCTGCTGAAACAAAGGAGACCAAGATGTCTGCTTGAGAAGAGACCACGCTGATTGTCGCAACCATGTGCCCCCCCCCCCCCCCCCCCGCTACGCTACCCTCCCCAAAACAAACTCTGCATAGTCCTCAGTTATTTCCTATCTCTGCCTATACACATCAATCACATCTTTTGTATTCAGTGTAATTTTTTCCAATGGTCATGCAATAGCATGTATATTGTAAAGACTGCACCCAGAGCTTGTGTTAAGTAGCCTCTTTTCGGAGAAGAGTCAATAAGCAGCCATCTGCTCAGTAACCGAATAACTGTCTAGGATATCTTTCCGACTGTCTTGTGTCCATCAGCCTCGATTTGCCGCCAACATTGTCCAGTTACATGTCGTCCCTGTCAATGTCAGTGATGGATAGCCTTAATTTACAACTATGAAAACGGCATTTTTTTGCCTTGAGACACTAGGTCACTTGCAATACATACAAAGGCCCAAAAAAAATGAGTAGTCAATTGTTATTTCTCTGTGTTGCAATAACCAATAGTGCTGCCATCAACACTTGTATTCATTATTCAACACGCGTATTTCTACGTAAGGCTAGGGAGCTGGGAGACCAGTTAGCCATGAAAGACTTGGGTGGCCGAGCTCATTGGTTCTCCTCTAATCATAAAGTTGTCATGTGTGTGTGTGTGTGTGTGTGTGTGTGTGTGTGTGTGTGTGTGTGTGTGTGTGTGTGTGTGTGTGTGTGTGTGTGTGTGTGTGTGTGTGTGTGTGTGTGTGTGTGCAGAATCTGTGCTGCACCGCATTCCATTTTGCTAACTGTGGACATCTCTGTGTTGTTTCTACTTGTTAATAATAACAATGCAATGGTATCAGTGTGTGAGCCATGCTGCTTTTTTGAGAACCCGTCAAGTACAGCAACTTCCCATGTTTAAAACATTGCGCCAACTACCACACAATCAGGTCAGTCTGATCACATTATCCTTTTTCTCTCACCCTTGCCACACATCTATCTTACCAAGTAACTGTTTTGCAGAGCAAAGTTGGTCCAAAATCGCTACAAAAAGCAGATTGGTGTTATCCAAACAGTTGTGCAGCCATAAGCCCAGCTCTCCCAAAGCAAACTGTTACATTCCCAATCTCTGACCACTGTTTTGCCCTTGGCCTGGTGTCCCTTACAGAAGCAGCATGGTAGCCTAGTGTAGCAGCTCACCTATTTTTCTTAGTTGGGGGCAGATTAACAGTATTGAGTGTTGAGCGCTGTCACACAAATTCATTAGGGCCTATATCATCCTCCCCAGTCCCCAGTGTGATGTTCTACATGTATGCATAAGCCTCTGTCCTCTTCTCACCACTAGGGTTAGTGTGGTGTGTCCATCTGTGTAAGCAGCGAGGGTGAAGGACAAAGCACCAGCCCTCTGGTCTGCCTGTAAGGGGGGAGTGGTGATGGTGATGGTGGTGGTGTGGTTGGGGATGGGTGGGGGGGGGGGGGGCAGTTTAGACCCCTCGTCCTCTTCCTGACTCCTCTGCTGCCTGTAAGCTGTTGGCATCTATTTTGATGGAGCAAAACAAATATATTATTGAATAAAAAGGAGAGGTTCGGAACTGATTCTGCCTGGTGCCGTTCATTTTGGGAAGGTCTGCTGGAATGTCCTCTATTGTCCATGAGGGACACACACACACAAACACACAGAAATGCACACACGTACACACACACACACACACACGTACACACACAGGCATACACAACAATGCTTCTGTCTGTTACTTACACTGATTTGTTTTAAATTGAATCTCACCATAGAGAGCTTTTATGTTGATGATAAAGACCTCTCGCTGGGAATACTCCTGGCTTTTAGCACCATGCACACATGACTTGCACACCAAGATGGAGGCCTCTTTGGATTTGTGTCAACATAGGGGCTTTTGCCAAAGTCACTCAAGTCATTTGCCTTCCCATAAACAGTACAGGATTCTGAGACGGCAATACTGTTTAGTACGGTGGAAAGAGTTCAGCAATTACAAATGGCATTGACACAGACATAAATACAGAATGATTCACCCCTTACCGTTGCAACACCTACAGCACATTTGTATTTGGTTGAGGTTACTTAACACACATGGAGATCAATTCAATTGATATAATCAGACATGTTTTCCATTGTGACAAAAAAATATAGCATGGAATAATGAGAATAAACTATGAATATAAACAGTAGGTTTTGATTTTTCTTTCATTTTTTTTAAACCTATGAACCTTTATAACAAAACTAGGATGGGGTTAACTGGTGAATACTTTGAACCACCTTCATGATACTGATTAACAGGGCAGCTAGAACAGAGTGTGAGTGAAGTGGAATGGTGTCGGACCAGTGACGAAGCATTAAGACCGGCTTGACACACATCATCCTATGTAGCTCAGACTGGTACACATTTTCCAGTGATGTTTTCACTTCACTTCTCCTGCTCTTTGGTGGTGCACGGACCACTTCCTGCATGCATGATTTATTGCCAAACAGTGTCCTTGATGATTGTTTTGGGATAAAGTTGGTCTTCTCTGTTGAAACACCATTACTGGAAACACAGTCTCAATCCATGTATCAAGCAACAGCCATTTCATGTCAGGTGACAGCAACCCTGACCAAAAAAAGTTGGATATCAGATAGCACACAAGCATGCAGGTAGGAGAGACAGATTAAGTTATACAGTGCAGGTCTGAACGCAAAAAAGCACCACAAGTCGTCAGGGGTTCACTGAGATTGTGAGCTAGGAATTCTATCTGTGTGCTATTAATAGACGACATGTCACATCTCGTCTCTTATTGGGTGACGACCAATAGCCCCAAGCACTAGATTCATGCTTTTTTTTTTTCATTTTATTAATTGTTGTTGACAAAGCATTTATTCATGTCAAACTTTCTCAGATTCTGTTATGGTTCGCTGGAAGTTGTTTTTGAACTGGGCACAGCACATGCCCCAGTGCAATTAAAAAGAAATGCTAGTATGTAAAAGCAGTGCTTATCAGTCAGTAGTGGGGTGAGTGTGGTAATTTGTATTCACTTCAGAGACGTTCTCATGCTGTGTTCAACACTGAGAGATCCTTCAGGGCGATGTCTGTGTATGGAGGAGCGCTGAATTGGCCCATATACTTAAGTGAGATAGGTGTCACACTGACCCACACTCTGGCACGGCGAACAAAGCTCCACAGAGCTCCTTCACCTTTCTGTGCCTTCAAAGCAGTTTCTCTTCTCCCCCTTCTCTATCATTTACTGGTATCCCTGAGACATTCAAACTTCCTTATCAAAGCATGGTGCAAAGTGGTAATTGTGGTTTGAAATGGTGCTGAGTATGCCTCTGCTTTATTTCCTGCTTTTCCAGTGTACCCATTATACATTCTATCCTGCCCATATCTCATATCTATTTTGTCTTATCTCACTATCTATTTTGATAAGTGTTGTTCAAAGGTGACCTTAATACCATCAAAGCCTTCATATAGAAGAATGTGTTTATTTTAGCTGGGAGTTCCCACCCTTCACATCATTTTGAGTTAATTTGAGATGCAAACAACACTTACTTGTATCTGTAAATCAAAATATGTACCTTAATGATAGGAGATCAAACAGTCCTCTCATCTGTAATGATGGGTCATTTAATTGAAGATGAATACAGTAGTAACGTAGTGCAAGAAAGAGATTACTCAGTTCTGACTGAATTTTAGCCCACAAGAATGCATGTAGCCTAGGAGATTATTGTGAAGTGTGGATATGTTTCAGTTGTAGGCATATGTAGGCTAACATTCTAGAAGCTTGAGGTTAACATTGAAACATCATGTGTGAAATATTTAAAATAAAGCTTAATTTAAAATCTCATTTAAGGTAATAGATGGAAATCTAACTTCTTGGCTGATTGCCAGATTAGATATACAGCAGCCTATGTGTTTAACCATACTGTTTTGTAGTCTAGCAGAGTGATGCCTTTAGGACAATTTGTTCTTTGAAGTTGCATCATAAACCACTGACTCTGGCTAATGCGCACAGCTTTAAGTGTCTACATTTTGTGTCTAAAAACATCTTAACCTAGTGTGCTTTGTGGATGTGACTTACACAAAACACCAAGGTAACTTTACAATCGTCATTTTTATACCACAAAGATAAAAACGCAGTGGCTTTAATTCGTCTCTCGTCAGCTCCTCAAGAGCGTACAATTTTCAGTATGAGAAGCCAACAAACTAGACAGGACGTAGCAACAAACTGCCGACACAGTTCCTAGTTTAGCTGACCAGGTCTCTGCCTGGCCCTTTAAGAAAATCTTGTGGTGAGGGATTGAAAAAAAAAATCTCGAATGCAATTGTGAATGAAACCCAGTCATTCATAAAAATAGGTCCGACCCACGCTGCAATTGGTCGATGAGCACATCATGAATATTGAATCCGCTCAAGAATCCCTATTGGCTGTTGACATGAACGACAACAAGTCAGGACCAATGAGCTTACAGTCCAATGTGCTTGTCGAGCCCCAGGGAAAACCAGCCATTCCATTTACAAACCCTCATTCAAGTTTTGTGAGGCGAACAGTGCGCATCTATCCATCGCAGAATAGCAACCTCGGAAATTCAGTGGAATTTACTCAGATTTTTTAAACGTTGTAAAGGTGTCTACAAAAATTACTGGGTGAGTATCACTTAAAGCTTACTATGCACTATCGATATGGCACAGGTTAAATGCATACCACTGCGACACTTGTTAAGTTAAACGCCGATTTGCAACTGCAAATCCTGCTATCAAGCGCTCAGGGCGACGGAGAACGCCATTTTCTCTGAGGGAGATTTTTCTTAGCGTCAGGCAACCATTTTCTGTAGTATCCACGCTCTAAATGCTCGTTGTTGCACACATGATATAGATATACCGTCATCTGTGTGTGCATATTGTAGCTGTAATATCTGTGGAGGACTGTCGAGCTTTGACTTTGTGCTTTTTATGAATGGGGAGGTGAGATTGTCCTGACCACCCCCCTCCTTTCCAGTTCCTCACGGATCGAGTTTCACTTCATTGAGAAAAACAAGGGGCTGTGGGAGGGGGGGGAAGGCGAGGGAGGGCTAACGTGTTGCCCCCTCCAAATGAAGGATGTGTGTTGGTTCTCCTTTGATGTGCTGCTGAAATTGCATTTATTTCACAAAATTGAATTTTGACCATGATTTGGTTGCCTTTGGATGTCAGTGGAGAATTCGTGCGAAACTTTGTCACAAAGTCTATGACTTGGAGTTGTTACTGCGTTAGTTGCTTAGTTATTATACCCAGATTAGAAATAGTGTGGTTGCTCGCACCATCTGTTCCTCATCTGGAACTTGAGAAAGTTGGCTGTGTTTTATCTGTTGTCAGATACTATGTGATGGGTTATTCATTTTCATGGGGTATTATGATCGCCTACTGACTTTTGCGCATCTTAATTCTCTCATGCATTGTAACCTCAAACTACACTTCAATTAATTAATTAATTCCAATGTAAAGCCATGTATCCTACAGATAGCCTACCAATATAATTTACAACGCTCTTTTTATTTATCGTCAAAAAAAGCGTTACGACATTGTATATTTTTATTTGATTAACCATTTCCTGGCACGTCAAAGTAACGAGATCATGTGCCGACGATGTTTTGAAAAATACTGAAAAAGTTCTAAGTTTACTAACTTTCTAATTCTGTCTCTTCAGCATTGTGTAGTCTGTAAGCGATGGTGGGTGAAACTACCTTATGTTACGCGTTCTACTGGGTTGCAAACATGTCCGTGTAATAACAGGCTAGCTCTGTTTTATTCGTCATCCATTAAGATAACTGATCAACCAGCGTGACTCACACTGGCAGCCTTGAGAGGGGCGATCATCCATGTGGAAGACCATGCTGCTCTATTTTATCTTACGGTCTTTTCAGCGCTACAAACCTTTAAGTGTGCCTGTGGTTCTGTGTGCGCTCAAGTGCCTCTATATATCATACCCCAAAGCACAGATGGTGACACATTCATATTTGAATGGTGACACAACAATGTTTAGCCTCTGTGGAGCTGTAGTTAAAGCCACGGTCATGCACGTTTGTTCTGGTGTTTTGTGGTTTAAAACTAGCTTTGGGTGGCCCTTGGATGTGTCCTTTAGATATTCTTAAGTGCAGTTCCGACTTCAGTGATTTTCTATGATTCTGCTTAATCGCAAGGACAGATGTTTGGCTCTGCTTATATAAGGTTTACATCCCTCATATGACCACACATAGTACTTACAATTCAGAGGGCATAATCCACACCAGCATGGTTTAGGATGGTGGCTGTGGAAAGGCTCAACAAAGAGGTATTGGATGAATAGACCATCATAGTCTGAAGGCTAGGTGATCTTGTCTGCAATATTTCTTGTTTTAGGCGAATTTTCCCTTAACTTTATCTTTTGGCTTGTCTTTCAGAGAGAAAGCGTGCTTCTGGGGCATCTTTAAATTTCGCTTTAGGCGAAGACACTTCGCTGAAAATCCTGTGAAGACCAAGATAACATGGACGGATTTTATGACCAGCAAGTCCCATTTATGGTCCCACCCAGTGTAAGTAGCACTGCTTGCTGTGCCATCAGATAGACTTAAGTGACCGTCAGTGTCTGTGTTTGCTTTCCATGGTGGTTTTTGTCCAACAAGTTGGCTTGCTGTGTGATGTGAAACATGCGCATCACGCAGTGACTTGGAGTCATCACATGGGTGTCTGACTATCAATCTGACGACAGTGTTGTCTTCACCACAGAAATCGTCCCATACAGAGGAACCATACACCAAACCAGCCAACGACAGGAAAAGGAAAATTGTGGATGCAGAACTCGCTCAGGACACAGAAGGTAATTTCATGTTGGGTTCTTGTCGAATGTGTTTTCCTAATCCATCCAAGACTCAGTGGATATGCAATGCTGGCTCTAAATTTAGCATCAGTCATATTTTGCCACTAACATTAATAGCAACTCTTGTGTTTTTTAAAAAATTCAAATCAGAAGACTGAATATCATTGTCAGAGTTTTTCTTTTGTGAAGAATGTGCCTGAAGTTTTCTTTGAACCTTTCCTTTAGATCTCTTCCAGGACTTGAGCCAGCTACAGGAGATCTGGATTGCTGAAGGTGAGAAATATTTGAAAGTGTCCCAAAAATACTTGGGGTTGAGCTAAGAGGAATTATCATGTGTTTATCACATGAGTCAGTGTGATAATTTCTTTGTGGGAATGTCGCTTTTGTTCTACCTCTTAGGTTTACTTTTTGTGTGTCGTTGCCAAATTTACATTTATATTTTGACTTTTGGGCAATGATTCCATCAGGTTTTGTGTTTTCAAATAGAGATGGTAAAAATTGTATTCAGACAGTAGAATCTTTTGATGGAACAATCGGCAACAGTACTAGCATTTCATGAATGGCACTTAGCTTTTCTTCCATACATATTTTATAAATGTCAGTTCTGCTCCTTACTCCAGTTATCTTTCCTGTCTTGACTTCAGTCACAGTCATAGGGAGGAATTAACACACATCAGTTACAGGAACATCTATTTATCAACTGTATGGCTTGATATTATTATTTTCATAATTAACTCCTGCCCACTGTGTCTCCACAGCCCAGGTGCCTGATGACGAGCAGTTTGTCCCAGATTTCCAGTCAGATAGCTGTGAGTACCTGAGATTCATTATTCATTATTCATCCTCTCTCCAGTTGTGTGCTTTGGGTAGTGTCCAGGTAGGGGTGATATGGACAACAGTAACTTGGCTCTCAAACTAAAAATCCATTTATTATTCATAGAGCACTTCAAGCTCTATTCAATTCTGGGGAGACAATGGATGCCAAGGAATTCGATCACTGGCTTACAATAGAGACTTGGAGCGGGTTTCATTCCAGAGCTTGAAGCGATTTGATTGACGAAGGTCTCTACAACTTGACCTGGTATTGCTGGTGAATACTTCATTACTGGCCTAACTAGACCGCACCAGCACTACAAAATACAGTTTGAGCTTTGTGCCCCCCTCTTCTCAGAGAAAGTTATTCCTCTCACCTGCAGCTGACATTTCCGTTTTTTCCCCCCCTCTCGCTTTCTCTTTTTTAAGTTTAATCAGGCGATTGGTATCGAGCATCACATGAGCCAAGCTCCTAATCTGATTTCACACTCTCATGCACTCTGTCCAGCCTCTAGAATGGCCCGGATTCCAGAGGGCGGGGGGGATTGCTGGAGGGAAGGACTCCCCGGCGCATAGCAGCTTTTGGCCAGTGCATCCCAGGCCCCCTAAAACAATAATACCCAGTCAGAGTTTTGTCCAGTAGTCTGTGTATATTCAAGCGACTTTCGCTCTTGTGCCTGTTTTGCCTTTTATGCTTTCAAAAGCTTTATTCTGAAGTTGAGTGAGAGGGTGTGGTGCCTGGCCGCTGGCCATGTCTCTCTTCAACTGGCTACAGTAGCCACTGTGGTCAACATGACCTCAAGGCCATTGAAATAAATGGCTGAAAATGTGTGTTTGTTTCTGAGCGATAGTGATGGTCAGCCCGTCACAGCTCGCTGTGGTTTGGCTTACGGCCAGTTTTTTTTTTTTTCCAGTCGCGCTACTTAACTGCACTGTATGCCCCAATCTCAACTCCAGACCTTTTTTTTTTAAGCTCTGCTTTGGTCACATGGTATCCCATGCTTGTGCAATATCCCTCTCTTTGCCACAACTGGAGGAAATGTAATATCTCCTGCCCTGTGTTCCTCCAATCAACAGCTCCCAGTTCTGGCTGGAGACATCGTCCTGATATCGTACCCTGCTCCATACACGCTTGCGGCCTCATGTGCCCATTGTTTGCTCCGGGCCGCTGAGGCACGGTGCTGGGTGATTTATTTGGCTCTCGTTGCACTGCACCGTAGGATTCGGTTTCACTGGTCCATTATGTGGCGCCGGAAATGGGAGCTGACGCGTAGACCCAGCAGCTAATGGTTACAGTGCGGGGAGGGAAAATCATTCAGAATCATTGAATTACAGACACACTGATTCATGAGTATTGACCTGGACAGTGATGGAAATCTGCAGGGAGGGCTTTGATTGCTCGTGCTGTCTGGTATTGTGATACTGATGGGTCGGTGGGGGTGGATAGAGCTTTTATGCCCCTACTATTGGCCTTGTTAGCCCATGAAAGAAAGTCATTAAACTGTCTGAGTCGAAGACAACATCCGTTTGTAAGGGAGAAAGGGAGGCGGGGAAGGGAAAAATAAGCCAGGGACACTTTGTTTGATGTGTTGTCAGATGAGGCGATGCACTTCACATCTCATCTATCTCTCTCTCTCTCTCTCCCCCATCCCTCTCTCTCTCCAGTGATGTTCCATGGCCCGCCACCAACCAAGATTAAGCGGGAATTGAGTCCCTCCAAAGAGCTCTCCCCTTGTAGCCAGGACTTCAGTCCCATGCCCTACGGAGAGAAGTGCCTTTACAGCTACAGGTATACATCATCGTTAATAGCTCAGATTAGACAACTTTGTTGTCATTGTGCAGAGTAAAAGTACAAAGCCAATGAGGCAGTATGCATACTAATGATAATGCCCCTTTCAATATGTATGCTGAAAGGACCTCTGCTAACCTCTGTGTTATGATGTTGTGTGTGATGCAGTGCCTATGAGAGGAAGCCTACGGCCGTGTTCAGACCCCTGACTCCTCCCTCGACGCCCGTGTCTCCGTGTGGCTCCACCAACACCCCCCTGGGCTCCAGCTCCATACATGACCCCACACCGCCCCCGCTGGTGCAGGGCCCCACGCTAGCACAGCGCCCCCTGCAGCAAGGTCATCAAGCCTCTGCCAGCGCCGCCCCTGGCCTCAGCCAGAGGGCGCTGCCCCTTCACAGCCAGAGCCCGCCGTTCGCTGTGCCCTGCCCGCCACTGAACCATGAGACCCCCTTCAGTCCGGAGCACAGGTGAGGACAAATCGGCATGATCGTACAGCACCGTAACAAGTCCTCTTATGTCCTACAGACGCACAATATTACTATGCGTGTACACATGTATAATACAGGCTCATACCTTGAGTATTTGCTTCCTCAGAATCTCTAAATTTGTAGGTGATCTGAGACTGAATATATATATATATATATATATATATATATATATGAGTGAAAGGATGAACTTCTGACCCAACACTTAATCCCAAAGTCTCTGCAACCACGGTGTAGGATTTCAGTTTAGTGGTAAGGCTCAGGTATTGCTGACCCTGAGTTGATCCATACCGTCTTAATGCAGGGTAGGAGAGAGATGTTTATATAAGGCAGGTGACCTTTCAGTTATGCTGACTTCATGAATGGAAACTATTTGTTGGCGCCTATGATGAGGTGGGGGGGTTGGGGTGGCTGGCTGGCTTACTCGGATGTTGTTGTGCCTTGATTTCTTGTGAGCCCACTACTGCAGGGTGGGGCTGGATGGATAGGGATGGGCGTTGAGTGGGGTGGTATGGGGGGTCGTGGTTGGAGCTCTCTTAACTTGACCACCGTGGGAACAGACTGCCTGGCATACTGCCGTGCCACCTTCAGCCAGGGATGCTTCTAAATTAACTTTCTTCTTCCCTTTCGATCTTCCCCCTGTAGGTTCCAAAGACAGCTGTCAGAACCCTGCCTACCATTCCCGCCCTCCGAGACCCAAGGTCGGCCACCCTTCATGCCCCAGGCTCAAAGCACTTCACCACGTGACAGGAGGCCTCCATACCATCGCCAAATGTCCGAGCCCCTAGTCCCAGTTCCCCCTCAGGGCTTCAAACAGGAGATGATGGACCCCCACTACACTGAACAAGGGGTTCCCAACATGGGTCCTTCTCCTGCGGCCTTCCACCCTATGGCCATCAAGCAGGAGCCCAGGGACTTCTGTTTTGATTCTGGTAAGAGGATCATTTTCAAATAGCAATGGTTTTACTTGTGAAGTGGTTGTATATAATAAAATGATAGGTAAAATACTGAACCACAAAAAAGGAAGAAGCCATGAACTGTAACGAAAGCGAGACCAACTCCCAAATCTAAGTCTTTTCGAGGCATCACATAGACCGTTTCAGCACACCGCCCCGGCACACAGGGTTTCATTGTAGGCCCAGCCAGTTGCGTGCGGTTCCTGAGAGAGCACGATGTGCAGATGGTGTGTGAGCAGTTGGGCCGAAGGGTGTGGAATGTGCTGTGTGGCTTGGCACTTGCCTGTGAGTTTTAGCACCGATCAGCCAGGCCCAGAGATGCAACAAGGCGGTGGCCATGGACACCCGTTTTCTTGTTTTTGTTTTTTTTCTGTCCAGCTTTTCAGCATAGAACTAGATCAGAAAGCCACAATTTAGATACGAATCATACAGATCAAATTGAAGCCTTTGAGGGTGTGCCAAAAAGGAGTGTATATCGAACCAATAATGAAATATATATTCACTTTATCTAATTTCATGAAATCCTGATATTATGCAGGCATGACTCACTAGGCAGCTGAGTCAAGTTGTCTATGTTTCTCATCAGTACTGGCAAGCCTCCTTCAACTTCTATGCACAAGACCCCAAACCTCAAATGTAAAAATGCCTTATCTAAAGTATTGACAAACTGTGAGCTGTCTTTTCTCATCCATACAATCACAAACTTGAACACATCACTCCACTTCCTCCTGGCTTTATTCTTCGTAAGGCCAGTGATGTAATATTAAATCCTCTTAGCCCACGCCTATAAACATACGCATCAGCATAAAGGGCTTTAGCTGCCCAGAGGGTCTCATGCTACTGCTGGGTATTTATTTCCTATCTGCAGATTAAGTGATATACCGTTTTTAGACGGGGAGATTTTTGACATGACGCTTTACAGTAGCATAGCAGTCAGACGGAACCAAAGGGTGGGGCAGCCCTGTTGCCTTGGCAGAGGATGTCCTACAGAGACAGGGCAAGGAACAAAGATAACTGAATTGTAGTGATTCAATATCTGGCCACAGTGGCTAATTCTATTTGCTGTCGCAATGAGACGTGTCACTGATGTTGTGCGTCGTTTGCGTGCATTGATCCGCGGCTTAGCTTGTGCTACCAGATGTGTTGGCTGGGGACGTTTACAGTCCAGCTGTTGCCGCGGCGATGTTATGCAAGTGCCTTCATCCCGTCGTCAGTGTCCAGTATAGCTTGCTTTTGTGAAAACTGGACCTACTGTCCAACTCCAAAGAGCAAACTTGTTACACTTGTTACATTAATGCATGTCCATGTTTTTCATGAACGTTAGCGTATATATATTTTTTTTAAGACATTTTTAACTGAAGATGTTGATTTTTAAACATAGTGCAGATGAACTGAAACATTCAGACTGTTGAGCAATGTTTGTAAACATTTGATTAACCACTTTCTTTTTTTCTTGTTACAGAAGTGCCTAACTGCCAGTCGTCTTTTGGGAGGGCCTCAAGCTTCTACCAAAACCAAGAAAGTAAGTGCCTTTGTATTTAAGTAGAGGGAACACACACATATTGTGCACTAGCCTTGATGTCATGGATGATGGGAGAGAATTGCATCATTGCATACAGCCCTGTATACCACTTCCCAGATACTCCTGGGGATCTGCTAATTGGGCAAGGGATGTGAATGGCAACTAATCATTTTCTCGTTTCCTTTTGCTTTTCCATTACAGGCTTTGTTTTCGACAGAGAGCCCCACCTGTATTACGATGATGCCTGTGTCGTTCCAGAGAGGCTAGATGGTAAGTAGTAAAAATTGTAGACCGTTGCCTTTTACATAACAAATGTAAAGATGCTGCAAGTAATACTACTCAAAATAAAAATAAAAACCAAATAATTTTTCCATTTGGTAATTCCTATTCAGTTACTCCAGCTACATTTTTAGTACCTTTCACTCACTCTCTCTTTTGCCCTTTGTGTGTGACCACAGGGAAGGTGAAGCAGGAGCCCTCAGTGTACCGCGACGGTCCCCCGTACCAACGCAGAGGCTCCTTACAGCTTTGGCAGTTTCTGGTCACTCTGCTTGACGACCCAGCAAACGGTCACTTCATCGCCTGGACAGGGCGAGGCATGGAGTTCAAGCTCATTGAGCCAGAAGAGGTAGGTTGCTGGTCTTTTTCCAGTTGTTTTTCACAGGAATCACCTCCACTCTCTAACTGAGGAATACCTGAGAGGCTACCATCTTTGACACGTTTCCTGATTTCTCTATTTCAGGTGGCACGGCGTTGGGGCATCCAGAAAAACAGACCAGCTATGAACTACGACAAGCTGAGCCGGTCTCTGCGTTACTACTACGAGAAAGGAATCATGCAGAAGGTAAAAAAAAAAAAAAAAAACATTTACTCATAATCTCGCCGCTGAACATGTTCTTGAGTTGCTGATAACGACCGAGTGCATTAGCCCAGCCTGACAGCTGTGTTTGTTATTCTTTCTTTGGTCTCCTAGGTTGCCGGTGAGAGGTACGTGTACAAGTTTGTGTGCGACCCCGAGGCGCTCTTCTCCATGGCCTTCCCCGACAACCAGAGGCCCACCCTGAAGGCTGACCCAGACTGTCTCCCAGGAATGGATGACGACACCCTGCCCCTGACCCACTACAACGAGGGCACACCCTACATCGTGGACGGAGGGGAGCAGTGTGTAACGGGCATGCCCTTCCCCGAGAGTTACGCGTACTGACCACTCCCAAAAAAATATATATGGAAACAATCTTATCCCAAAGCCCGGACTGCAGTGCAGACTGGATTCACTCATCTGATTCACAGTTCCTTGCCCCCTCCTGGCCTGTTGCCCTCTCTGCAATGAGCTTTCAGCCCCCTGCTCACTCCTGTTCCAGAGAAATCTCAAAAGGTGTTTTTTGAGGAAACCTGCAAATTCAGTTTTTTTCTTCCTCTGGCATCAACCAGTGGGAAAGGGGCCCCCAGACGGGTGACGGACAAACTGGCATTCCAGTCGCACCAATCACCTGTCAGTATAGTGAGGTGTGTGTTGCTGTGGAGATGAGGAGGACTGGCCAAATGGACTGGCCAAATAGTGGTGAAGAACTGACAGATCTCTTTGTAGACTGCAAGAAGTGTAGCAATTCTGTTTTGACAATCTGCCTTTTTTTCTTTTCTTTTTTACGGCAAATAACTTTTGTTCTGTCATCTAAAAGAAAATAGAAGTACAGTGATATGGTTACCTCTTAGGTCCCTAGTAAACACTGTTACTTTAAAATCCTGAACATATATTAAGAGAAAAGGGCTTCATATTGCAAAAACACCTAAAGAATACACCTGTTAACCGAATGGCTTGTTTAGACAGCTGTTTTTTTTGTATAACAACCCTTTTAGTTGGAAAAATTAGACTTTAGGCTAAAGACTGCTGTAGGTACAATCAAATTTTCCGTATTTTGTTGTTGTATTGTTCTGCTCATTGAAGTTGTTTTTTTTAAGTGTCGTGGTTTTGTTTTCTCACAACTAAGCATTGGCTGTTTCTCTTTTAATCCATACAAGCTTTCAAAATGTTGCGTAAAATTCTCTACAGGACTGTTAGCCCATCGTTTCTAAAGTCAACCAACGTTTATTTCTCATTCTTGACATACGTTGCCATGCATATCTGCTTAATCTGACACCATTCAGTGACCTGAATGTTCCACAATAAGATGGCATTAATGCACAAATGTTTTAAGAAAAGCTCCATTTGTAGTCTCTTATTTATTTCAGGCATAGATCTCCCTGACGTTGCACAACAATGGTAGCAGCGTCAAGGACTTTGCATGCAAAGAGGTGGTATACACCCCCACCCAACCCCTCCACTCAGATTTACCATATACCACAGCTTCTTCTGCATGGTGTATTTAACACGCAACTGTCCACTGACATATCGTTTTGTGCTGGACAAAGAAGAATCTGCGACGTTCTCTGCATTTTTGTTTTTCTTTTAAGTTTTTTTTTTTCTTCTTTTTGGGGTGGGAAAGAAAAAAAATTATATATAAATATATTTTTGCAAAACTCTGCATCTGTTTTGATTTTATTGTATAAGCTGTATAGTAAAGCCTAAAAAAACTATTAAAAAAAACCCAACCCACCATGTTATCTTTTGAATCGAGTCCGTGATGCGACTGCAGACATTAAAGAAAGGACACACTTTTCTCTTGGTGGAGTAGGGAACAGTGCCTTGATTGGAGATGTGCAGCTGGTATACTAATAGTAGTCTTGCTGGTGTTGGACAGGGTTGCATTGCTCTCAACTCGAACCACACAAAGGGTTGTCTGCATCTGTATAGGCTTCACCCTTTTCCCTTCACAATGTGTACCTTTACACTGCTGAGTTTGTCTGTAAGGGGTACAATAAACTGTCGTTTCTGCTTCAGCTCCAGTGGTGTGTAGCTTTGTTTCTTTTTCACCCTCCAGTCTGTCAGCTGATGTGTTGAGAAAGGAGTGCACTGCACTAAACCTGAGCAAATCAGTTACTGGCACCTATGAGACCTTTCAAACGTGTTTAGTTAAAAGTTAAAGGACTCAGGAGTTCGGTCAACATGGAGAGAATATTTACACGTTCCTTAGCACTGTGAAAAATAGGGGTTAGCTTCAAAGTCGAAATTATTAGTGCCTCTGCAATCATGCTGTCAATTGTGTGGTGTTTTTAAATCAATGTAAATAACAAATCACAATTTATCATAACCATTCAAACAAAGTAGCTTTCAGCTATGGGCATTAAGTATTTTATATTGCATGATCACATCATAAATACCTATTGGTTATGATATCTTACTGTATTTTCTGTATGCAGCAAACCTGCTGACCTGATGCAGGTTTAATGAAAACTATAAAGATCATAGATCACATTTGAAGGTTTTTTTCATTTATATGGGCCGCATATTAAAGAAATATTATTACCTTGAGAATTTGCCCTAACAACTGTCTTTGATACCAGTGTCTAGATGATGCATTTTAAATAGTTTTAGGTGCACTTTGTCTCGAAATATGGATCTTGCAAAAATAAGAGCATTTGAACTCTTAAACTAATTTTAAATACCTAACAGAAGTGAATCTCCATTCACAATGGTAATAATGATCACAAGGCCTCTTTGAGATGTATTGGTGTCTAGCAAGACCATGTTTGCTAAAGGTTATGCCCTAGCGCCAGCACAGCCAAAGTAAACCTCTGTGTGTTTGCTAACCAAACATGATACAAAACTTTTGGCAAACATGTGCCCCTAAAATAACTTCCAAGTTGATGGAAACATTGTAACAAAAACAAAACAAAAATCGCCTGCAGACAACTTTGCACTATTGCAATCCATTTTTGGATTCGAAATAATAAACCGATAACCAGACCGCTGCAAACAAATACACACATCTTTACCACCATATTTTGAGCAGAAAAGCAAAAGATAATTTATATAATTTCCACAACATGGAACCAGTCTCTGACAATGTCCACTTGCTCTGTAGCTCTAAATGGCTGCAGCCTCTATCCCTGTATATTGACTGGAGGGAGAACAGCTTCCCATCATCACTAAAGGCCTTTTTGCCTAGGGAACAACTGCATTGTTTTTACATCAATAGTAAGTGGATGATGGATTTACCTGGTTGGCTCAAATGTATTTTCCCTGCTGGTCTGACCAGGGTTCATAGATGGTGTTTATTTAATAACCCTCTCCAACTCATGCTAGTCAGTGTCTAGGGTAGGGCATAGGAATGTAGCACCTATGTATGTTAAGACATCCAGCATTATTAATGCAGATAGCAGAATTATTTAGTCTGTACAGCGAGTTTAAAATGTAAAGTAAAGTAAATTAGTTGCACTGGGGACCCCTCAGAAGTAGCTATCTAAAGTGCATGGCAAACTCACTTATGCTGTAGGTCAATATCTAGGCTTCATATATGAAATGACATTGACAATGACAATGATGCAGTGTTTCAGTATCACAATAGATCCACTTCCTTTTTTTTTAAATCCAACTGTAGCCTTGCAAACATCGATAAGCTTCAAAGTTTTTATCCAAGCTAAAATTTCAGGTAGCCAGTTTTTGTGAGCAAAAGCAGTAGACGAGATGTTAAGAGGCCTCACATGTAGAAGCCTGGGCAGTAACCTACTCAGCAGAACGGATACAGTTTGGTCACTATGAACGTTTAAATACGCTATTGTGCAACATACTATGAGTTAAACAGACTGACCAAGAACATGTTTATACTGGGAAGATTGATCCAACCCTGAAATGAAAAGCACTGTTGTACGCCAAACTTTGTACATTGCCCTCTAGTGGCTAAGTGGTGTCATTACTACTTAACACTTCTCTAGTCTAGTGCATATTGATATTGCAGCTAGCAATAGCTAGACAATTTAATCAATTTATTTAAGGTCATTCTTTGTTAGCCCCTTAACAGGAACATTTCAAGAACCGTGAGAGGCCAAATATTCTATATTTTCATTCAAAATGGTCCATCTTGCGCTCCGTAGTAATGGATAGCGAGAGTAATGTGAGTAATGTAAAAACACATTAACGTTAAATTAAGAAAGCCATGGCTGTGAGTTATCTGGGACAAATGGCCAGCTAGCGACACTGGAAACCAGTTTTCTAATGTGAGCTATCTTACAATTGATGACATTAGTTTATTCCCATGGGATTTAATGCTAATGTAACTTAAAAATACAGTTTATTAACGTTAGATAGCGTTATCTCATGTCTGTGGTGATTTGTACTAGCTAATATTAGCTTAAGTCGTTACCGCGATCTAAATTAATCTCACGTTAGTTTACAGTAGGTAAGTGTTACTTGTGTGAAGTACTGAATCAAAATGATCTTTTAACTTTAATGTATAGTATACCTATACATAAATAAAGATATGTATCGACATTAGATATATGTGTACAAACTAACTGAGTATTAAAAGTCAAAGACAGATTGGTCATTAACTGACAATAAAGCTCCGTTAGATAAGGTTAACGTCATGTCTAGAGACAGCTAGATAACATTTCACCACTGTTCGTGAGCGTTAAATAAAAGTTAAACTTTAACCGTATTTGGTTATCTGGCAATGTAAACGGATATTTTATGGATCGCGAAATGTACACTTCGTATTAGCTGCAAGGTGGGTTGTCAGTTGAGGACTTGAGGTCATGATGGTCCATCATCCTATACCTTTGGGTTAAGCTGAGTTGGCGAATAAGATAAGTAACGTTAGAGCACATTCTGATTTGAGTTCCTGTCCACACGACACACGCGCATGTGGAGGGAAAAAAGGGAAAAAAAACTACTCACGCACGTGATTCTACCTTGCTAGATAATTGAGGCTAATTAAAAACCAGGTTCTTCACCATAAAAACAAGGTATGGAGACATTTGATTTCTAGTATTGAAAAGGAAGGCATGCGTAATTTAGTCAAAATGTTGGGAGTAATTAGATCAAGGGAAACACACGAGAACAATTTTGCCTGTTGGGTTATTGCAAACAGTAAGTCCTTCCTATGTCTTATTAAACTTCTTGTCTAATTTAGCAGCGCAGTACCGACAGTTTTACCCAACATGTGGTTTTTCGAACCGATGCCACAAGCAGAAATTATCGCCACGGCGATACCGTGGCAGTACAAGCCATTTTACAACCAATACCATCGTGGCAATGGTAAGTTGACTGGACTGTTGGCCATCGAACGGTGACATTGTAATAAAGTCATTGTTGATGGCCAAAGGTGTCAGTTCTCAGTTCTCAATACAGTACAAGTCAAAGGTTAAATAAACTACAGCATCACTAAACCCAGGACGCGTGCATTCACCTTTTAACACTCAGCAACATAATGGATCTAAGTACAAGTCTCTTGCATGGCAGCGACATGAAACTAACTTACTGTGAAGCACTCCATTGAATAGATTAGAAGTAAGTCAAACATATTGTAACGACAAGTTATTGTTAACCATGTACTTCTTCAAACCCCTACAGCTATCTACAACGCTGAGTATCCCTACTATCCCACAAATGTTGCTAAGAAGTTTATGCTCCTCAGGTTGGTCTAATGTATTCATTCATTTCATAATTTAGCAGACGCTTTATCCAAATACAATATCCAATACAAAGGAGAGAACAATCAAGCTATGAGCAAAAGAGACCTAGTGAAGTGACCAAATCAATGAATAAATACTACTTTACACAAGAAATAAAAAAGTGCAGGAATGTAACTACTGTAAGTGCCAGTTAAGTACTAGTTAGCGGAGATCAGTATCAATGCCGTCCTCTATACATTAATGCATAGGAAACACAGGCTTGTAATTCTTTTGCATGCCTTGATATGCATTTACGTTGTTGTTATGGACACAATTCTGTTTCTTTCTAGGTCCTTGTTTGATTTAGTAAACTCTTCATATTGCCTGGACATAGAAGACAAGAGGTTGTTGACGTGGTACTGCAATCTATCAAATGAGGATAGAGAAATAATCAGGGGTAATTAAGAGAGATTATTGGATATTCTGTGACATTTAGTGAAATACCACTTGCTTGACAAGATTAACATAGTCACATGTCAACAAGAATTAGTTATGTGTGCTTTAATACTTGTGATTTTCTTATTTTTTTGGCAGACGAGGGAGGTCTTTATCAGTTTCTTCTGAGGCATCCTGCTCTTGATGTAGCTAAGAAGATAAAAACAGTCCATGTAAAGCGTGAGTTATTGCTTCCTATGCACTATGTCTGGAAGAATGCTGATTGCCTCTGCGCTCATTCAGGTAGGATGAATACATTTTATATCTCCTCCTTGCAGCACAGATAAGGAGAGCTGGGGTGGAAATGTCTTCAAAATTGAACAAGTATGTCGTTCTTGCCTTCTATGTTTTTTTTTTTTTTTAATGCCATTTGTGATGTGGCCTTGTGTTTTATGCTTAAAGAAATGTACCTCTTGCCGTGTGTTTTTAACAAAAAGATCCAGAATGCCAACATTTTATGGAGTGGCTCAGTGTAAGAAGTGTGGAACAAGTTGTCCCTCAGGCTCAGAAACATGCAGACCCTGTTTTGTTCCTGCACCAGTGGTCGAGGAGATGATTCATTTACCAGGTTATAAAAGCCACTGTTTCCCATCCCCTATAGCAACATAACTAATGTTTTTTATGCAGACTTTCTTTCTTAAGCAATATAATGACTCCTTTGTGTTTTAATTTTCAGTGTTGATTCTGTGACTCAGTATAACGTTTTGTTTCCTACAAAGGCCCAAAGAGGGAGCCTGATAAAATTAAACATGTGACAGGCAACAGGGGCTTGGGGGTCTGGGGTGGCAACATCCATAGTGCTCCTGGTGACCAAGTGACCCAGGACAGCTTCCAGTCAGCTTTGGACCATAGCCATGCCTCGCTGGCCTCTTCCGACCCGAGAGGAAGCACAGGCTCCCAGGCGCAACGTTCCCTCAAGGAGCGGCGAGAGGGACGGAGCAGCGCAGCCATGAGCACGTCCAGAGACACGTCGGCGCAGGCCAGCTTCTCCCTGGACGTGGAGCTGGAGCGGGAGCGGCAAAGGTCACAGATGGCCCAGGGTGCGTCCCCTCCAGCCTACCCCGTCCGCCAAGCGGAGTTCTGGACAACAGACGTGATGGACAACAGGAGCTATCTGGACCTTGCGCAGGAGCAGCCCCCAGAGTACTACAGCTTCAACAGCACCAGGTTTGACCAAACGTCAGCTGAGTGGATGGAAAAAAGCAGCCAGTCTGCTGCGGAGGCTATGGTGGACTCGCTAGTGGCCACAGAGTGCAGCACAGAGAATAGCCGGCCGACATCCAGCGCTGGGTTGTTCCCTTCTGAAGTCTCAGTGTCCTGCCGCAGCTGCCCCTCGGAGTGCTCCAGCCTGAACACCACTGCCGACGAGAGCCTGCGGCTCGAGCCCAGAGACGAGTTTCATAGCCTCATCATGGAGGAGTCGGTCAACCCGGAGCCGTGGCTCAACTGCTTAAGCCCTGGAGAGAAACCCCATGCTTCCCCCTATCAGAAACCACGTGTAGATCTGCAAGTGAAGCTGGGCGTTGGAAAGGGCCAGCAAACCCCAAGGAAAGAGGAGCAGTCAGTGGCTGCGTCCTTCATGCCTGCTAGTCCAGATAAGTCTGGAGTCAAGCTGCCAGTATCAGCTGCACCCCGTCCCACCACTGTGAGCCAGGCTGTAGATGCCAGTGGCGATTTCCGAGCTTGTTTCACATCTACAAAGGAGTGTGAAGCCGCCCCGAGCACCACGGACGCCTCCACTGAGATGGACTCTCCCATGTGCCTTGATCAAGACACCCAGACCATACAGCCCTCCACTGCTGAGAAGAGTGTCATCACAGAGGTCTACATAGCAGATCTCGACTACCTGACTAAGGTACTCTATGAAGGTCTCCCCTAAAGCCCTGTAAGCCATGTCAATTTCCCCTCCAAAAAGTTTATAACTTAAAATATTCCATAGGAGTTTTTGAGGCTAAAGACAGTGGAAGAGGAACTGGAGCTGCTGAAGGCCAATCAGCTGAAGCCCAACAGGAAATGGTAAAACACAGCCCCACTGAAACTCTCTCAAATATGCGTTGTGAGGCGGCTATATGAGCTTTTTGCTGCATGTCTGAAGGCATTAGTATGTAAATGTTTAAGAATGAAGGTTTGACTTTTTGGTGTAATATTCTTCAGTGGGTGTGAGAGTGGACAGAGGTTGAAGCAGGCAGAGCTGAAGCTGCTGGCTCTGCAGTATGCCATGTGTCAGGAGCACTGCTGGAGGAGATACTACACATCTGGACACGTGGAGGAGAGAGAGCTGCAGTGGTGAGACTCTTTATAAAGGTTTAATGTGGGTTTCACAATGAGCATGATGACTAGACTTATTTAGTGTATTTTAAAGTACATTCTGTACTACGTCATCTGAAAGGTGTATAGAGGCAAAGTTACTCATGCTTTGCTGCCTTCCATTGATGAAGACATTTGTGCCGACCTTTTAGAGCAGTGTTTCTCAAGGGGTGGATCGTGACCTTAAACTGAATCATTCTCAGTGGGTCTCGGAGTGCGTGTTCCCTCAGAACTTGAATGACTTTTGCAGAACATTTATGAACAGTAGTTTTTATTTTGAAGTGGAAAAAGCAAGTGGAAAAGAGTCTTTGCGTTGCACTTCCCTTAATCATAAAGGGAAAAGGGAGTTAACAAGTCAGTTGAGTATTAAGCCATATAACTTCACAGAATAAAAAAAAAAAAAACGTTACTCAAAAAATAAAGGTCCTGGTATTAGACAATCAAATGTATAGTGTTTTCTGTTCCAGTCAGGTGACAGGTCTTAACCAATCAGAGACCAGAATAACTTCCTGTTAGCACCGATCGGCTGCGTACCACCAATCGTCTACTGACAGGGAGCTCTGGTAAAGAGGCAGAGAAGGTTTTGGCAGAGGCCTACAGTATGAGTGTCAGCTGGAGTAGCCTAGAGCTGTAATGTGAGAGGGAGAGCCTTCAACTTATTAGCCTTCTAGGGCTAGTTGGATCCTTGTCCTCGAATGTATTATTCTGTCAGAGAAGGAGAACATTTAGCTGATCAACTGTAGTTATATTACTGGGTAATGTGTTTTCTTGTCATTTGCATTTAGTATGTGAGTGAGATTAGCTATGCTATATGCAATGTTGTTTGTGGGAAATTAGTTTGAATCATTGGCAAAAAGGTGAAACAAATAGTCCAGAGATAACTTGACACTGTGGTATAAATTAATCTAATTAAAATCTCATGTCAGACTTAGGCTAATGAGCTATGAATGCAGGGATACAAGTAGCGCCTGTGTTTTATATTTGTATGTTTATTTTATGGACAAAAAAAAAGGATATGAAGAAAAGCCTTCAAGAACCTTAGTTGACATAACAAAATTGCAACACAAATGAATTACATGAATTCCCCTTTTAATCTTTGAAGCGCTGGTGAGGTCCCTGGGAGCTTAGCTGAAACTCTGCACACCCTTGACCAGGATTATACCCAGATTAGGCGGCAGGTGCTGTCAGGGGCCGCTCTGGATGAGTTAACCCCTCTCTCTGTGGACACCCACCGGCTCAACACAGAGGCATGGTACACTCCAGCACAGGTAGAATCCTTCACAGTCTTTTCAGCATTATTGACTTTCACATGCTGGTGTTTGCATGTTATGCTGCATTTATACTCACCTGTTGCATATGTGTTATATCCAGAAAATGAATGGATGTCTAGAAGATGAGGTTCCGCTGGAGTAAGTAGTTTATACTTTGGTGACTGTGTCGTAGTAGTTATTCACATTCTTATACTCTCAAACTCTTAAGCTAACTGTTGGTTTTTCTGTCTAGGTCAACAGGTGCATCACAACTGCCTCAAAATGAAGCTGATACAGAAATGGACTCACTTGAAGTGGATAAAGCAGAAAGGCCAGGCAGAAATATAACATCCAAAAAGGTTTTCTAACTACTTCAACCGCTTTAACTATTCTCTCTTCATACATGTGGTTTATTCTTCGTGACATTTGTTTGTGTCTTAATTTATTTTTGACATTTGTGTACAGGGTACACTAGGCCCGTCTGGAGTGTCACACTCACAATCAGGTGGTGTTCAAAGTTCCAAGGTGGTTTCTGCGAAGACCCATAAATCGGAATCGTCCCATGGACCCTACAGACCTAGTAAGAGATGCCGTAACCATTCTAAAGTAGAGAGATAGATTTAGTGTGCTTTTCTGCCTCTTAGCAATTACCTTTAAAATGTGTGCTCCATGCTAAGTAAAGGCTTAATGCGTTTATGCTCTTAACTTGTGGTTGTTCCCGGGTTGTCCCTCTCTATAGGTGGTCCTAAGGAGCGCGGCAATGTTACCGGTGAGGCCTGGTATGATGCAGAGGAGGATCTTGGGCCTGCTGGCCGAGGCCTGAAAGAGGAGCGGCTCAGAAAAGATATAGAGAGTGAGAGGAAAGGAAAGAGTAAGTTTGTCTCTGTTGGTCCGATCTGGTCTCGTTTCAGCTCATCTCACTCACGTTTGTCATCCTGTTGCAGTGGGAGATGATGATGATGATGGCGGCAGGAAGATGAGTTTAAGCTGCCTCCTGTGTATTGCTAACCTCCCTGATGATGTAACGGAGGTAATTGCTCTCTCTCTCTCCCTCTCTTTCTATGTCTCTCTCACCCCCCCCCCCCCCTTCACACTCACAGACTCACACTTATATTGCTGTCTTTTGTAGTCTAAAATTGCATTGCTCATCTTCTGCCACAAGAGAGCAGCAAAACCTTATGTAAAATCTGCTCTTCCTCTGCAGGAAGATCTTTTGCTGGTATTTGAGAAATATCATCCGAGAGAAGTTTGCTTCACAATGTCAGGCAAATCCAGGTAAATTATGATGTTAATTCAAGTAAAACACACAGACAGAAATGAACAACCTTTAATGGATTCTATTGATCTTTTGTGGACAATAAGATGGCCGTCAGTTGGAGCCCATTAACCTCAGTAGTTTAGTTTGGGTGTCTTCAGCATCTTGGTTTTTCTATTGCCGTTATATGGCATCACACTCTCTTTCCTCTATTAAAGGACTGCGAGCGTGACGGTGAGCTCTCCTGAAGATGCCGAGGCGGCAGTGCAAGACCTCCGCGGCACGATCATCCGCGGACAGTCCATCCAGGTGAGATGTGGCGGGACACTATCTGCTGCAGGCCCCGAGGGGGATCACACCTTCAAGAAGCCTGACGTCCCGGGACCAGTACCTTCAGGAGACGTGCCCAAGCCTGGCAGTGTGAAGAGCCCTCCATATAACATGTCACCCAAAGTGAGTGGGGAGAGCACACCCCACAACACCCTCTGTGTTTAACTTAATGGTGTTGGATCACAGAGATGTAAAGAACCTTCTTGTGATAACATTTACCAAGAGGTCCTCTGTAGTTTTGCTTTGTTCAAAAATGTATATCTATTTGTTTACACTTCGGCTCGTGCTGAATCCCTTTGAACCTCTTGAATCTTGTTTTTTCCTATCTTCCAGCCTCTTCGCTGCCGCATAGAAAAGCTGGTGAACATCAGCGATGTGCCCACAGCCACGGGCACCTACGTGCCACAGCAGCCCCCCGCCAACACCACCACCATGGGCAGCTTCGACACGCTGATGGCGCGGCTGTCGGAGCTCCACCCGGATCTGGGCCGCCAGAAGATCCTGGAGGCGCTGCTGGAGCTGCGGGCTCAACACCGCGGCTTCCTCAGCGGCCTTCCGCTGCGCACCATCGTGGAGATGACCACCGAGCTCCTCACCACCCAGGCCTCGGGCTCAAAGTGAGAGGGGGATTGCTCCGGAAGTGTAGGAACGGGGGGTTAGAGCCGTTGCTTGTTGAATCCAGTCTAGCATGGCCTTTTCAGTTTCTTTGTGGGTTGCACCATGACCTGGGGATCAGAAGATTCAGGCAACCAAAGATGTTTGATGGTCAATCTGATCAGATTAGTTTGTGCAAACTATTAAAACAAATCTTTGTAATATAGTGATGGTTAATTTAGTTCTGATATCCAGATTGGCACATGACCAATAAATGTTTAATAAGTATGCTTAGTTGAGTGTTTTGGTTCATATGCTCAACAGAATAGTTTGTTGTTTTTGTATCTTTATCAAACCCAGAAGAATTGTTGGGAATGCAGACATGAAACACTGTTTGTATTAGATATTTCTGCAGTATTCTGTTAAGACCTGGATAATTGGTAAATAAATGTTTAAGTTCAGTTTGCATTGTGAGTGTTATTACAACCCCCAAATATCTACCATTGATTTCAGGCTATGTATGTGCATATGTGAACGTATTTAATGTTGTTTAAAGAGGCACTGCACTCTTAAATGTGTTTTTTTCATTTGTAAACTAAATCATATGACTGTTCTGTGATGAAACACATTTATGTTGGTGTTTAAGTACTGTGGAGCAGAGTTTGACATGTATGACCACACCTGGAGTTTAAATGTTTAATATTTGACCACTAGATGGCGTTGGAATGCTTATTTTCTGGGCGCACTCTCGTTTGAAGCAGGCAGTGGATTGGTGACTGGAGAACCAGAGTGTTTGATTCAGGGGACCCAGCCGTGGTCAGAAGGTTTGGGGTGGTCTATATCTGAACCTTTGTGACGCTGTATGTGTATACGCAATTGGCATTTAAGCAATGTCCATGGAAAAACTAGCGTATTAAGCCTATGTGTTAATTATGTCCTCAAGGGACCGGACTTAAAGGTTTGATTTAATGGCAGGCTACATCTTTGTCCATTTGTTGCTCTTGTCAAAGCCATTTCCACCTCTGTTCTCTGCCTAAAGTAGGCAATAGTCTGCATTACAACACTACCCGAAATCAGTTTGATTCCCGTCCCAACAGGTGGCCGTCAAGTTAACGCTGATCACGTGACTGGTAACTGACCTGACGGTATTTAGGCTGTGCTACTTAATAGCTAGACATAGCCTTCGTAACCTGAAAGAACTTTCCGTGTTTGTGTCCACCAGTACATGTGTGATATAGGTTAAATTTCGGCATTATAGTTTGGCATCGTCTTGAAGTAAAAATTGTATGCTCATTTAATTATTGTTTCCCTATGTTTGGCTGTAGCCCGATTCATTTATATTTTTATATAATTATAATGTATATAGTCTGTCCCTACTCTAGGGGAAAGTATAGACTACTACAATGTTAACGTTTCGTGTAAATTAGACTGAATGTACTGTTTCCAATCGAACGCCTCGACCTGGCATGTTGATGTCACATCGTCTAATCTGGTAAACAAATGAAAGGGTTAAAGAGCCGCCTTGTCCCTGTTCATCTTGCCCCCTCATTGGCTATGGGCGGAGTTTGTGAATATACGCGCAGAGCCGAACACAAACTTCGGGAGCGAAAACAAGAATAGAATGGAGGGTCTTTGTGGGAATTGACGATTTTTCACTTGGAGAGATTACTTAGAAAGAAGGGATTGCACTAACACAGAGGTTGCATGCATAACGGATAAACTAAGCGTGTCTTTTTTAAAATGGCAACTGTAATGGAGTTCTTTCCAACCACAACATGGTAGCTCTGTAGCCTTTTCAAATTACTTTGGATTACTTTCCAAACTAAAAACGGCCTTTCCGAGTTTGTTTACTATTAAGTTTATTATTTCGATGACGCACCTTGTACGTGTTTGCTTTGCTAAAATGACTTGAAGATAGGCTACTTTGCCGGAGCTGACGGACACCGAGATGGGTTCAGCGATCTCCAGAGACCGTCAGGGCAGAGAGAATGCCTGATGTGATTTATCCTGTTTGATGAGGATCCTAAATTGTTGTCGCATCCGTCGGACGTAAAGCCGGATTTCATGGAAATATTTCAACAGGCAAAAATGTGGAATCTCATTTATCGCACTACTTTTTCTTGGATGGTGCTGGAAATATTTATATGCAGTGTTAAAGGTAAGATTTAAACTTCGGCTCATAGGCTGCAAATGGGGTAGACAACCCGTAGGTTCTGGAATCTATGAAATGCCAACTACTGAGTTCAAAGTGTCGCTTACTATCTTATCCATATTCCAAGACTAAAGTCAATTGTTATTTCAGAGAGCGAGGTTACTGGTATGATAGGGTTTCTCTGTGTAGGCTAGCTGATGTTAAACAACAGTGCTTCAAGTGTACACGTGTATGACTGCGGCCTGGACTAATTTACGTCTTCCTCCATCCAGGTCTTAATGTTTGCACAAGTGGTAGTGCCACATCCTGCGAAGAATGCCTCCTCATTCACCCGAGCTGCGCCTGGTGCGCCCAAGAGGTGGGCACGTGTGGTACTCCTTTGGCGTAAAGTAACCATATAATTTTAGCAGGAGTGATTCATGTAAAAGTGTAACAGCAATGTAAACGTGATGTGCTATTTAAAAAAATGGGTCATTTCCCTCTTTACCGGAATCTTGAGAAAGATTGCCATATTGTACTACATGTATGATGATAATAATCAATCAACACTGATATTATTTCAAACAGGACTTTGGAATGACAAGAACTTTAACTTCACGTTGCGACCTAAGCCAGAACCTGCAGAAACGTGGCTGCGATGTGCGGTTCATCGAAAGCCCGAGCAGCACAGCAAGAGTTGACATGAGCGTACCACTGAGCTCCAAGAGCTCTGGCCAGACTCAGTTTGATGTTGTCCAGATACAGCCACAGAGGATTTCTCTGAACCTCCGGCCCGGTATGCACTCTCTCTTGGTGTCTGTCCCATAACCATGTCTGCCAGCACAAGGGTTTTCTGTTTTCCTGTTGAATGTCTTTGTTTCTTCTGCCTTAGGAGATAACATGTTTATTTTGTGTCAGGTAGTGCCTTTTTCAAATAATTTGATCAGTGTGTAGATCAGCTTTTGTTTTGATCAATGTTGACAGCAGCAGCAGAAGTCCATCTTGATCCTCTTAATGGTGTTTGACAACATTATGAATGTTATGTTGCTATAATGACTGTTTTCTGTAATGTTATGTTGCTATAATGACTGCCACTGTCCTCCAGGTGACCCAACATGGTTCGGGGTCCAGGTGCGACCGGTGGAGGACTACCCAGTGGATCTGTACTACCTCATGGACCTCTCACTGTCCATGAAGGACGACCTGGACACCATCCTAAACCTTGGCACCAAGCTGGCAGAGGAGATGCGCAAACTCACCAGCAACTTCCGTCTAGGCTTTGGGTCATTTGTGGACAAGAACTTATCCCCATTCTCCTACACTGCACCCAAGTATCGGGACAACCCTTGCAACGGGTGGGTAGAATCTGCCTGGTGGTTTTCTTTAAACCATAATCTCTCCTGTCAGCTTTTTGTGAGTCGTTGTTAGCTTTTTGACTGCTTTTGCCAGTAGTTGTAGGAGTATTTGTGTTGTCATGCATGTCAAGTCAAGCTGATCAGTCAGGTTTCATTTCCTCCTCAAAAGGAGTGATATTTGCACTGCTAATCAGAAGTGATATTGAATTTCCCCTGACATTTCTTGTTGCCCCAAGCAAAACACTCTTTAGTGTTCCTCCTCTCAAAAAAGGTCAGCCTTTGAGTGCTCCCCCTGCACCCAGAATGCACAGGCACACAGGTTTTGTTGTTGACCTCTGCATCAGCGGTGCGGATGCTCGTGCGTGGTGGTGATGTTTCCCTGTGAATGGAGAACAGACTGGAGCGGAGCTGAAAAGGCTGCAGCTCGGCACGCCTGCCCACCACCACCCCCTGCCCCCACCCCTCGAGGGCTAGATAACCCCACGCCAACCTACTGCCATCACGCCTCGGTGCCCAACTAGGTTATGCCCTGGCCTGTGAGGCAGTCACTGCGCCACAGCAGCAAGCCATTTAAAAGGCAGATGACTGCTGTGGCCAGTTCCTCATCCTCATAGCAATCCTTCCATGAATTCAGTGCCATATGATCGAATAGGTTTGCCCTATGCATGAGCTGTGCACCTCCCATGAGAAGTGGAAGATTGTGCTTTGTGTGTGTTTACTTCGCACAAGTGTCATGCCAAGTGTGGGAAAGAAATGTTTTTCATGGAGGAGTTCAATTACCTTTATCACGTATTAAGCTACAGTTACTTCCAAGATGGATACAATACCTCAGAAAGGGACAGCGATTCTGTTTTGTTTCTTTGAACTCCAATTTTTAAAGATTAATATGTTTTTTTTTTCTGTGTGTCACTGATACAAATACAGATACAAACTATTCCCGACATGTGTACCTTCCTTTGGGTTCCGCCACATTCTCTCACTGACGGATGAGGTGGATCGCTTCAATGAGGAGGTGCAGAAGCAGATGGTCTCCCGCAACAGGGATGCCCCCGAAGGCGGGTTTGACGCCATACTACAGGCGGCTGTTTGCAAGGTAAGCTGTCAATCACAACACTGTCCATGCCACAGCTAGAGGGCTGCTGCTGCTGATGATGTTAGCTTTTAGTCCTTTTCAATCAAACAACAGACTCAGGCTTCACACAGGAAGAGAGGGATTAGCCCAGCTGAGCAAACAGGAGAGCCTTCCACTGGCAGGTCTCGTCATGTCCTCATGGCAGACTGGGACCTGAAGAGTCTCTCTGGGAGCGAGAAAGCCTGTTTTGTTTTTCAGTGCCACGTCATTAAACTCAATATCAGCTCTCATGAACTGCCTTTTGTCCAATCAGATTACTCAACTGGAATAGTATGTATTCCACCAGCTTCTCCATAACAGTCTCCCCTCATGCATGCATGTGTGTGGGTGAAGGTCAGGATTGTTTAGTTTGAATCCATTAGTCACAGCGCTGGGAGGAATGCAGTGGCCTGGCTTTGTTTTGTGTTTTTTCCCCTCTTGATTTACTATGGAAGCGTCCACTTTAAGCAGATTTAAAAATGTAAATTAATTTAGGTTGAGCAGCCTAGGCTGGTAGGGTGATGACTGTTGGCAGTCTGTGTGAGGGGCAGGGTGGTTTGTAAATACATAGATTTACACATTGCTGTATTTGTAAAACATATTGTCAGTCCGATGGTGAAATGTCGACCATTTACTAGTTTCAAATAAGTTGTTGAAGTGTTTTTTATATTGAATAAGTTAGGATTAAAGAGTCAGAATTATAGATCAGAATGTCTATACATCTCTTAATTAGAACATAAGGGTCTCTGGTTAAGTGTCCTGCCATGTGGAATACTGTGTCCTAGGGATAGCAGGAGGTGTTTTCACAACCTCTGATCTCGGGTCATGTCAGAGTGTTATTGTTGTCTTTATACCCCCACCCCTTTGAAAACAATTTGTACCAAATAATCAGGGCAGCTTTGATTATCTTAGTATTTGTTCACGGCTGGATCCATTAATTAACAATATTCCCTGTGAACCAACATTGTGGCTGTTCCCGTATCAGAGTAGCTGCCTGATGCATATTCATGTTGGGTTGGGGCTATTGGTTGACACCCATTCTTTTGTTTAGGATACTTAAACTTGGACACATTCGTTGTCTAATTAGAGATGCAGATGGATCCACATGCAAAACCATGCTCTCTTCCTTGCTGCCACCCTTGTAAAGAATAAGCCTTGTTCTGTACCATTCTCTTGACCTGAGTCCATGTACCTGTGGTGTAAAATGACCATCAATATGCTGTGTAATTTGAACACAATTCAATCTGCAATTCAGAATATAATCCATAGGCCTTGGTGGTTGTGTGTGTGTTTTCTTGGTAGGAGCGGATCGGATGGAGGAAAGAGGCCTATCACCTGCTTGTGTTTGCTACTGATGACGTGCCCCATCTTGCCCTGGATGGCAAACTAGGGGGACTGGTTCAGCCTCACGATGGGAAGTGTCACCTGGATGACAAGAATGAATATGATGCCTCCACAAAGATGGTAAGCAGAAAGGGTGCCTCTCACCTCCGCAGATTCACTCAGGACTTCAGAATTGGTTTTCTCTAAATTAGTGATTTAGAGCAGCCAATCACTTCACAAAGATTTTTCTAATAATAACCTTTGCAGTATCACCTGCAATATCCTTGAAGTAATGTTTATCTCCAGTTACCTGTGCACATTTTCTTTGTGTGTATAAAAAACAAATACCTTCTCATGGAGTATCAGCCACTGTTTGAAGTCAGTAGGGAACCACAAGGGTCATAATCTCACAGTTTACTTTGGAATACAACCCTCTGTATTTAGTTTCCTTTCCAGCAAAGACACAAATTGCTTAAACAAATTATTGGCAACTCACCTCATTCCTAATTAGCCCTCTGGGAAAGCTGGAGGTGAACATTTATTGATGTCTGTAGCGTCCAGCGACCAAACCATAGCTGTTTGAACTAAAGAGTTGACATGAGTATTTGCTTATGATTCATTAATCTCTCTAAGTAATTGCTGTGGTGATAGAGAATGAAGCAACCTTTTCATGCGCCCTTGAGGGGGACAGGAAGCCTCTAATGTAATAATAACTTGATCACTGTCATGCGCTGTACAATAGCAAAATGAATTCAGGCGACTGAATAACGACGTTGTGTTCTGGTTTATTCCAGCCCTCTGCGACCTCCCCAGCCTCATTGACGAGCTGAATGTTGCAAACTGTACGGTAGATTGAAAACCTTGTGTGCACTTCCCCCTCAATAGACCTGGTCCTGGATCAGTATTTGGAAGTATACGCTTCTCTGGGCAGCATGTCCCGTTTTCAACAAGTGATTTGAACTGTAATGTCAACAAAAGCATGCTCAGTCTGTTTCTTGTTGGAGATCCAGCCTGGGATGCTCTCAATGATGTAAAACAGTCCTGACTTTGTGTTGTGGACCACTGCTGATGGTGATGATCATCAACCAAGGCAGACCTTTTGATTGTGCCCAATTTTAATCAGCATGCTTTATCCACATGAATATCCACTAAACATCGCCTGTGCTTCTCTATTAGGGATGCAACGCTACAGTGGGCCCATGATTCGGTATGAATCATTCATTGTTTCAGCCATGGTTACGGTATCTAGGGGGGGGAGAGAGAATCACCTTTTAAACAACAAACTATTAATTTAGCATATAAATAAATAAAAGTTTCTATTCAGAAAAATTGTAGCATGATGACTAGGTCTGATTTCGAGGTCTGATTCCTGTCACTACCACAGTGAAGTAGCTTGCACTTGCTCTGGAGGACTGTCTATCAGTGGAGAGGGCTAGATGTGGTGTCTGGATCAATTCGTTTTCGATTTCTCCTTGTGATGTTTCAAAGAGCTTTGCTGCTTTAGTTATTACCTCCGCCAAGGAGGTTCTGTTTTCGGTGCGGTGTGTTTGTTAGTTTGTCTTTAAGATTGTTAATCTGTAAAAAGAAGTTCACAAAAACTACTGTCTCGGTTTCCATGAAAACTGGTGTAGCATGGGCCAAGGTCAGGAATACCCCATTACTTTTAGGAAGTCCACAAATTTAGTTTCACTTCTGCTAATGTTGTGACAACGCTGGGTCTGCACTCTCTGTCTGCCCTCCTAGTTTCTTTATTTTTATATTTGTCACAGATTGTTGTTGGAAGGCAACAGCAGGAGATTGTTGTGTGCTGACGAGTGGACTCTCCTTGGGATACAGCTTTGTGATGGCAACGTGAATGAGACTGTCTCAGACACCATGTTAGAAGTGTTTCCACTTCCACAGAAGCCCACAGTGGCAAAGCAATGCTTGCAGACTGTACTTCATATTGAGTGCTGAATCCAAAATGTTCCCATATAGCGGATTTAAAAGACGCAGTTGCCCTTTTCAAATTTGCTTCTTTTTGTCCAGCTCATGTTCGCCATTGTCAAGTTGGAGTTCAAAGAATTACGTTTTTAGTTTCCCCTCTCTTCTCCAGCTCCTATTTGCATACTAAGAATGATGTTTCGGAGAGCCACTTAACAATCTGAGGAGACATATTGCGGGATTTGTAAGAACGCTATCCACATAATTTCTTTCCTAAGAATTTAGGAAGAAGTCTTCCCTAGAGGGCTGTTGCATGGCATTTGTAGTTAGTTAGACACTTTGGCCTCGACATTGCAGAAGAGGCCTCCCTTCACTTTTTCCCCACTTTCCCTCAGCAGTTGATGACATTTTTGTTGCACTATATAAGCAACCCAGCACAATTACTGTTCCACTGGTGCAATTCTCCAGAAAGTTATTTGACTTGATGATACTCCTACGTGTACCAGGTCAACAATGCTGTGTGATGGTATGTTTAAAATGGCTAACGTAAACATTATAAGCTGAACAAGAAGGCCATTGACTTCCCCCTGTACATTTCCTGTCTTGTCTAGAAGCTAAATTGGGAAAGCGCTATTGTGTCAACATGTGATGCATGATCACTTCTCATGGATCTGTGTGCTTTTCCCACAGGATTACCCATCCCTGGCCCTTCTTGGTGAAAAACTGGCTGAAAACAACATCTTCCTCATCTTCGCCGTGACAAAAAGGCATGCCGTTTTGTACAAGGTACTGTCGTGAAACACATTTTGTTGACTTGTCTTTAGGATGGGAAACTCTCTGTGCCTTATTAATTATTAACACATTACATTGCAGAGTGATTATATTTTCTGACATAGCCTTTTTTTATCGTCCATTTCATGTTTAAAGAACTTGACCGCACTGATTCCCGGAACCACAGTGGAGATTTTGGAGCCTGACTCCAAGAACATCATTCAGCTGATCGTGGCTGCATACAACGTGAGTGCTCCGCGTCGGACGGCTCACCCTGTCTGTGTCTTCAGTGTCTCGGGGAGTTCCGAATCTGTCTAGACTACGGCCTAAGACTGCTGGGAAGACAAATGCATTCTAACCGTTGGCTTAGCCCCATTCCTTTCTTAGCTCGCTAAAATGTTTGGATTACAGAGGACAAAAAAATGTCTTATGTGTTCAGTGTGTCTTATCATTTGCTATTAGCAAGACAATATCAGAGTGTTTGTTTGCCAGAACAGACCAAGCGTGATTGGCAGTTATGAGAACTCGGTGCTCTCCCAGTGGATTTGGCCTTGTGTTCTGTGTAGGAAATGGAACTGATCCTGCATGAGTTCATGGTTATGCCACTAATATTGGAACAGGTTAAACTGCAGTCTGGTGTCTTGATTTATTGAATTTCTGGATATCTGGCTTCTTGTTCAGATTAGTTGTTTGGTTGGTTAGCCAAATACTTTTTTAGGAGATTAGCAAAACACTGATGGGGGGAAAAAAACATGAAAACACACACAGTGTTATAAATCACCTCCTTCTGCTTAGTCCTTTTGTAGTAAGATTAATTGTGAGCCGGCTTCCTGATTTCCTGGCCTTGTGATTTGGGTCAGCACCTCTTTAGGCGAGGCGTGCCAGCGCTTTGAACTGAACTGAACTGAACTTATGTGTGCCTTGTGTGGCTGGCTGGTGAAGGCCCCATTAGATGTGTCAGTCAGGGCTGGGCTGAGGCTGCTTTACCCAGTGTCCCACTTGGCAGGAAGGGAGAAGAGAGAATGTCTTCTGTTCTTAAGTTTTTTACCACGTCTGTGCACTGAGCATTACGTCTGGCACAGCCCCACACACACACGCACACACATCCACATAACAAAGGAAATGTGCCTTTTCTCTTTCTCTCTCTGTCTTACTTTTTCCATTTGTGGGTGTTCTTTCAAGTGGCATTTTGTTACGAGCAAGGTAAACAATGTGCAAGAGATTTCAATCCTCATACAGTAACAGTTCCTCAAATATTTACCTTGGCAATAATGACGTGTCTATGCATGTGTTGCCAATTTTTTTGCATAATTTAGTCACTTTTTTGTGAAATTGTTTTGAAGTTTCTTTTCAAATTGGAATTGGAAGGCAGACAGTGTGGATGGAAGGTCAGAGGAAAGAAGCTGAGGGAGTCCTAAAGGCACCGGAGAAGTTGTAATCTCATGGGAAATCATTGGAGCGGTCTAAGCTAAAGAGGGAGGCCTACAAGAGGACACAAACGGCTCCACAGCTCCAAGTCTTGGCTGATAAGGCAAAATGATAATGTGTCTGGTTTAATTTTGGCCAGATATGACCACTCATTATTTTTTGGTCAATGATGTTTTTTTTGGTGATTTGTGGTTGTTCCTTGTTTGCTTGTCCTTTTCAGTGTTAGAGTTCATAGTCCATCCTCTTCTGTCATTTGCGTCTGAAGTGGAGACACTGATGACAGCAAATCATGCTCTTCTTTTTTCCCCTTCCAACATGGGTCAAAACAGGACAATCAATCACTGCGAACCCTGAGGCATGGTTTTGATTAGCAGTATTGAAGTTTTGAAGGTCTGTGCTCTTCGGTGCCTTGATAAACACATGTACGCCAGCATGTGTACACACACAAACACACACACACACACACACACACACACACACACTCTTACTCAAGCATTCTTACTCAAACTTGCACGATAAAGTGCTCAAGCAAAAGTAACCACATCCTCCGTAAGACACCTATGGAATCACACACATCCACCCACCTATTATATGTCTTGCTGTGTTGACACATGCTGTTCCTCGGCTCTGAGAAGATTTGCAGAGGCAAAACACAACAGTGCAGTCTGTCTGCATGTGTGTCCCAGTCACAGCCCTCTAGTTTCAGTCCCCAAGTGATTGTTCTGCAAACTGTTTGCATTCTTGTGTCATTGAAATTTCACAGTTACAGCGTCTTCAGAAAAACTGGCATATTAGTACAAAAAGCTTGGACTATCCCATGAGTGTTAAAAAGCTGAGGACTATCCCATGAGTGCTTCAAATCTATCTCATTATGTAGTGAAGGAAAAAAAGCCAAATCTGCAAATGTGTGTTCTTGATTATAATCATCTCAGGCCTGTGCAGTGAAGTCGTGTACAGTCAGATAATCAGCCTTCTCCCTTTGGGCTTCCTTCTGCAGAACATTCGGTCCAAGGTAGAGCTGAGCGTGTGGGACCACCCCGAGGACCTGAGCCTGGGCTTCTCCGCAACCTGCCAGGACGGACAGTCCCTCCCTGGCCTACGCAAGTGTGCCGACCTCAAGATCGGCGAGACGGTGAGTCAGCGAGCGACATCCCTGAACTGGACCATGTGCTCAAGGTGGATGCCAAGGGGGGCAGAGACCTATTTGTAGTCGTGGGATGTTACATCATGTCTTGTATATAACACGCACACACACACACACACAAAGTGCTTGTGAATGCCTCTAGCCAACTTTACTGGAAGTTAAATTCATTCAGTGAATCCAGGGAATTAGAAAGCCACTCGCCACTTATCTGTAAAGTGTAGAGATCCTGTTTGATTTGTACAAACTGCAAGCACTGCAGTAACATGCCGGTCTTTCTAAGTCTTTACAGTGAGTTATCCCAGTCAGAGTCCCTCCATCACAGGGTGTCTGATATTTTATGACGAATTAGGACTGAGCATGCAGTGTCTTAACATCACCGTCATCACAGTGGTTAATCTCAAGACAAAAAGGAAAACAGAAGCTGAAAAGTACTGACTCGGCAGAAGAAGGCCCAGCATCCTGGCGCGACATCACAGACGCTTTATCAGCATGTGTTCAGTTTTGGTTTGCTGCACGCACGCACTGCTGTCTACATGTTGACACGCAGTCAGGCCTCTCTCAGCGGACCCCCGCAGCCTTTGCACTGTGTATTTATTTATTTATTTATTTATTTATTTTTTCCCTACTGGGCTTTCTTTTGCTGCATTTCTGCCATTTGTCTTTCAGCTTAACTGGCTTTCTGTTAATGATCTCATAGTCTTTGGTTCCTTTCACCTGCCAATCAAAGGCCTCCATTAAGTTTGGTTCTCAAAAGTATCTTGTAATAAAAATGAAAGGGCAGAGAAGTGGAGGTAAACTGTAAAATCAGTTGACATCAACTTTGGTGGTGTGGCAAATGGCTTAATGGGTTTACAGTCATTTTCATCACCCACAATGATACGCTCGAATTACTTGCAAAACCTGCTTGGGTGAATAACCCTCTCCTCTTTCTCTTTTTATTGTGTGAGTTATATATGTATATGCACACACACACACACACACACACAGCTAATTGGACTGCCACACTCAAATGTAAAGATCGTTTAGACAGATGGAGAGAGTTCCATGAACAATGCCTCTAATGGGGCCTTCTTCTGACATGCCTCCACATGGAGCTCTGACACCCCAGCCAGCATCCTCCTCCCGAGGCGCTCCTCTGTCCCCCTCGTGTCCCTCCTGTGGGTTTTGCCTAATTAAGTGCTGAGATGGGTCAGCCGCGGAGAGAAAGCACGGCCGCTGAATGGCACTGTTGAATGTGGGGGGGGGGATTCCCATGGCCTGTTGTAATGGGCCAGCTCTTTGCTTCGCTTTCGCCTCAGTCCTCCTCGCCCCCGGTTGTGAGGGGGATTGTCAAACCGTGCCTAACGTGCCAATCTTGCCTGTGAAAGTAGGGTGGTGGTGGTGGTGGTGGTGGTGGTGGTGGTTGGGAGTTGGGGGTGGCACAGGGAAGGAATGTGTCCTGCGCTGAACATCGGCAGCATTTCAATGGGATCCCGCACAAAAGCGGGAGAGAGCTTGCTTGCTTCCTCACTCACTCCCTAAGCGAGCAACCCTGGGTGCAACACAAGGGCCTCAGTACAGGCTCTAGCCCAGATTCTGAATCCGAGCCTAGATCCCTTTCAGATCCGCACCCTGCACTTTCCCTCCAGAGACCACTAAAAAGCCCCCATACATAACAGATTGGCTAATCCGCTCTCTGCGCTGGCCAAAGGCCCTGGATGCATCGCTTTTAATCCCCCCAGGACAAAATGCATCCACAAGTAAACAAAGTTAGTGGCTGTGAGGCCTAGAAATATGAGGATATTTTCCTTGGAGATTTTCCACATCAGATTTGTTTTTGAACAAGTTATTATTTTGCATAGCTCAGTTGGAGAAGATGACACCGGTTGTAAGGGGAGCTGACGATGTGAACCCCAGTAAATCCTGCATGTTAAAGAGGAATGCATCCACAGCGTTTAAGGGGGGGGGGTGGTAGCTGCGCTGCTGGTAGCTGTTTTGGTGTTATTGTTTCCATTTCTCCTGGACACCAGAGCCTCTCACAGCATGCACACACACCAACACGCACACACAAACAAGCACACACACACACATATAGCCACACTGGCTTCCTCTGTCTGTTTTCTGTGTTAGAGAAGGGTAGAAGGGTTCATCAGCATTCCTCCATATTGCTCCAACCTCTCCTTTGTCACCTACACTCTGTGCCTAGGACACTATATCACTGCAGTCCTTGTTGCTTGGTCTAGTTCTGTTCTTATTGTCTTGGCCCTTGCTCCCACTTTTTACCGATTGTTTAGACAATCAGGGTGGCAACTTTTTCTCCTGGAGTAAAAAATTCAGTTTTATGGAATTTGTTGTGTTCTTTTTATGGAGTTCATAATTTTATGACATTCTTGATGAAGAACATGTGCCCTGGCCCACCAAGCCCTAAATGGAGAGTCCCTTTGAAAACATTTGCTCATGACTTGTAGCTTTTGTTGCCTTTGGCTAGAGGGGAAAGAGTCAGGCTTTCACCTTGAGTTTAGCTGATAGAGTCTGTCACTTATGAGGTAAAAACGACCTTTGCAATATGGCCTTTCTTACTCTGTTCATTCCCCTCCTCCTTTCCTCTCTCTCTCTCTCTCTAACTCACTCTCCCTACACTCGTTGTCTCTTTTCTGACTCCTCCTCAGCCATTAACCCCACACTGGGTGCCCTCGTCCATGTGACCTCACATGTCTCTCTAATCGAATTCAGCCCTCCTTCATTAGAAGCACACTGCTTCCGTGGTGTGCCCTCGTCACCGTGGTCCTCCATGTGCTCGGCCCTCCCTCGGCCACCCTGACTGTCTCGTGACGCATGTGACCGCTCCTGCTCCCGCTCCACGCTGCTGCTGGTAGTCTGTTTCCCGCTCTTTCTGCTTCCTCTTGGCCCAGCAATCTACAGAATGCGCACAGGTGGCGGAGCGTGTGTGTGTGTGTGTGTTTGTGTGTGTGTGTGTGTGTGTGTGTGTGTGTGTGTGTGTGTGTGTGTGTGTGTGTGTGTGTGTGTGTGTCCTGCATACCCCGTGTCATCACTCTGCGCCCATCATACAAGGGCGCCTGTGTTTAGGGATCAGGAAAGGCCTTAAGCTTGTCATCTAGGCTCTGCCCACTGGGAAAGCCCAAAGCCAATGCCTGCTGTGCCGATGCAGAGACAGAATCTGTTCTTTCTTTATTTTAGAGTCTGCAGCTTGGTGGTGAATATTTAATATCTGTTTCATGTTCCTTGAGGCAGTTGTACGGTTCAGCTGTTCGTGAGGTCCATTTTTAAACCACGCATTTCATACGTCTGCACCAAGACTACTGCTCCTTGACAACTCCACTGTGTGTTTGTGTGTGTTGTGCGTGCATGAGTGTGTGTGTGTGTGTTGTGCGTGCGTGCATGCATGCATGAGTGTGTGCGTGCGTGTGTGTGTGCGTGCGTGCATGTGTGTTTCTTCATGAGGGGGATGATTTTCCAGTGCTTTCATCAGAGATTTCCTCTCTGAGTTTTCATGTCCTGCTTTTGAAGTGAACACTGAAGTGCACTCTCCCAGGACACTCTGAGGTCTTCCCCCTGCAGCGCTCTCAGGATCCCCATGCAGAAATGATGAACTTACACACGTGATCCAGACCAGAAGCAGCCGCCCACTGCTACCCTGAGAGAAAGACAGAGACAGACCATTTTTACTGCCATTCTAGATGCTTCCATGCTGACCCTTCCTATTTAAAACACAGGGGTCACACTTGGTGGTTCTTGCCAACATCAACATGGCCACTCGGCCCCACTCTGCTGAGGGCTTGGTTCTAAAGCCCTGGCTCCCGCAGCTCTGTGGCTCTGAGTGACTGAGTCAGATCTTCAAAGAGCCTCGGTGTGTGGGGTTGCTCTTCCCTCCTCAGGGGGAAGGCAGGGAGTCCGAGAGCCACCACTCTGTGTTTGTGTGTGTTGTTGGAGCTGCCCACTCCCCCTTTAGTATCCATCAAAGCACGGTGTTTGTTTAGTGTATGCCTCTGCTTTTCCCCCACATACTTTCTGTGTTCAGAGGAGGACCACACCCAAGTCCTCTAATATCTTTGGCAGATGGGTATGTTTACCTTCAGCGCACTGTGAACACATCGACATAGTAACCCAATGTCTTCCTATAGCTAACTTGGCATATTGCAAGCAAAGGTCTGTTAGAAATATACATCGTCATCCGACCAGTTAGCTTGAAACGTTATCTGCTAAGTACAGGGTAAATACTTGTCATACAAAGCCTTGTCGATAGGTTGGAGGCATCTGGTAAATGACTGCATGTAAATGTAACGTTTTGGCTCTTTTTTCCCCCCAAAATCTGAGCTGGTCTTCAGCTCCAGAGGTTTTATGGAAGCCTTTGACATATAAAAGAGGCTTGCATGTGGTACAGGTTTGCCACTTTACAGGACCCATTTTCTATGGTAAAATGCACTGCCAATGGGTGTGAAACCACAGTCTATGGGAGTTCACTTCTGTGGGACTTACTGGAAAAATAGTTATAGTCGTGATCATGTCCCAGCAGGCAGTGGCTGGGTCAAGTTTCTTTCTTCTCGTGGACTTCCTGACAGTAATCAAAATGTCCGATGCCAGGGTGTCATCTGCTTGCACAGCGTATGATTAATCTTCAAAAAAGTCAACCACAGCAATTAGAGCTTCCTTTGAAGACCCTTGATGAGAGATAGGAGTTAAAACCCAGCTTGTCAGCTTGGTTCAAGCCGAGTTCAGGCTTGGATTTTGGATAGTGATGTGGTCCTGTGTTCATGTTGTGAGCTCCACCTTCTTGCAGTTTGGCACTCGTATATTCTCTTGAACTCAGATGTTCTGATTGTTTCAGGGTGCAGTAGGAAGCGTAAAAGTGGATTTACCAGTGTTGTTATCAGACAGGGGAGATTATTTAACTGTGTCATTGTGCATTTATGCCACTATTACTGCTGAAGTACCATTATTCTGTTTATGAATCAACATGTCTTACTGAGAATTAGGGTCGTAAATCACACCCATCATGGCGATTCGATTCAGTGTCGATTTCCTGACCCAACGATTCGATTCTTTTCGATACTCATGAATACACCACGATACGATTCGATTTCGATTCGATTCATTTGTTCTTTTTTTTACCTTACAGGCTAGACAATGTTTCAGATTTGAAAAAAATCAGTGAAAGCTGTTATATCGTTATGCATTTTATTTGAGAAACAACAGCCAATAACAGAAGTAGAAAAGTTGTACTCCACCTAGGCCTATGACAACCTCATTCACTGAAAAATAATAATGCCCCTGTTATAGATTCTGAAAGGCCTTGCATCAAAAAGTACTGTACAAAGTACAAAGTGTTAAGTAACAAAAATAGGCCTATACCACATTCACTATAGAATAACAATACTCAACAAAATCAGTGCAAAAGTGCACTAGCAGCAAACGGTAACAAAAAATAGGCCTGTAGTTAATTCAATTTAAAATGACAATGCTCCACAAAATCAGTGCAATGAGTGCAAATGTGCACTAGTAGCAGCAAATGGTAACAAAAAATACCCCTGTAGGCCTACTTCATTCACTATAAAATAAAAATACTCATCAAAGTGCATTGCAACAAAAAGTAAATCGATACTCTTGCGGACGTGTCGATGCATCGTATCGTCGGCTGTTGGATCGATGCATCGATGCAAAACGATTCTTTTTTACACCCCTACTGAGAATTCCTGAGTACTTTTGCATTTGCGTGGACTTCTTTACAAAACTCTAATAGGGCCATTCCATGGGTTGGCTTGGCCTGGCACTGACTTGAACAAGGAATGCCTTTTCCCCCCAAATATGGGGTTGGAAAGCTCAGCTACACAAGCACTTCTCTATGGCTACACTTCATGCATTGCTCGGTAAAGTCTTAATTTAGTAAAGTTTTGCCACATTCTTTCTCTGAGATATGTCCCTCTCACAGTATGGTATAGGACCTCCTCTTATAGTATGTGTCTCTAATTTCTATGTCCCTGATGTCCTCTCGGATGTCTGTCTCTCCCTACTGCAGGTCTCCTTCAATGTGAGTGTGGAGGCTCGCAGCTGCCCCGCCCCCGGCGCGCAGCACCGCTTCACCATCAAGCCTGTCGGCTTCAAGGACCGTCTGGAGGTGACGGTGGACTACCACTGCGACTGCAGCTGCACACACCTCACGCAGGCCAACAGCAGCCACTGCAGCTCCATCGGAACCTACACCTGCGGCATGTGCCGATGTGAGCCGGGCTACCTGGGCGCCCGCTGCGAGTGCCAGGAGGGCGAGGCGGGCGGCGGGCACCTGAGTGCGTGCCGCGAGGCCGAGGGCAAGCAGGTGTGCAGTGGGAGAGGCGAGTGCAGCTGCAGCCAGTGCCTGTGCTACGAGTCGGAGTTCGGGAAGATCTACGGCCGCTTCTGCGAGTGCGATGACTTCTCCTGCGCGCGCCACAAGGGCATCCTCTGCTCAGGTGAGGAGGGAGGGTGTGAATCCAGAGTCTAAGATTGAGACACACACACACACTCACACGCTCACACTCTCCTACTGTTCTGACATTCTTGATTCATTGCAGCATTCCTCTGTCACCTCACCGCTAATTATATAGTCTGAAACATGTGTTTTTTGGGTTAATTGCTGCACTTTAATTGCAGAGTTTATGATGCAGGTAATCACATATCAACATCGGTTCGCTGTTTATGAGTGGAAATGCTGCTTATGAGTGGAAATGCTGCTTATGGGTTTTGTGGTAATCAAATTTGCATTGCATATAGGGCGTAAGTGTATGTGTGTGAAAGAGAGAAAGCACAGACTTACATACACAAGATTGTTTGTGTGCATCTGCTGTTGATCACAGCACACAGTGGAGAGTTCAGCTGCCGCAAGCTAGCTAGCTTCCTATGTACAGTCAGGCAAGAGCTGTCTGTCCATCTATTGTGTATTATGCACAGTAGTTTTAGGACCGTGAGGGGTTGTGAGTTTGCCATCTGTTAGTGTGGCCATAAACCTCATACTTGGCCTCTGTCTACCCTTACTACAGTGTATTACTGTGCTGAATGGATTAAAGTTGCATGCAGTAATACTGGAAGCAAATCCTTTTCCCCATGATGAGGCTGTACCCAGACATCCATATACTGGCCTCATCTAAGCAGGGAAAGGGTGTTTGGATTTGTTGATGGGAGCCCTCAACATTGTAAACAGGACAGCTCACTCTGTGCAATGTATTATGGGTGAGAACCTGCTGGAATGCTGCCTGCTGGCTTCAGCCAGGCCACCCCTCATATACCCCCCTCCAACCAACTCCACCACCCTCCCTTTGGGGCAGTTGTTCTACATATCCACAGTGAGTGCTTTGTAAATGCAGCCCGTTTTTTTTCCATTGTGGCCTCACACAATATTCTGGTCTCTGCCCAAGAAACAAGCTCAGCATTCTGTTAAGTCAGCAACTCCCAGCGCCACGGACACAAACGGGCGTTCTGTTGGGGAGCTGTCCCTGGGATGCGCCTTCGGGAGGACCCCACGAGGCCCCTGCAAGTGCTTATTAAATGTTAACAGTCCAGTGGGCCTCCCCCGCATGGCCTCCCCTCCATTACTCTGTGTTCCTCTCCTCTCCTGCTGTAACAAGTCCCTTAATGACCGAACAACGCTGGTTCCCGCCTCGTCACTTGCCCTGGATTAATTGTGCAGCAGTACAGTAATACAGGGGGCCATAAACACCCCCTGTCTCCTGGAGCTAGCAGGTTCAGGAAGGGTTGTTAGCTAATGGGAAGGGTAGTTCAGGGGCCTCTGCGCTCCTGTTAAAGCACCCCACAAACAATTCCTAATTCCCAAAGTGCTCCACTCTGGTGAGAGGCTGCTTGTGTGGTTTCTTTGTGTGAAGTAACATAAGCTTGTGCCTTTTGAGAAAGCACCACATTCGAAATGGTAAACGTTTGCGTCCTTTGTCCTCCCGCGAGTGGTACCAGAATTTATGTAAGTGCATTGGCTTTGTGAGCGGGCGCCAAATGTGGGTGCAATTGTGCATAAATGTGAAAACTTTCCTCACGACTGCCACTAAGATAATGTTTCAAGTATTCAACACAACAGTAGATCAATTTAGTTGAACACGTGGAGGCATCACACAGTGTCGGTCGTTGATGAGTCAGGCTGGGAAGAGTAGTGATTCCGATGTCGTCAAGGTCATCAACAAGGTCATCATCAAACTAACCCGCTGTGGTTGCATGTGAGCTAGCAGGGTTCTGCTTCTGGTGCTTTGCTCATTAACATATTTACTTATTAAACTTATTGCATGCTTAACTGACGAGGAATCTAAGGCAGGTTCTTGCACCGCTGGCTTAAAAGGAGTTCTCGTTCTCTGTCGGAGTCATGACTCCATGCATGGAGGTTGGGCTTGAGAGCAGTGTCTTCAGGGAGGAAGAATTTGGAGAGCTGGGTTTTGTTTACTAGGTCATAGTTCAGGGTTAGGGATAGGCTTCATATCACAGGTTACAGATAGAGTTGCAGGAAGTGATTGGAGGAGAGGTGCGGTTGTTTACGTAATGCTTACGTTTCACAGTAAAAGTTCCATTTATACCACACAATGTACGAATTCATCTCTGCAGTCGCAGTTGTAAATGTTAGCTGTCAACATCAGCATAGCTTATTTTTTTTTGAAAATGCCTTTTCACTGCTCCTCCATTGTATGTATTTATAGCACATCAGCTGGGCTTAGCTCGCTCCCCGAGCCCAACGGCACTCTATCTCACGCTGCTTGTGCTGAGCACCCTGTAATGTTGTCAGAATCTTTTCCCTGACTCGGGTTTGTATTTACAAGCACCAGCAGGTTCAAAGGTGCTTCCCTGAGCAGGTGGGGCGGGCGGTCCCTGCACTTCCTCTCCTGCACTCCTGTGATTTGATTACTGGGTCAGTGGGCCAGAAGCCCGGGCTCCTGTTAGGTGCACTATAAAACACAGCTGTTCTCTGGGACGGTGTGTGCAGAGACAGTGAGTAGCGAGTATAAACAGATTCATAGACGTTTTTAGGCGCAAATTATCTCTGAGTGTAAGTATTTTGTGAACGTCCGTTAAATTCAGTGTGACCTTTTTTTCTAATGAGACGCCATGTTTTTTTTTTTTTTTTTTTTTTGGAAGTCTGACTGCCTGTCTATGTGGTGGTAATGGATTTTGCAGATTTGTTCCTTCGTGTTTGCTTTAAAAACACATAAATTCTCTCTTTCTTAGACACCCACACCGCACACTAACTCTCTCTCACTCACAAAAACACACTCACACACTCACACACTCACACACTCACACACCCTCTCTCACACAGTCCACGGCTCCAGAGTGCAGGCTCCGCTCCACGCCCTGCTCTTACTCATGTCTGCGCTGGGTGTGTGGTGACACCAGAGTGTGCCATGCCAGGCCCCTCCACCGGTCAGCCCAATCCATCTCCGGTCCTGTGACTGCCCTCTCTCGCCCACTAAATCAATTAGAGCCAACAACAGCTCGTGATTCTATACACTCATGATGATCACGTTCTCCATCAGACTGACAGACCCACAAATCAATTGTCTCTTCCCCACAGATTCTCGAGTGCTCTATCTACTTCTTCTACATGTCTGTACGCTCTCAACTCTCATAGATATGGCAGCTCCTCTTGCTCGTATCACTTCACTCCCGTCTGATGGGATGGAGATAATCATAGGGATTATCTGCTGCAATTCTTTATCGGCGCAGACGCCAGCCTGCGTGGCGTGAGGAGGTTCTTGAGGCTCTGGGTAATGCACATGGGTCACAAAGCAGCCGCTGAGACCGGCTCTTTGTCCAGACCTCAGGGCCATCAGGAGCCAGGAGGTCAGGCCGTGGCAGGAGACGAAGCCATCCATCAGCATCTAAAGTTAGCACGCTGACAGGAGCGATAGCCAAACCAAGCTAACGCGCTGCACATCACATCACAGCACAGCGCAGTGTCACTGCCATCCCCAGGAGGCCCTAGGGGGATGGGTGTCCGGGAAGGCCTGAACAGATCAGCTGATTACAGACTGCTCTGTGTTCCTTCAGCCTCACGTTGGTGTGTGTGTAGAGTCGTGTCAGTGATGATCTGGTGAATGCTCTGTCAAGATACATACTTTTTGAATGGGCTGCTGGTTCTTTTGTGGCCTCAAGGCTGTCTGTGGTTACGTCTGTCCTCTGCAGATGTTTACAACAGAAGTTGGAGTTTTGTGTAGTTGATAAATGTGGCCGTGCGTGCAGTGGCTTGTGGTTGCATGAAGCCATGTGACTGTGCTGGTAAGGATGCGTGTGTGTGTGTGTGTGTGTGTGCGCGCGCTCAAAAGCCATCAAAATGGTCTGTTGATGAGGCCCCCAGTAAAATCCTGACTTTGTTGTACCCCTAAGACACACATCTGCTGCTGGTTTCACAAGTGTAGCAGTCAGAGTCCTCGAACGTGCCGCGAGCCAGAAATAGCGCAACTTAATTTCTCCAGCCTCGTAAAAATCTCCCCCCACAAGTCTTTTATTCCTGTACATCTTTTGGCTTTTAATTTTTCTTTTGGAACCCGTCACTAAGATTCAGAGTTAGCAGGGTAAACGGGAACACATGTGTTTTTGTACATATGGCGACCTGGTATGATCACGAACTTGTTAAGATCCAGTGTAATAACGTTTTGCCCAGTGTTTCTTTTTCCAAGTGGTGGTGATGGTGTTGATGTAGGAGAAGAGGGTGGTGGTTAGGGAGGGAGGGGAGCAGAGTTTGCCAGGACTGAGAGCTTGGCTCAGCTCAAAGCTCACTGAGCACTTAATGTTGCCTGATCTCACAGCTCATCTCACGCACTCCCATCACCACTCGGGTATTATACTTCACACATCAGTGAGAGATTATACAACCCTCCTACTCATGTTCCAAAACGCTGATTCTCTCGAATAATGAGCAAGCATGAGAGAATACACTGTAGATTTTGTACACAGAAGTAAAAAATACTTTTTTGCCAACCAGTATGCTCAATTTGCACGCTTTGAAAGTTCCTGAAGCAAGAAGTGATTGGACATCTGGTTATATTTGTGAATAGCCTGATACCCATCGCTACTAGCTTAGCGCCGTTTTAAATAAAACCTGGCACAGTTCACCATCCTGGCCAACCTCCCTCATCTCCATTAGGGTCCACTCATAGTTGCTGTGGCTGAAGCAAGTTTGCAGTCAGCCTGTTTATTTTAGTCCACACTCTTGCTCTCCCGGATGGGACTGGCCTTGGGTACGTGGCCCTTTCAGTAGCACAGCCTTATGGAAACAAATCCCCATCTTAGCCCGGCCAAGCCTGAAACCAGGAGCAAAGCTCTTCGGAGTTGCAGCGGTTTGCTAACCTCAACCCAGTGCCCTCTGCCTGGCTAAAGCTGCTAGCATCAGGCTTTTCTCCATCAGCCCCCTATTCTATCATCCTGATGTACTTATGATGTCGTGCCTGTGAGTGTTAGACTCTGTAAGAGAGCACAGCCTGACACATAAGTTGCTCATGATGTGGAAATGGTGTGACTCTTTTGAAGAGACTGTGACAGTATGGCAAAGTAACTGCCCTCCAAAGCGTTGTGATGTTGCTATGCTTCCAGGCGAGTTTTTGCCTCAGCTTTTGAATCCTAGCTCAGTGCTAGACCTCTCCAGAGCCTCCAAGTATGCTGTACGTCTGTGAAGCAGAGCAGCGGCCTTCTTTTGAAGAGGCGCTTACTGTCAACACTCTGTCTTTGATTGTCACAAGTGCACAAGGGCTCAGAAAGTTTCCTACCAAAACGGGGCACATCGCTCTAATGATGCGCTTCATTTTTACATAATCCTGTTTCACACTTGGCTTCATTTGTCTCTGTGTATGCGCTCCAGTCAGCATTGTGGTAAAGCTGGAATTTTGTGGGTATAGGTACTGTGCTCTCAGGGCTGGAGAAATGTAGAGACTGTCTGAGTTTGAAAAACAAGATTTTGGATTGGTGTGCAAATAAGCACACCACTCCCTATGTTTTTTTTTCTTAATATCCAGAGTGTTGCTGTGAGTCTGAACAGTTGAAACGGTCTTCACGGTAGTCATAATTTGAGGTTGCCTGCCTTTCTGGGAGTGTCTGTTGAAGAAAAGTACCAACAGATGCTGTCACATCCCTGAAATGCAGAACACCTTATTTCGATACTGTAGAACATCATGAATGGCTCTATAGCGCTGTTACTGAGCAACAATGTTTTGTCAGTCGTTGGAATTCTGTTTCGCTGTTGAAACCTGGAGCCTTTGAACAGTTCTTCACCTGGTCCAGGTGTATTTCATCAACCTACCAGTCATCAGTTAGGTGCAGGGAGAGGAAAGGGAGCAGACTTGTAGGGCCGAATGTCACTCAGGTGTAGTGAGGAGCAGTGGAGGCTTCTCCATTGAGGAGAGGGAGGAAGATCCTCCTTAACATTTTGAGAATAAAAAGTGTACTTTGCCCAGACTACTGTGATTAATTAAAACCCTTAAATAGGACTACTTTAATACCTTTGTATATGTGATGTTAGTTTCCCTGGGTAAAGATGACATTAGCACCCCCTATCGCTATCGAAAATTACTGCCGGAGGACCTTCCTCCCTCTACCCTCCATTGACTCCCATTCATTTCTCTGCCTGCGCTGGCGGCTCGTGGAATGCGTTGACTTCAATGGCAGAGAGGAGGACGATCCTCCTCTGAGAGGGTGTGACTAGTTTAGGGGTCTGGATAGCGCTAAAATCTATTAACGAATAGGCTGGAGTCACGTCTGCGCTATAAACCAATAAGCAGAGGCCCTGGATATGGTGGGTGGGGTTATCCCCTCAAATCTAGGCTACGAAAGATAATCTGCTCAGTCTAAGAGACACAGTTAAGCAAGAATATCTGACCATTTTAATAATGAGAACACATTAGCAAATTAGCAAATAAAGTAAACTATGGAAACCGAGGACATTGTTCATGTTTTATTACAGAAACCATTCCATGGGGTGAGTTACAATGACAAGTTGGCCATTAAAGCAACAGGTAGACCAATTCCAAAGATTGAAATCACCAAAAGCAACGGCAGAGTCAGTGTCGTGAGTGCTACATGGTTTGCTAGGTAGGCTACTCGTGGGTGACTGGTAGCATTACCAACAATCGGTTATATTGCTGGCCCTGTTTACTAATGAATGTCAACTCTCCAACGTGGTGTTTTCATGGATTTACTGATATAAAAAATATTGACAGGGCAACCAAGCGCCACGACAAATGTCAAGACTACGTTGGTGCTGCTATCCGCCTTTCATTGCTGGGCGGCACCATGCCTATAGAGCGGTTAGTGGATGAGGGTGTGCGGCTGCAAATTCAACAGCACAACGCTAAAGTGCGTGGCAATAGGGAGGTGGTAAAACGTCTGTTAGATGCAACGGCTTACCTAGGCATGCTAGAGTTGTCTTTCAGGGGGCATAACGAAGGGGAAAATTCTGACAACAAGGGCAATTACAGGGAACTTGCGGAGGTGATAGCGAAGTATGACCGTGTTCTGGCAGAACATCTGGAAAGCTCCACCGTCTTCTCACAGGCATGTCAAAAACAATCCAGAACGATCTAATTGCAGCCATTCACCATTCGATTGAAACAGAGCTAGAAAAGGAACTTAACAGAGCACACTTCTTTTCCTGGCAAATTGACGAGACCACAGACATTAGCTGTCATTCTCAGCTGTCTGTCATCTTGCGCTATGTTGATGACCACGGTACAATTCAGGAACGCCGTTTTTCTAGCCAATAATACTTGAGAAAAAGGATGTAAGTGAATGATTCAGAGCATGATGCATTTGAAATGGCATCAATTATGGTCTTGTGTCTTCATTCTTCTTAAAACAATTGTAGCTGAAAATAATCAGACATATTACAACCAATAGCTTCAGTCATTGAGTGGAAAAAATAGGCCCAATGATTGGCCCAGAATCTTTTATTTAGTTTTACAAATCAAGAGTAGTCCTGATTTGACTAATTGCCTTTGCATCCTTTCCTTCTGGCCTGGACTAGTCCATCAAAGACATGCTGCCCACCAGCTTTCAAAGTACAATGCTGCCACTGGTGAATTTATCAATTTTATTCACAAAATTATCCCTCCCGGCTATTTTGTGCTGTAGTTCACCAAAACACCCTGAAACAACTTGAGTCTCACATACTTATGCCACCAACAGTACAAACGGGCCAATGGCAACCAAGCGCGCAGTCCTTCCTCCCTCACTTTAAAAACCACCAGCCGCCACTGGTGAGGAGACACCTCTGGGAGAGACGTATTGAAAACCTGATAGTTGATTGTTGCACATTCCAATGCAGACAATTTTGGCTTTTCCTCTAAAACCTACTCAGAGTTCTGAGAGAGAGCGAGAGAGAGAGAGCAAAAAAAGGAAACGGCTCAGGAAACAAAGCCTAGTGCATCACCCAAGAGCATCAGGTGCACTCACTCTCTACTTCTCTAGGACAAGTCACATGTCCAAACAGATGCCTTGCTGGGAACTCAAAGGGATACCATGTCATCTGCTGCTAATGTTTGTGTCAAACAGAATGAGATTATGCAATATTATTATATACTCTCTCTCTACATATACATATATATAAATATAGTTTACCTTAACAAGCATGGGGAAAAAAGAGAATATTTGCTGCTCAAATGACCCATGCTTCAGTAGTCATTCCATTGTTACACCCCCTTTAATAGCTTGATGATTCGCTATGAGTGTTACATGAAAGGCTTTGCATGCAAAGAGCAGACAGTATGTATTTCTGAATGTCAGCTCTGTTTTTAAGCCCCTAACCCAATTTGTAAGCCTCATGCCTGCAGCACTACTGTGGTAGCTTACGAAAGCAAGGTTTAGAGCCACCAAACTGCAACCCCTAGACCCCAGATGTATGTGGCAAGGACGCAAATAGACCTCTGAAACCTTTTGTTGTTGTTTTGCAGTATTCGATGTGTTTCCATCATTGGCACTTGACAGGTTCTGTGTCCAGTCCTGTACAAGGTAGTCTTGTTGACTCTGTGCTACAAAAAGTACAAGCCTTTTCATGATGATGTGACCTCAGGCACTGTTAAGATTCAACAGATCAGTTGAGACTTGACTGAAATAGCAGAATATTGTGTGGGAAACCCGCATGTTCTTCCTGTGAAGGACATCTTACTGGCCCCCGCCCAGACTTCTTTTTGAGTGACACTCTCTGTTTTGAGATTATCAAGGAAGGAAGTAATTTCCGTCTGAAATTTTCATGAGCCCTTCTCGCTGTGGTGGGTTATCAGAGTGCTCAGGAACGAACTGCGACTTCCCTGTCAGAGAAGGATAAGCTCCTTCTGGATACGCAGTATTAGACTGCAAGTCCCAGGAAGGCTGCAAGAATTCTCACTCTATTTAGACAGTTTACACTCTATTTCTAGGTACACTTTCAGCAGTTTGATTAGAATGTAGAATAGGTTAAGATCAACTCTGCGGCGTCCAAAAAAAAAGTAATTTTAGTTCCACATGAGTCAGAGATGTTGTTTACTACAAGTTCAAATGATCTTACCATCGGCTAGTTGGTCCCATATGTTGAAATGTTTAAGTCCTGTATCTATTTATGGACTATCAAAAACACACATGCTGTTGTAATAGAAAATCCAGACGTTGATGTTGACCGTAATTTTCTGTGGTAGGGAGTTGTAACCATTAATAGTCATGTGCAAAATCTTCGCCCCATCGTGGTGTCTAGTCTGTCGCCAGTTCTTCTCCCCACAGAGGCGGCCTGTAATAGATCAGAATGCTGTGAGAAAAGGTGTAATTTTAACTGAGAGGTGATGGAGTTGTCACAACTCTAAATTCTCTAGCGGGAACATCGCACTCAGTCACGTACTGAGGCCCACAAACACCGCCCATGTCCACGTTGTCAGTTGTCTCTAAGCACCATGGTAGGGTAGAATCAGCAGCTAGCACACATGTGTCCTCATACAGCTGTTTCATTACAGCTGTTTGAGATTGAGTCATGTCCACTTCAAGCTTTGCAGACCCGGTTTTGACTCCTATTTTATTCCCATTTGCAGTGCGACTGTGTCCATATCAGACCCAGAGGGCTATTAGTTATACCGCACTGGGACATATATTTCATTGGTGAGCACTTGAGGTGCATGGAGAGGCAGATTATTGTTCTCAGCTGCTATTTTTGTCCCACTTTTCCCTTTTTAAATGGCATCAGCTGACCTGATCATTGGACTCTGTGGCACCTATTCTCTGTAGTACATAATTCTCAGCCCTCAACATGTGATATGTCATACAATCACATGAGAGATAGAGTCTCAGATTTATCCAATTATTTAAAATATAATTTTCTAATTCAATTTTGGATCTTTTTTTTTTCTTTGTTGCCAACTGTTTTTGTTCCAATGGGTCCTGCTGCTGAGATTTTTTTCTAGAAGTGTTGGACTGCTCCTGCTTGTGAATCATATCATCAGTAAGATCAGGAATCATTGAACACTTAGGAAGGCGCCATGACACTCATCCTTTCCTTCCAAAAATGGACTTAAACTGCAGGAGATGACATGCCACAACTTGAAAAACAGTCTGAATCTGTCGTCGTGTTTTGCTAAGCAGTGGTTTCTCTCATTACTGACTAAGCTCTGGTAAATGTCAGTCATTGTTTATGAGAATCCTGGTGAACAGGCATTCAGCTGACAGCAGTGTAGTCAAAGAGCAAGAGCTTTACGTGGCTTGACAGTGATGTATGGGATAACTTTCAGTTTGTGCTCTTCACAAGGACCCTTTCTTATCAGAATGGGACCCACTGCCTCACTGAGAATTTCCCTCTGGCAATCATTTTTGCCGCTGTGATAAACGTATACCTGTGTGTGCACCCACAACATGTGGGCCATGTATCTGTTTGGAAATGTCAACATTGTCTACATAGACACCAGTGTGTACTTTCCCAGCACCTACTGATTCCTCAGTCACGATCACTCTGGCCAGTAAGGGAGGGTCAGGTCCCTGATAAGTGAATGAGTGTTGTGTGAGGGCAAGCAACTGGGGGTCGAGCCTGGCATAGCCTGCCGACACCCTATCAATTAGTTATATGCTGACATTCTCTTTCTCTTCCTTTCTTTCTTTCTTTCTTTCTCTCTCTCGCTCTCTCTCTCTTTCTACCCCCCCTCCCCCCCCATGTGTCAGTTCCCGGTTCTCTCCCTCTTAGCTGACGGCATGTATCTCTGACTAGGGTCTGGTTTTCCTCACTGGGTAAAGTAGGCCAGTGCTGCACACTCAGAAGACCTGTCAGAATGACATACTCACAGGCCGCCCCTCTCACATCTGACTTTGGACTGTCTAGCCCAGCTTTGCCTCCACAAGCACTAAAGCCCTGTTCTTATCAGTGTGGTTTCTTCTTCATAATTATAAACGGCTCAAAGCTAAAATGACGAATGGCAGCTGTGTTTTGTGGCAGTCTGAGGTGACAGAGAGTTTAATAACACAAGGTGGACATAGGATCCAAACTCGGTGTGGATCCATTCACATTGTGTTCCTTGTGTTCATATCAGTACAGGATGTTCGTCTGTTTTCCTGTAAGAACACTGTGTCGAGGCATAACAGTCTCTTTCACTCTCATGGCAATCTTCATTGCCCTCACTTTGCCTGCAGTTCATGTTATGAAGTTTATTACTTAGTACTTGAAGTACCGTTGTCACATATCAGTTGAAGGTTGAAGTGCTGGTTCTAAAAAACGGACTAATTATATTTTTGTTTAGTTTTTTTTCATTGTCCTTTTTTCCATATTCCTGTCCACCCTACCCCCACCTCCTGGCTCTCATCCCAATGTAACAACATCAAGCAAGACTGTGTTTGACCTTGGGGTGTTGAAGAGCCTGCACAAAGAGGCCCAGTGTTGTGTCTCCCTCTGTAATCTGGGCCCTGCGGTTTCCCCCCCACATACACACACACACACTCACACACTCACACACTCACACACAGATCGTTGTGGCAGCCTTTGCCTGCCCTCAGTACCACATGGACTACAGAACTGAGTGTTGAGGAGGGGAAGGTGCTGCCTTTGAAATTAATGTCCTTGGCCAATAGTCCTCGACTATCAAATGTCAGTCTATTTAATATTATCTTTTGAGTTCAGTCAGGTGCGTTACAAATTTGCACTTTGTGGTACAAAGCAGTTTACTGTACAGGAAATTAGCCGAACAAGCCAAGTGCAACTCTATATAAAATAAATTAGTGAAAAAGTAGTGAAGCACTCCCAATTGGAGTCACTGGGTGAAAAATCAACTACAAGCACTTGAAGCTGCATAATTATTATGTCTACTGTGTCTCCCCATGTCTGCATACATTCCTTCTGTGATTCAACACCAGGGTTTCATGAGTGCCTTGAGTGGGGTAAAAGTGCATCACAGAAACATTCGTTTGACTTACATTACATCAGTTTCATGTTGTGGCAATGGCTTTGTCCTTTTGATTCTTATCTTGAAAATAACTCCTCTTGGAGGAAACCCAGCTGTGCAGATCATGGGCTGTGTCGAGCCACGAATGCCCTTTGGACATAAGAACAGTGGGTCAGGACACACACACACACACACACATACATACATACATACATACATACATACACACGTATACATACACACACACACACACACACACAGAGGCAGAGAGAGAGACACTGGAGGGAGACCTCATCCAAAAACAGTGCTGAGTTTGACTTGCAAAAGGCCCTCCTCTGGCACTCAAATGACAGGGCTTGTACCCATCCAACATTATTTGTGTATCCACAACAAAGTCTATTTCCAGTCAGCACCAAAGAAGAAGAACAGGAGGAGCCACACAACCGTCCCCCACAGCATAACCTCAGACTGAGGTCAGCATGCAAAGCATTGTGGGATATCGCTGATTATTACCTTTTTGTGTTTTTTTTAGCCATAGCACAACAAGGAGGAAACACTTTATTGGCCAAATACCTGATGACACAAACACTCCCTTAGAGGGGCGCGCGCACACACACACACACACACACACACACACACACACACACACACACTTCACAACAAACATGTAATTAAGTCATGGGGTTATACGATATTGTTTGTCTGTTGTCAAAGCTCTCATTATGTCTTAAAGTTTACAGGCTTCCCAAGGATAAGGAGTGGCTGACTACAAGAATATCATTCCCTTTGAAATTTGCTTTTAGACTCATTCTTCTTAAAGTCCACTCGGTCTCATCCCATAAACTGATCGGGTATGGACATTTTCCTGGCTCCAGTTGTCTTGTTCTTTAGGAGCCTTCCATAAATTGTCCTCAAGGCTGCAGTACGTAGATGAAAAGGAAAAACTAAACACATCTATGTTGCTTGTTAAGGGCATGCTGCATTGCTGGGACAGTATATGCTTTAAAGATGTGAAGTAAACGGATGATAAAGGCACTATCTGTAAATTGCCCATTCAATCCCTAGAATGCAAGAAGACAAATGGTTAATGGATATAGTCTTCCTGGCTGGGGGGTGAGCTGGTTTTGAGACTGCACCACATGTTTGCCTAGTTCTCTTGAGGCCCAAAGAATAGTGAAGTGGATTTTGGGTTGAAACGATGTGTGCTCCTACATAGGGCTGGGCGATAAAACGATAAAAATAATTATCGCGATAATGACTTCCCTCGATAAAGCTATCGTAACATTAATTCATTTTCAATAATATCAATAATGTCGATAGAGAATAATTAGGAACAGCAGTCCATTTAGTTTCTGTGATGCAGCAGGAAGTTGCGGAGAAATTCAGGGTGGCCGCGGGGCATTAAAAAGTCTTAAATCGCGGCGTTGTCTATGGTTAGGTCTGAATGTAGACTCGCAGCTAAAGCGTCTACAAACAAGTGACCTGATAGCCTACTAGCTGGCTAGCTCTCTAGTCCTGTCAGCACTATTTCCACACGCTACACCACGCCCGCTAGCAATGTATTAATTTTTAACTTACAACGAACCAACAGTTTAGGGAAATTAAACGGTGGTCACTTAAACATATTTATCACAGTGTGAGATACATGGTTTTACATTTACGTTGCGTTCTAATATGTGACCGTTAGCACACCATTCATTCAACTCCATTGGTAGCTAACGTTACCACTTATTAGCCAGCTGTGCTGCAATTTACTGTTGCTCTGATTTTGGGAGGTGATCTACCTGTTGCTTTGATCGCTAACTTGCCACTGTAACTCAATCCCTGGAATGCTTTGAGTAGTAAAACACGAATGTCCTATGTTTCCATATGCACTTTATTTGCAAATGTTATTTTCTTGCTGTCGTTCAAATGATCGGAACTTCTTGCGTTAGGGCTGAATCTCGTAGCCTAGACTTGTATGGAGGGGATAACCCCACCCCCCGGATTGCTCCACAGCCAGGGCTGGCTCCTCTTAATTGGTTTATCATCGTATTTTCGCATTACACACATTTAGCTGATGTTCTTAAACTCAACCGGACGAACCGGTTATTATCAGACATCAGTTTGTTTACTTGGAAAGATTTCTGTATATTTCCACTTTTGATTTGTTTTGAAGTTGAGAAATGTTGGGAGTTTACCACATTCGCACAGGCGTTCTTGTCTGAAGCAAATGAAACAGACTTAATTTATATCGTCTTATATCGTTATCGAATGAAAATATAAACATCTATTGTGATAATTTTTTACCCATATCGCCCAGCCCTACTCCTACAAAGATGCCTCAGCCAATGCCTCTTCCTAGATGTTGAGCTATAGATGAGGGGTGCACACACACTTGACAAGTCCTTTTGAGCTTTGTGTGCCAGTCAGTTCCCGTCATGTTAAAAAAGGTTAGTTATATGCCTGTCTGAAATAGTCAGGACCAATGGAGTAAAGCAATAGGTGGAATGCTGTCTAGAATTGTGAAATCAATGCCACAGGGTCCTTTGGCATTACCCATAGTTTAGGTGTAGCTTTTCACCATTGGCTGGCCCTCAGGTTGAGCGTGTCAGGATGCTATCTGAATCGGCATTTCCTACAGTCACTTGCAGCAGAGTTGGCGGCCGCATACAAGTGTTATTTTCCTGTGGGACCTTAAAGAGGCTGGCCTGTTCGTTGACACAGGAAGGGCGAGGAATGCTTATATAGTCACAGGTCCAATGCGTTTGGCTGGCATGGAGGAAGCCTTTCACTGTAAGCCTGCCATGGGTGTCTCATACACACAATCATGTGCTCAGTCTGGGTTAGTTTTAGGGGTTAGGGTTTGTCTCTAAATAAACCAAATTATACCCTAAACCTCACCACAAAGATGGTTAGCAGCTTTGAATATCATTCACATTCTAGCTTAAATCGCAAATCTTGCATGTATTTGACCTATTAGCACTTTCTGAATGCAACAATTTAGTTTTTTTCCTTATAGAAAACACATGTCTACCTCAAAGCTGCTCCAAACAAAAGATTAGCTTTGTCAATGGATTTTTGCACATGCTCTAATGATTCTTGTGATTGTGAAACCGAGTGCTCATGGGGAACCTTCAGTCTTGTTGGCAGGCGTGTTGACTTGGAGAGTCTCCACAGCGAGCTGAGTGAGGCTCAGAGCTTGGAGGCCAGGCACATGCAGGGAAATCATGGAGGAGTTTCAGTGTTTCACTGTTTTTCTTTCCCTCAGCTAGAAAACATGCCTTGAAAACCATGAATCATGCATGTATATACGTACACACACACATGTACCCCCCCCCCCCCCCCCCACACACACACACACACACACACACAGAGAAACATAGAGTGAGAGGGGGGGACGTGCACACATGCACACTCTCTCTCTCTGTCGCTGCAGACAGGAAATATTTCGAAGCGCTGTGGACCAGTCCAGACTTCAGAAATAGCGTGTCTAGGAAACGTATGGTTTATTTTAGTAGGAGACAACTCTCAGAAAGGCCAACTGGAGAGTATCCGCCACCAGAAGGGCACAATCCACAGTCTGTATTTGTTCCTGCTGTTACCCCTATTGGCTAATCCTGACCCTGTATGCTACTCTGCCTGCTTCAGTGTGATTGTTCATAATTTTAACCCTCCTTTGCACATACCTTGTCCTTTAGTGGCTAGTATCCTTACAGCTGGGTCTACACTGGTTTTAGCTCTAACCTTACCCTTGCTGTAGCCTTAATGATCATGGCACTTTAAGCCTATGTGAATGTAGAGTCGCTCAAGAGTGATGTGGCGGTTTTACTTGGCCGTTTAGCTCTGAGCATTATGGGCAGAAAGGGTCAGTTGGGGACTCGTATGAGACTCGTATGACCTCCATTTATCCAAGTTGTTTTAGTGGTGTTTCTCGCATCACAGATAAGATGTTTACGTCCAAATTTATTCTGGATACTTCCCTTTTTCTCTGGGACCAGTGCTGCACTTCCTGCTGGTTGGTTCAGGGCAATGATGGCAGAATGCACATCAACAGGTCGGCCTTCATCTAAGAGGGAACAGGGAACGGTGGTGAGAGCCAACCGTGTGGGTGGGGGTGGTTTTGGCTCTGTTTAGCTCTGGTCTTGCTTTCTATCAGCAAGGTCCTGGAGCTCCATGACGACCCTGAATAACAATTGGCGAAGGAGGGTCAGAGTATGCTCAACTCAAGAAAGTACTGACCTCATACTGCTCAAGGAATTCCATGCATACTCTCATCACCAGACACAACACCATCTGTTTCAGGGTGTGAGGAGAAATTGGTGTTGATGTCATGCATGCCTGTAATCAGGAGCTGATTATGTGCGTTAACTCTTCCTGTTCCGTAATTTTCAATAACTAATTAACGTTGCAATCAACTGTAGTCTTTGGATCACTTACTGATCTGCTGATGGTTAAAAGTATTGATGAATACATATTTACCTCAACACCACACCACCTTCACACACCTCCAGTAGTTAGCATTAAACACATGGATGAGTATATAGCTGAGACAGAAATGGCTGCTATAGCTTCTAATCGTCTTCCTCTCAGCAAAATGTTTGTTTAGGCAGAGTACACCATTTGCCTCTGTGACCTCTGTGAACCTATCGTGTTTGATGATTCAGAGATTTTATATTTGTGGATTTGATTACATCAGAAGAGGGGCCGAGTTAAAAAAATAAATAATACAAAAAAAAGATCACTACAGGTGTGTCATTGTTGGAACACTCCCTCTATTTATGTCTGACCTTCCTTTCAACTTATTTGCAGAAGAGATTGTGTCTTCTTCACTTCTAATCGTCTTGCCATCAGCGAACTGTTTGTTTAGGCCGAGTACACCAATTGCCTTTTTCGCCTCTGTGAACCTCCCCTGTTTGATGATTCAGATTCAGATTAAGATTCTTCATTTTAAAAACATTTCCCAATCCTTGGCCATCTGAATTATCTTGTCGCCCCCATTACAAGTGGGAAACTAAGACACAAGGATCACCATGGAATAACTACCAAGAACGAAGAATAAACTACCACAACAAGTGCTTCCTCTGATGGGTCATGTGACTTAATTAGGCATTGTCACATTGATTAATCTTTTAAGGCAGATTGGAGCTTATTTTTTATATTAAGGTAAAATGAAATTAGTTTCCCAGTCACCAGCATTATGAACAAATTCAGGCAGGCTAGCCGAATCTCTGTCAGTTTTAGTTTGGAGCAACATGGCTATGAAACTATGAAGTATCTGTCAGCAATAAAAAGAAAATATGTTTTATGTCTGCAGCATAGTTACAGATTCAGAGTATAAGCTTGCTATAGCCCTAAGACATGAACTGGATAACCTTCCTAGGCTCATTCAGTTTCATGTTGAGGCTTGATGCTTCTCTGCAGTGGCCTAACAGTATTGTATGGCACCCTCTGGCTTCTTTGTTTAGTCCAAGAACACACACACACACACAGACACACGCGCGCTCACATACAGAGTTCAAGAGGATTTAGGGAAACAGGTGTTTAAAGTGCTTGCCAGTACTTGCTTCTTGCATTTTCTGTATAAATCTAAAGGGCAGAGTGTGAGTGAGTGAGCTAGACAGAGGCAGAGAATGCAGACACAGATGTCTTTGTTTGCATATAATGACTTGTGTGGACGAGAGGGTTCGCATGGCTAGCATGTCACTTCTTTTCATGGTGTGTGCTAGCCTGCTCCCAGCATGGTCACTGTTGGTTGGAGTCGACTCCGCCATGACTCACGCCGGACACACCCGTAATGTTCCCGTGTCAAGGGCAAAGTCCCTGTAAACCATTAAACCACAAGGTGTGGCAGAATGACCTACTCTTCCCCAAGAGTATACCACAAGAGCCGACAATACACAGAGGTAGGAGTTCAGCAGAGGTAACGAAAACAAATATTCGGTGAGCGCTGGCTTCAGGGAGAGAACCGTGGACAGTTTTCCTCTTGCCTCCCTTGCTGAGCTCCTCTTTCTTCAAAGCTCGCTGAGCTCCTGATCCCAGGAAAAAAAAAAACCTTGCATACTGCAACAGATCCTGCAGAAGCTGCGTTTTAAACAGGAAATTGATAGTAAAAGACATTGTTGTTTTATTTGTCTTGTCTCTTCCCTGTTCTCTTGAAGAGAAATAGCCAGGAGGCATTTTATGACATTGAAACCTGGATCTTATTAGTGCTGTAGGGACCCTTAGTGCGTATCCCCTTTGTGATGAGCAGATGTAATTGAATTTGTCATCTCGCTGACCTAAATTCTTTTCTCCCCTGACCGTCAGCATGCAAGTAGACCACAAAGGGAAAGTTGCCTTTAAGTAGCCTGGCAGAGGTACTGGTAACCCATGCTCTGCAGTTTATGCTGCTGCTGTCCGCTTTATAGGCTATGCTTTTACAGATGTGTGATAATGGTATCGAAGTGCCAGAAGTGTATGTTTTTATGTAATATTCAGAAATGCATTCCTCTCTGGATGCTCAAAGTAAACATCAGACTAACTATCTGGTTTTTCTTGCAGTGGCATTTCCAATTTTGTATGCATTCTCCAGGAAAGTTGAGGCGTGAGAATTTATTAGCAAACAAATTAATCTTGAAGTGCCACTAAGACCTAATCCGCGTGGAATTCCTGTGTGCTAGCTGACACCTGGAGAACATTAGAGCAGCAGAGCCAACCTGATGGAGACGGCTCCATTACAGGGGCACCCCACCACCCCTACCCCCTGATTCTGTGCTCTCACGCTAGCCCTTAAAACCAGCCTCAAAGGGCTGTCAGAGTCAAATGTCTGTGTTTCTGTGTGTGGGTGTTTTTTTTTTTTTGCTAGTCTTATTTCTTGACGTAATGCATGGGTCTAGCAGTAAGAAGGAAGGTGATTGTTTGTTTTACATTATACCAATGTACTGTCCTTGAACAATACTTTACATGGGGTACAACCCACACACAAACACATACATACATATACACACACACACACACACACATGCGCACCCTCACCTCCCAGTAGACACCACTGACCTTGCTCTTCTGTTTGTTCAACATTATCTCGCTTGAGTTCAGCATTTGTTGCATAAGCTGTGACCAAATGAGTGCATGGTTAGACAGAAGAGCATGAAATTCTGTCTTTTTTGCTCTGTTCAGTACTGGAGTGGAATGTGAACAAACTATTTCTCCACCAAGAAAGAGTTGTTGTTTTTTTCCAAAGAATTTGGGTCACAGTGGCTTCTTGTGGTTAGGTATCGACTGGGATGTGTGGTCTTTTGTGTGTGCGTGTGTGTGTGCGTGTGCGTGCTATTGCATGCAAGTGTGTGTTGGTGCACATATTTAGCTATGAACTCACTGGCATGAAATCACTGTGAACACGGCTGTATGTTGATAATGTGCGTTCCTTGTGCTAATGGAACATCGCATTTTATCATTTTCCATGGAAATTTTCGAGGAAACCATACCTCATACTGACTCACTGCCTGTGTATGTTTGTGTGTGTGTGTGTGTGTGTTTGTGTTTCAAAATGTATCTAACAGTGAGCCTCTTTGTCTCCCATAATCCTTCCCCCCACCTCTTTCTCCAGGTCACGGAGAATGTCATTGCGGCGAGTGCAAGTGTCACGCGGGTTACGTAGGCGACAATTGCAACTGCTCCACGGAGACGGCGTCCTGCGTGTCGGACGACGGGCAGATCTGCAGTGGCCGGGGCAGCTGCGTGTGTGGGCGCTGCCAGTGCACGGAGCCTGGGGCGTTCGGGGACACCTGTGAAAAATGCCCCACCTGCCCTGATGCCTGCAGCACAAAGAGGTAATAGTGAGAACAGCTCCGCTCTGGAACCTCTGGAACAAATCAGCTCTGTCTCATGTTTGTTTGTCCTAACCCTCAAGGGGGCTACACTGAACAAAATGATGATTATGATTAAATAATGTAGTCACTATTGTCCAACATAACACGACAGGAAAGAATTTAAATATAACAAGACTCGGTCCATCAATGACTAACGAACCAAACATAATCCTCATGTGCTTCAAATCCCTTTGCTGAGGGAGTCACTCTTCAAAGATCCCCCTTCCAGTCAAAGGTCAAGCTGCTGTCTCCGACTCTAGTCGCTCCATATTCCCATGGCTACAGCAGGCTTATGTTTTACACTGGGCAGTGTTAAGGTCACTTGGTGAAACTTCAGGGCATTATGCTGGTTTGAATAGGAAATCCAGGCTAATTGTGCTTAGGAGTTTCTCTGTTTAAAGTGGCTTTGCTTGTTGTGTCGTCACAGGGAGTGCATTGAGTGCCGGCTCTTCGGCTCCGGGAGACTTGCTGACAACACGACATGCCAACGGCAATGCAAAGACGAGATCATCACCGTAGAAACGCTGAGTGAGTACCCCTGGCAACCCACCTGCTGAAACAGGGAGGGTTAAATCCGTCTATATTTCTTTCCATTCGTATTTTTCATCTTTTTGTAATCAATTTTGAAAACATCACTTCCAGTGCAGTGAAGTATTGTTATATGAAATTCATATGCAACGCAAGGCACTGTGGTGTGCCCTTGTAGAGATGTCAACAACAGGCCGCAGTCTAGATTCTTTCACCGTGACTCAAACTTCAATGAGTATCTGCTCTCCTACTTCGATGAGGCGCTCAGAGGCGTGCGACCAGTGAAGCGCTCTGGCTCTTGTACGGTGGCCTGGCGGCCCTCCGCCCTCGGCTGCAGTCATAGCCACCAGCTGGAGGGATCAGAGGGCTGCTGCTGTGTGAACATCGGCCACGCCGGCACCATGGCAGCACTCTCAAATTCCTCTCTCCTTAAAGAAAACACGTCCGGTGTTCGTACACATTCCTGGCTCTGTAAGTGGAAAACAGACATAGTGGCTTGGACAGAATCATAAAAAATTCCAGCCAATCAACATGCTGCTTCAGGACCACGGAAAGTAGGGGTGTCATTTGATTGGCTCAAATATCAACCAGCTTTTGCAAGAATCATGGACTCTACCTTTGAACAACCAAGTCAACCGGTTTTCAATAATAGTACATAGGCAAGCTTTACATTTAGTCATTTAGCAGACGCTTTTGTCCAAGGCGACGTACAGGGGAGAGAACAGTCAAGATAAAAGCAATCAAAACCTGGTGCAACAATAAATACTACTCAACATAAGAAAATAGAAAAACGACAAAGAAAAGAAAAGAAAGAACAGGAATGTAAGTGCAAGTTAAGCACTAGTCAAGGTGCCAGTTAGGAAGGGAGGTGCTCTCTGAAGAGTTGGGTCTCCAAAAGCTTCTTGAAGGTAGAGAGGGATGCCCGCAAGCTAGGTTTCTTTTAGCTTAGAGCAGTATAGTCAATATTGTCAGCAGTTGATGGAGTGGTTGCTGACGATGGAAGACTCCCTGGTGTCACCCTCAGCTGTCTCCACTGATGAGTGTGCATTAGGTTAAAGGCAAAAGAACGCGAGCAGTTTGGGGGAGAACTGAGAATGCAGTATTGGCAATTATCAGCGCTCTCCCAAAGATCTCTCTGCAGTCATTTGACACCCCTGAGGCCCTGGCTGCCTCTAGCTGCCTCTAGCTGCCTCATACACTTCAACCATTTCTCCATATGGGTGCTGCAGGTAGGAGAGGAGCAGGCTGTGGTCCACATCTGCAGATTTTACATCAGTGTGGCTTTTACATTTTTTTGCGATTGAGACCTGTGCCAAAACACCTGTCTGCGGCCTGTGTCTGAGTGTCTTGGCAGGGTCATAGTGTCTCTTCCTGTGCTGGATGGAGTTCTTCCTTCCTCTGTGTTCATTGACTGTTTATGCTATTATCTGATGATTGTCAGTCTGGGTCTGTGCAGCAGACAGCTCTAGGTCCTCTTGTAGCCTGTAATGAGACCCACAAGCCCCATCATTTGGCATGGGTGAACACAGCATCCCCATCATTACGTTTCATTTGTTTTAGCATAAATTAGCATACTTGGAGCTTTGTGGGAGTAGCTTTGTGTGGGTTCCTATACTTTCTTTTCGTCATTGAAAAAGTCAAGGGCCTTTTCCACACTAGTCCCTACCTACCCACTTCCTCTCCAGTGGCACGTTCAGGTGTCTGCCATATTAGGTGTCATCCCAAACCAATTAGCGGGGAGTGAGTGTGTGTTTATAAAACCCTCCAACAGCGTGACTGCATCAATGCAGGCTTCACAAGCATGTGCAAAATGTGTTAACTCTACCTGTCAGTTGTGTTTCTGGATGCATCGCCGTATTTATCAATAGCAGTAACAAGCTGAAGATTGAAAGGAGGTAAACCTACATAAGACAACATGGGTCTGCATATTACAGCGTATGGATAAGATCCACACAGACATTATGTAAGGGATAATGTAGTCCGCCGGAGAGTAAACAACAAAACACACTCATCATGAAAGGAGTAAACTACAAAACCCACAGAGTTCACTCCCTTGGGGACTGGGACTGGGGAGGGTTACTGAGGGATGGACTTCTTGTCATCCAAGGACATCCCAGTGAGACCAATGGTATTTGTTGATGTGAGGAACTCTCAAGGGCTCGTTTCTAAGACGACATGGTCAATAGATGGGGGAAATATGTCTAAAGCCTCAGCTATCATCAGCTATCGGCCTTGATTGGTTCCTGCCATGCAGTGGGGAACATTTTATTCCTGTCTAGGAATGCGCTAATAACTTATTGTTATGGAGCGTGGAGCGGCTAACGTGCATGGCCGGGGTCAGGACAGTTAATGAGTGAAACGGAGTTTAAACGTCCTGTGTCGGCCGGGAATTCTCTCTCCCCCTCTCTCTCTCTCTCTCTCTCTCTCTCTGTCCCTATGTGCCGCCAGCCTAGTTACTTCAGCGTCTTCCCCCTGCTCAGCTATTTCAGACATCTGACTTCCTTAATGGACTCCACATGTACATTCCTGGATACTCTTCACACTGCGCAGAGGCTGGACTAGCGGGGAAGTGGGATAGAGTGAGGGGGTTTGAGTGTGTGGGGGTGTTGGATGGGGGTCGATTTGGATAACTTTGCTATCCTGAGGATATTGAAAAACGTCAAAAAGAAATGAAAACATTCCATTGCGCAGTGACAAGCCAATGTCCTCAGTGGGGAATGCAGGACCATGTCCCTCCAACTGTGATTTCAGCTTTAAACCACTAAATGAGAAGTTTTATTCACGGTTTGTTTTCATTTTGGGGATTGGGGAGGCTGCCTGTATTCTTTCCCTGTTGCTGTCTTCTGCCCTCAGCCTCTTGTGTTTGTTCATGCTGTACCTTCCCCTCTCTCTCTCTTTCTCTGTATCTCTCTCTCTCTATCTCTCTCCCTTTCTCAAGCTGTAATATCTAAACTTTAATGAGCTGTAATGTCTAATAATTAGTGAGCTGCACTGTCTATCCAGCTGTAATGTCTAACGTCTGTTGTTTTTATGTCCATTTCCTCTTGCAGAGACCGATGACCCAAATGCCGTGCTGTGCTTGTATAAAACTGAGAATGACTGTGTGATGAAGTTCACGTACTCGGAGCATACCAACGGCCAGTCGGTGCTCATGGCGCTGCAGGAGCCAGGTGGGTGACGTCAGGCCTGTGGCACTCCGCTTCACACAACCCTTCTGAAACCTCACTGGGTTGTGTGGTTATGCTTGACTCTGTGCCAGGAGCTCATTGGGATTGAGAGGAAATTAAGTCAAACTGGAGTGTGTGCGTGTGTGTGTGTGTGCATGTGCGTGTGCGTGCGTGTGCGCACACACTGTGTGTGTGTGTGTGTGTGTGTGTGTGTGTGTGTGTGTGTGTGTGCGTGTGCGCGTTCCCTGCTTAGCAGGCCTACTTGTATAGCCTGCGTCATGCCTATGTTTGCATCCGCGGCTCACACTGCTCTGAATGCTTCTCTGTTTTAGAGTGCGGAGCAGCCCCGGATGCCATGACTGTGCTGCTGGCTGTCGTGGGCAGCATTCTGTTGGTGGGCATCGTGTTGATGGCCATCTGGAAGATGGTGATCACCTTCCACGACCGCCGCGAGTTCACCCGCTTCCAGAACGCCCGCTCCAGGGCTCGCTATGAGATGGTAAGGAGGAGCCTTTACTGAGTTTTACAACGAGAGGCTCGCTGATAGGAACCACACGTCTTTAATGTGTCTCGTATCACATCGATTCTAAAGGAAATCAGATGTTTTACACATCATGGTTTCATATTGCTTTGTTATCTAAGAAATGGCCTTTTAAAGAGGGCTTTTCTTATGGTCTTTTGAGGTCAGATGTAGATTAGGCCCTGGCTTTTAGGAGCGGGTGTTCCTGCTCAGTCCCCAAGTCAAAGTCCCATACCTATTCATATCCTCATTGAGTGTCATGTTTACGTTGCATATAAATCTTTGAGATTGAAATCTGTAATGTCTGCATCCAAAACCATGATGATGGCCAAAAAAATGAATCTGCTGATTAAAAGCAGAACCATTCTGGAGCTCATCTCAGTCAGCGAAGAGAGCGAGTGGAACAACTCGGTACCGAGTTGGCTGTGTCAGTCGTTTCAAATCCTGAGTTTTTGAAGATGTTGATTCACCCAGACCGCGCCATAATATCTTTGTTTACTTCACTGAAACATTTTGATACAGTTCTTCTTTCTCACTCTCTTTCTCTCTCTCTCTCTCTCTCTCTCTCTCTCTCTCTGTGTTTCTTTCTCTCTCTGTCTCTCTAGGCATCCAACCCTCTGTACAAACAGCCTATTTCTACACACACAGTGGAGACGGTCTTCCAAATGCAGAGCAAGTCCAGCAACGGAGGAGTGCACTGATGTCCCACTGAGGGGTGGAGAGGGGCACGGCAGGACCGGTCCAAGAAGACGGGGAGCATTTTTTTTTTTAGGGACTGGAGCAAAACTTGCTCAGAACTATCCTTGATCAACCACGTTTCTGACTGATAGCTGAGACACCTGTTTTCCGGTTCTTATTTTCAATACATAACTTTTTGAAGTGGTGTCATTATGGGACTTTTGACTCAAGTTGGCCCAAGTGATTTTGCAGCAATGGAAAAAAAAATGGCAGTAAGAATGGCCAATGATGCCTGCCCAAGGAGCTTATTTTTACAGAATGTCAGAAAGAACTTGGAACTATTTTTTAAGGACCATCCAGTGAACCTGTAGCGAAGAACAGTGAAGCTCCAGTGTGGACCTTAGAAGTGACATTTGCCAAATCTACATAACACATACGTCTCCCACATTGATGCACTGTACATTGACCTGTACAGCCCTATTGAGGCATTGATTTTTCTTGGTGTATGTATATATTTTTTAACTGTGTGCCTTTCATGTGATGCATCCTTAATCTGTTACAGTAAGAGATAACCCTGCTGCAGTGACTGGTTTCCTTCAAGTAGATTTACCAATAGCACATAGTCATCACTTGGACGAACTTGGTACTTACATTACAAAGACCAATAGATTTTTTCACCCTTGTTTTGCACATAAGATGCTATGATTGAGGCTCATAAAGCAATACAACTCATAAGAACATGACTTCCTGTACTACATACAAATAACGCTGCCGCTGGTCCTCATTTGTTGAATGAAGCTAACAGACCGATATTCGATATGACCACAGATTTAGTAACCACAAGGGGGTGGTAACTTGGGTTCATCACTTCATTCATAAGGGCTGGTCATAAAGGGTATGAAGGACAGAAGAAATATGTATTTATACTGGCTGGTGCAGATGATGGGGCACAACCATGATGAGATTTATGTGCATTTGTTGTGGTCCTCTTAAGAGAGTCAGTAGGTCAACTGTGTGTGCGTGCGTGTGTGCGTGCGTGTGTGTGTGTGTGATAAGGGATGTGGGTGTGGGTTGACATGGCTTGCTGCTTTAGTGTGCATGCTTTCTGTGCAGAGATGTTTACACATTCCAGATGCTTCCTTTCACGAATAAGATCGCTCATAGGTGAAGCAATTTTTGTGGACATCCTGGGCAGCTTACACATATGCTCCATCCATACAGACTTGTGTCGAACCATGCCAGTGGAAGACTTGCTACCACACCTCTCCCAGATGTGATGGATCCAGTCATGTAGTCATCACTTACACGCTCAGGGTCACTAGCATCAGAACCTGCAAAAAAACCTTGTTTTATGTTTCAACTGGTCATAAAAAAAAACATTTTTTTTTTAGATCAGTATTGAACCAGTAGGGTGTGTACATGTGTACTTGTGTGTCTGCTTGTGTGTGCTTATTAGCCTGTAAAACTGCTAATAAGATGATTGAGTGTCAATTCGTTTTTTTTTTCTTTCTTTCTCCAGCCTCATAAAAAGTAAGGTGATATAATATAAGCATCATGTTTACCCATCTCTTTGGTATCTGGTATAATTTCATAGTTTTCCATGTAAATACAACATTTCACAGTGACTGGATTAACACTGTAAGCACAGAATATTGGAGACACAGTATACAGTTATTCAATAAATTGATCATTGCAGGGTAGTGTTTTTTTCTCCTTTTCTGGCTTTGTACGATTTCTGCAGTTCAGCGAGTGGTTATCATCAAGCATGCTTCAAACAGAACCTCATAGTCAGCTGGAGCAAGACCGATCAGCCCTGTGTCCTCACCTTGCAACCCATTAGTCCATGTTGCATCCTATGAAGACAAGATGATGATAGTTAGTGGTTTTTGTCTGTGCATTGTGTGTACTCTGCCTGCTGATCTTAATGCATCTGGACAGGGAATGAAACTGGGGGGAGAACATGGGTACCCATACTTACCTTTGGGATGAGATAACCAAGGCATCGCCAGGAAGCAGGGGTGCAGAGTTTTATTGTAAGCTCATATGGATCACTGTGCTTTTCTGTACTAACAGTGATTTATGGTTTTTGATTACTTCTAGAATTCTTCAGTCACTCAGAAAAACCCAAGGGGAGCCATTTAACGACCATGTGCCTGGTCTGGTCAGATCTTCAAACCCACTTAACCTCAACCACCCGTGTGTGTCGTAATAATGTCCAATGCCATTTCTGATCAGCATCAACAGGCACCCTACCCTCAACACCCCTACCTCCAGCAGTGCAGTTAGGCTGTCATGCACCAGCGCATATGTCATAAAGAAAACAAACAGGCCTGAATTCCGGCAGCTGGAAGGGAATGCCTGATGGTCCGAGTGCCCAAGCTTTGAAAGCCTAAATCAATCAGAGGGTCTGTTTGAGACATCCACCATCGGTTCCAGGCATCCACCATCACAGCTGTTATTGTGTGAAAGTGTGTGTGTGTGTATGTGTGCACACATTTCTTTTCTCCCTAAGGACCCTTAGCAGTGGACCCTTGCCTCCCCCAACAAAACACACATGTATACACACACACAAAAGTGAGCTGCTGTTACCAGCTTCCCACCAATTTTGGTACTTCAACTAACGCCTATCCAGTGGATCTCACTTGTTATGGTGCCAAAGGGGGTTGACATACATGTGTTTCACTGCTTCAGATTTGCCATTTCAGACACTCCCTTCAAACTGTGTAAAGTATTATGTGGCTTAATGCACCAACCCTTTGACCATCACAAAGCAACAAGACACACCAAACACAGAGACAGAAGGAACTTTTGCAAAAACAAAATTACTTTTCTGTTCATCTCCATATACTGTCAATGTGCAATCTGAATGATTTTCACATAAAGAATTCTACGGCTCACTGCTGTGCTGTTTCAGTCCTGCAGCGTACTCATAAATCCCAGCTCTGAGGCTCTGGGTTGGGGCCTCTGTTCCCCCAGCATGCTCACAGGGGCAGAGCCCAGGCCCAGCAGACAGATGTGAAGTCATCTCTGGGAGGAGGCCTCTGCTCCGCGGCAGAGGGGAGAGGAATGTAGGTCAGAGTGTTAGTCGCCCACGAGAAGGGGACCTGCAGCAAAGGCACCAATCCCGTCCCTCTCTTTTCGCCTCTCACCTGTGAAACTAACTCCCACTTTGTAACTCAAAATGCACAATAAACAAATTTAAAAAGAAGAAGACAGACAACAGAGCTTATTGAGCTATTCAGTCCCAAACGGTTATTTCAAGACACAAATGTTGGCAGGAGTCTTTCTGGTAAGAGCATTTTGTGATGAAATATTAATGTGTGGTGCAGTAAATACACTGGATGCTTGTTAAGACGAGTGTGAGAGTCTTCTTGCTCTCCTCTTACACACTTGGTCTTTCCTGATCATTTCTCTCTGAGTTGCAGTTTAAATAGCATTGAAATTGAATACAATGAATAGGCTTTAGATCAATCATTTTGTTTTAATGGGAGGACTGCACCTAGCATTACACAGTAATACACACAAGCACTGAGGTGTCACTGAGTATATAACCTTGACTGATTTTAAAACAAACTCCATAGCCCGTTTTGGTTTTATCAGAGTAGGTAATAGTAAGGGACAAGTCTAATCTGCACATTAATTACAGTAGTGCATTAAATAAATGATTTCAGAGAGGATGTCTGGATGATATTTATTGATGGGCCATAAAATACCAGCATGTAAGCAGTCTGAAGTCTGGAACGATAGAGGCCGGGATGGGAAATGGTGAGAGTCCTGGCCTTGTCTTAGGTGAAGTCATGAGAAAACGGCTGGGAGTTATAACCCAGACAGCATGACCAGCATCCTCCAGTTAGCCAGAACCAAGAGATGAAATGTTGCGCAAGAACATGTCTGTTTGTGTGTACGTGTGAGTGTGAATGGTGGGATGCTTGAGGGGAACATGTAGGGCTTGTATCTCTACTGTCTTTGTTTTCAGTAGGCGGAAGAGAGGGAAGACTCTCCTGCCACCTCTCCTTGTGGTTTAGTGCATCCACATGCCTGTTGTTTGTCTTGGTGAGAGAGGCGTGAGCAAAAGGCTCTTTCTCTGAACTCTTTAACTCAGCCATTCCTCACAAACAAATGACAAAACTCACTTTTGCAGCTTCATCTGCCATCCTTCCTCTCTCTATCCCTCTCTCTCTCGCTCTTTCCCTCGTCATTTATCCTGGTTATTTCCTCACCTCTATGCCCTCTATGTTTTTCCTTTTTCCTTCTTTTCACTTTTTAACCTTAATCGTATTTCCTCTCTCATATCTACAAGATGGCTTCTGCCAACATGTCACTTTAGCCTCACCTGTAGTCCCTCTGTTTCACTTCATATTTGCACCCATGTTACTTCTGCTTTTCCCTCCTAGTCTCAGACGCCCTCTCTCACATCCATAAACTTGGTTTCTGCTAATGACTCAGTGTTCGTCTGTGAGGGCTCAGGGAGCCAGTCAGTGATGCACTCCTCTGGCTGTGTCTAATGAGATTGCCGTTTCTAAAACACATCTCCACCTCATGAGAGGGAAATCGGATTGAATTGGCAATCTCTCAGCAGGCCGGCACGGGTGATATGTGAGCCATGGTGACACAGTGAGATGCATTCCTCTGAGGGATCTCCATCTCAAGCAGACACTTAGGAGCTCATCTTTTCAATGGTCAACTCAGTCAAAGTCAAAGCCAAGTCAAAGTCAAAGTGTGTTTATTATTGCATGTACCAAATTGCTTCAGCACAGTAAAATTCTTACGACTTGGCAACCATCATCATCTACGCAGTAGACGTCATACATATAACATATACCAAAAAAAATAACATAAAACTCTATAACACTATGACAACAAAACATATAACATGTAACATTAACATACAACAGTTTAAAGAACAACATATAGCTCTGTAACATTATAACACTATGACACTATAACAATATAACATATAAAATATGACATTAACATTCAACAATTTAGATTAGAAGGGCTAGCAGCAGTTTAAAGTGTGAGGAATGTTAAAAATAAGCTCAAATGTCTATAAAATTGTGCAAATATATCTCTAGGAAGTGAATAGTATGAGTGGGGGAGCAGGGAGTAAGTGAGGGTGGCGACTGTTCAGTGGGTCAGTGTTGCTGATTCAGAAGCCTTACAGCCTGGGGGAAAAAGCTGTTTGTGAGTCTGGTAGTCCGTGTTCGGATGCTCCGGTAGCGTCTACCAGACGGCAGCAATGAAAAAAGTCCATAGCTTGGGTGGCTGTTGTCCTTTAAAATATTTTGTGCTTTCCTCAGGCATCTAGTGTTATAGATGCCTTGCACGGAGGGGAGATGGCTGACGGTGATACGCTCCGCTGTCTTCACCACCCTCTGCAGGGCCTTGCATTCGGCAGCGGAGCAGCTACCATATCAGGCAGTAATGCAGCCTGAGAGGATGCTCTCAATGGTGCATCTGTAAAAGTCAGTGAAACTCTGGACCAGAGGACCAGAGGGACTCAAACATGTGGGGAATAAGACCTGGACTGATGAAGTGGTGGGCTAACACTGTCTAATGTAAGGGAATCCTTCTGAATGAGGGCACTGTTTCTTCTTTTTGAAAGGGGGTGGCTACATCACATCACATATTCAGTCCTGTAAACTTCAAAAAAGAGAAATGAGTTACGTCCCAAACTAAACTCAATCACTGAATCACTCCCCTCCTCATGCTTAATAAATCCCAGCTGTCTGTACATGATGCACGTTCAATTTACACAAACTATGCAGCATATCAGCAAACCACTCCTTATTAAACAGATCCAGTTATACTGTAGTTTCTCACAATTGAGTGCAACAGAGATGAAGCAGGGGCTAAATGAGGGGGTGGTGGGCTGAAAGATTCAGGAGCCCCAGGGCTGGACAGAGACCCTGAAACATGTCAGACAGCACAGATTTGTGATATTTAGATTATTAAGCCAATCTGTTTCACAATTTACAGCTACGCCCTGGAAACCTAATGGAGCCCACCAAGTTCTGACATTTTTCCTGAGTAATTGGCTAAAAACAAATGACAATGTGTCACACAAAGATGCCTCCGCTCTTTTGACACATTGTGCAGCTTGGTTTCCATTCTGATCAGAGCCCCTTTGTAATGTAAATACTGTTGTGTTAACCATGGCCTAGTTCCCATGTCTGATCTGGGAGCAAAGTGGTGAATGTTTTCTTAATTTGCTTCTTCATCCACATGACATCACCACATTGCCCCATCAGCAAGTGATGGTGCTTGCTTCTGTGTGCACCCAGTGTTTGCTAATTGTCATCCCCACCAGGTGCATATGATCGACATGTTCCCAGTGGCCTCCAACGAAAGTTTTGCATCTCACAGACACCCCCTGCAGGACCACAGGCTTTCTGTCCACAGACCTACACTTTGTACTCATGCTAGGAACAAACAATCTTGCTGCCATGTTTTTATCAATGGAGTAAAGGACCACTGAAAAAGTTGCGTTATGCCGCCACCCTCTGGGTTCAAGTAGAACGTTAACATTTTTTACTAAACAAATATTTGTCATGCACTTAACTATACTTGTGATATAACTGACAGCCTATTTAAGATGTCAAAGAATGTATCTTCATCGTTAACCACATTATTCATTTAATGCATCTATATCTATCCTACAACCACTGCATTTCCTGTGTAGTGTAAATGTATACTTTTGGAAGCAAAACAGTGCAATCTGGTTTCATTCACTGTGATTTATCGCCACCTGCAGCATGAAAGGGAAGACTGCACGTTCTTAAATCGGGTCTCATTTCACATTACCAACTGCTGTTGTCACCATCTTTATTAGTAATGGTTAGCTGAGCACAAACAAACAGATCACTCTGCACTGGACGTCCTCCATGAAACCCATCTGGAGGATGGCGCAAGTTTAAGGTCATGTGCTCTGATGAAAGGTCAAATCCCTGCTCACTCACAATTTCTAGGAACTCTGGGCAGTGATTTACTGAAGACACCTGTATTTTGCTGTCTGTGGGTGTGTGTGTGTTTATATGTCTGTTTTTGAGTGTTCCCATGTGTATATATCAAACTGTGTGTGTGGGTGTGTCTGCATGAGTATGCGTTTGTATGAGTGTGTGTGTGCAAGTCCAGTCCGCAGTACCATGCTTGAGTATTGCAGCTCTGTGACAAACCATGAAAAACCATGACAGAGAAATATATGGTTTGAATATATCACTAAACACCTGTGTGTATGTGTGTGTGTGTGTGTGTGTGTGTGTGTGTTTGTTTGTGTGTGTGTGTTTGTTTGTGTGTGTGTGTGTGTGTGTGTGTGTGTGTGTGTGTGTGTGTGTGTGTGTGTGTCTGTCTGTGTCTGTGTACTCACATGTACTGTATGTGCATACAAATTTGCACATGGATGTGTGCAGGATGTGTGGCTCAACAAAAACAGGCACCAACACCACCACCCCCTCCTGTCTGGCGCACACGAGCAGCAGGATGTTAAGTCATGGAGTGGCAGTCTGTGGGCACCGCTGTTAAAACAGCCTTGAACAAAGGAGCCCTTATCCTCACCAGATCACCTCCTGTGGCCCATGTTGAGTGCTAACTGGGTTAACTGCATGGGTGCCCAGAAATGATCTGGACAGTGAAAAAAGCTTTGCGTAAGGATATGTAGCCCAATGTGTGAATTCCATTATACCAGTGTAATGTCCATGTATGTTAATTTAAGTCCATTTGTGATGTGAAATTGAAAACACAAGTGATGAATAATCTCTTGAAATCTCTGAAAATGTTCTGCATTCCTGTAATTACAGTGTCTCTCTATATTTTTAAGCATATGTTTTATGTGAATGTTCTAGATCTGAAGTTTAATTACAGCAACGCTGAATGGACCACTGTAATGTGAGACCTTGACCCAAATGATTAAAGATCTGAATGATAAATAGGATTTCTGATCACACTGAAAAACTATCACATGATTTATTTACTTGTCATTTACAACAACGCTGGTTATGTAATTATATTAAACTGAAATAAGCCTACTAGTTATTAAGACTTTTATTTTTGTTGAGGAATAGTTTAGGTCTTCAAGTAAGCTTTACTGTAAAACATTTTCAATACTTCATGTTTGTGTTCAGACTAATCAGTCTTAGCTATACAGCAAGGGAGTGGACAGGAAATATACAGCAACACCCATTTAATTCTATATACACCTAATTAGACCAAGTCAGGAAATCTGAAAGTGATTAGGCGACTCACAATGTCTGTGCAAGTGAGTAATATCCTGTAGCCTAAAAGGAAAACAAATAAATAATAATCCACTCAATTTTGAATTTCCAGATACGGTCTCGAACACATTGTAGTCTTGAAAAATGTATATTTGCCCATCACAAGCAGTGTTATATCTCATTAACATTTCATTTCAGTTAAAAGGGTAAATGCAGCTGTGAATTTCATATGACATGAAGGTGTTAATCACCCAACTGAGAAGAACAAGGCACTATTCTCTGTTGGTTAAAAGGGGGGAAAAGCACTCAATAATTAATACTTGGTAATCAACACACAGGAGATTTAACTATATATCTTTAACTATATACATACATGTAATAGTGAATGAACTTTTCTTATGAATATTCCTACACTTCCAAATGCACCTACATGCATTAACTGTATTCACATTAAAACAATGTTTTACACAAATATTAAATGACAACAAACATCCAAGCAGGCTTAGTCAGTCATATTTGGATGGCAGCTGTTCAAATCAAACTACAGGTTTTACTCTGTGTTAAACATAAGATTCCTTCTTTTCCGAAGCATGGTCTGGTTGCCACAGCACCTTTCAACATCAATTCGTCCATCTGAAGTCTAATAAAGAAGGTTCGTACAAACAGCTGTGAATTCACTATTTCTATTTGGCCCATATGCTAGCCGGGATATGATGTTCACAACCTAGCCTTCAGGTAACGTCATGTGCACAAATCATTGTGCATTAGTGTTTTGCTGTGGCATGTCCACCGATAGCAGGATAGGTTATCGGTTACAGATAACACTAGAGTATTTTAAAACCACTTTGCCTCGTCAACCTTGATCTGACAAGGCGAGGGAAGCGCCTCTTGGATTCGGTAATCTTCGCATAGCTACCGTAGACATACCTCAGTGAACATTCACGAAGTTTGGCAGAAGTTTACCGTAGTGAAGTTCCACTAGGGCTTCCCCCTCTCTCCCACTCGATGAATAACACCGTTCCTCCCATCGCGGGATAACGTCAGACCCCGTGCGGTCCGTTTGGGAGAGTTCCCGGTAGTGGTGGGTTGGGAATCGTATTTAAGGTTGGGAGGCAGATGTGCACATTAACTCAGCGCGGACAACAGCAGCTGCTGTGCACTCACACATGCCCTAGTAGTTTTATTAGACTAAGAGGATGCGTCCATTGATTCTAGCTTTAGCGGTCTGCTTCGTCCTGAAGGAAGTTCAAGGCTGGGGATGGGAGAATGGGATACTTCATAACTCTATATGGCTGGGTAATATTTTGTCTTGCTTAAATGTAATAATGGTGTTTCTTGTATACGGACTCAAATATGCTAGCAGCCTATTACAAAAACTGAAAATGAATTGTTTCTTTTAAAAAACGACATTTTTCTTTATGTATTGACATGCAGCAGTTTCTGATGAAGAGGGCATTTTGAAAAAGTGCAGAGAAATGTAAGAATAGTTTGCATCTGTTGGCAGACTGGTTTGTGTAAATACAACATATTTATATTATATTATATATTATGTTATAACCAACTTTGGCAGAACATAACCATTCATGGTTTGCCAGAAGACGACTATGTTGTGTGCATTGTGCCCTTGATCAGGTGTTTTTGCTTAATTTGTTAACGGCACTATCTTGTGATTCTTCACATCTCAAGCCATTAATAATCTCAAATAAGGGTCATCAGCCCTTAACTCATCTAACAATCTAAAGGATCTAACCTACAGGCCATTAGGTGTTGCAGTGCACTGGAATTAATTATGTGCTGGCAAATAGCACACATCTGGAATGTAAAAAGTTTACAGTAGTGCGTCATGTGGCCTACCTTTATTATTTGGGTCTGTAAAATGCTGCAACTGGTGTAACACACCAAGGGGTTTAATGGGTCCGTGCTGTCTCAGAGTGGGAGGTTAAGAAAGTGAAAAGATTGGCTTACAGATAATTTGCAGAGGGCTCCAACTTCTAAAAGGTCATGCATGCGTAATGTCAAAACAGAGTTCAAAGGAGCGTGCAGCACTGAAAAGACCCAAGACCTGCAAAGATGCCAAGTGGGGGATGCCCTGGCAACCGCTGGTTTATGTGTTCTGCTCCAACTGCATTAGAACAGATTTGATAAACATGACTTTTTCTCTGTAAAACCCTATGTGTGGCTATGCCAGTGTTATCTGATTTGAATTGTCTTGGGTGCATTTCCTCTGTTACCCCTGGCATACAGAGATCTGTTTGAACGTATTTGCAGGAGGCTTGTGCAGGAAATGTTAAACAGACAAAACAAGTTCTATAATAGGGCAATAGAATTGTTAATTGACAAGTGCTTTTTTTGTGTTTCAACAGAACAAGCTGCTGGAGTCTACCACCGGGAATCTCGAAAGGGGAGATATCAGCTGACATTCAAGGAGGCCAAGGCTGTATGCAAGTACGAGGGGGGGAATCTGGCCACTTACGAACAGCTGGAGGCTGCTCGTCAAATAGGTCTGTATCCCCTCTGGGTAGCTGGATGCCTAGAGTGCCTCTGGCAAAAAACAAAGTGCTGTCATCACTTGGGTCTTGCCTGTGGAAACAATAGGATCAAAGCCAGATAATCCAAGTGTGTGTAAAAGAGTGAGAGCAAAATAGCACACATGCATTTGGGTGTGTGTGTGTGTGTGTGTGTGTGTGTGTGTGTGTGAGAGAGGATGGGGGGCTGGGTGGAGGGTGAGCAAACACAGTGATAAACATCTATTTTGTAATGTTTTCCAAGCATATGCCCCAGTGTATGTCTGAACTTGATGAACTGCAGAGATTCATGGCAAATTTGAACAAGAGGGGTCTGGGTAGATAAATTATTCCATCAGATGCCCTTTCCTGTACTAGGTGAAATTATACCACCAAAGATTAAATAAAAAAAAAAGCTTTTCTTTGGTGGGTAGCATCTGCGTCACAGCTTTACTCTGAAACCAGACAGATCTTATCCAGGCCCTGGGCACAAGGCTTGGTGACTTTGTCTCCTGGTGCCTGTTGCCAGTGGTGGTCGTCCCAGGAGGTCCGTCTTTATTCGTTATTTCATGGTTGTTCTCACCAGATTGAGCTTTTCCCACAGAAGAGTCTTTTATGTCCCTCTTTGCAAACTCTGAGAGGGTTTGTCTGTGGTTACAGCATTGGCTGAGAGACAACAACTATTCACGGTCTGATTTGGGTTACCTTGTGGGGTTGTCTTGCAATCAAAGGTTTTACTCTGTTAGACTCCATACAGTGGAGCTATTCAGTTGTCAGGCCTGGGGCGGGGGTCCGGGCCGGTCTGTGAGGTAAATTGCACTGGCATTTTGAGTAGGCTGCTTTTTTCCTTTAAAAAAATAATAAAAATAGAATAATGGAAGTTTATCATTTTTGTTTGATCCTGTGTCACAATTATTTCCATAACCCATTTGTCCTGTCTCACTGTCTAACAGTTATCCCTGTTTGTCCCAGACCAATCAATGTAGATAAAAGTCATCCCTGACTGATGTATGTGCTGCTCTCCACTCTTGCGTGTCTCAAGTGTTCTTCTCAGTGCCCGTGATCCTGTTCTTGCTAGCATGATAGCCTGGTTAGTTAGACAAAATGTCGTCTTCTACTTAAAAAAAAAAAACACACAAAAAAGTTGACTCAAAAAACAGGCAACTCAACAGTGAATAGTCAGCATAGTATACATCTGTCTGTGTGAGGCCCATGTGCTCACTTTCCAGCTAATGCAATTTGGTGTGTTAAGAATATAACTTGAGAGAGCATTTTGAATTAGTAAAATTCTAAATGTTTGTGATAAGGCTCGCCCGGACTGATTTCTGAACATGGTGTATATTGCCATTTTAATGTAGAAATGCCTTGGGCCTTTGTGTCTTGTTTTTATGCAATACGAGAGAGCTTAAACTGTTGAATATTTCACTCAAAACAATGATACATTTGTGTGTTTTTCTCCCCACACAGGGTTTCATGTGTGTTCTGCGGGCTGGTTTGACAAAGGACGAGTGGGCTACCCCATAGTCAAAGCTGGTGCCAACTGTGGTTTCGGAAAGGTCGGCATCATCGACTATGGCTACAGGCTGAACAAGAGCGAGAGATGGGACGTCTACTGCTACAACCCTCACGGTAAGACTGAGACAAATGGGTGTGAAACAAGTGTGGTAGTGATGCGTGACCAATGGATTACATGGGTCAAATGGAGTGTGGTTTGCGTAGGAAGCTACAAAAATAATAAATCTCTTCTTGAGGCAATGCCAGTCTCCTTCCTTAGAAATGGGGTATGTCAGATGTGTCGACAGACGTATGATGGCGTATGGCTAACATGTGAGTCATTCTGAGAGGTCTCGAAACAAGTGAAAACAATTTAGGGTCTCCAAGGGCAACAGAGACTTGCTGAGGTGCTAAATCACATGGCCATCTGTTTTTATGGAATGTGGTTTTGGAGAAGGGGTGTTGTTAAAATGGGATGTGTCCAGTAACTGAAAATACATGAAATTCTAAAAATTGCTATATTTACTAGTTTAGTATTTTCAGCACTGGTTAGAGTACTTTTTAAAGTTGGGGAATTAATCGTAATTCAAACTAGGGATGTGTATGCAGATGCTGGATCAAGAAGCGAGTCTCTGAGAATTGATCAGAGCTAGGACTATTTTTGATAACTTAGCGCTTACAACAGCTTTAGAATTTAAACGTATTTATGTTGGTGTTAATGGCACGATAATGTTAATAATTAGAGGAATGTTCTATATGTATGTAAATAATATATATTCAAGAAATCAGTGTTAAGACATAATTGATGAACTGATCTCTCTCTTGCTCACAGTAAATAATTATTAACTGTAAAGAATCACCAAGTGGCTATATGTTTACATTTTGCTTGGTTGCTTAGATACCATGGTTGGTAGACTCACCCACAGGTTGATATCACTGTGACTTTTTCCAAAGGAAAGGGGATTTGTGGTCTACATTTAAAAAGCCCACGGCACAAGGATGAGGGAAGTGGGATAACTGTTGTATGCAATGACGCACTGTGACAAACAATGACATGACCCTGTAAACTTCACAGCTTTGGATGAGTCATCAAGTTAAGAGAAACGGAGCAGATCCCAATGCCTCTGAGAATGTCCAAGTCTGTTGTGACAAGTGTGCTGAGATTTCCCAATACGAGAAAGTGTGTTTTCCCTCTTTAGAAAATGTTTACAGGTCAGTCAGTCCCCCTTGTAAGGGTGTATCTGAAAACCACCCACAAGAGTACATTTTTTTCATGTAAAGTGCCTTAGAAGCAGCCAATGAAGTTAGTCTTGCCAAGATGCTACTGGCCAGCCAGCTTGAATTAGACATGGATAATTTGCCTCTAGCTGAAATGTGAAGTGTGTAATGTGTTTTATTAGGTAAAGAGATATCAGAGGTGTCTAGTTAGCCAGTAGTATTTGGGATGGTAGTTTGTTTCTTGAAAAGTTTGTTGTTTATTTGTTTGTGTTGAATTTATCAAAATAGTTTTGTAGCTGCAAAAATAGGACCCTTTTGCCATTAGGCTGTCTTACAACAATGCTATGGTATTTCTGGGCTGGATAGAACTGAACTCTGAGGTGAAAACTAAGTTACACTGTTGTCTCACGGTACCTATAACATTATACCAGGAAGGTATCTACCCTTCCGCCAATTTGTGCAGTAAATGCTGTATGACCACATATACAGACAACATGGCACCAGATGTGGTTTAAGAGTTCATATACTCCCCAAGGATGAGATCACATCCACAGACGGGCTCAAGGCAGCCAAATGGTCTTTCTTTCTCCCTGGTTCTTTGATAGAGAGAAGGCAGGGTCTGCATTTCTGGTAAAACATGGAAATTGGGAGAAAATGACCCAGCAGTCTTTTCACCCCCTAGCAAGCTATTGATGTCACAAGACACATATGGAGTTCATTTTCCATTTCCCAAAAAAATAAGAGTTGTGTTTCAGACTACATATGGGAAATGTAATATTTAATTCAAGTACAAATGACCCAAAACAGGGTGTTCATGTGTCCAATAAAAACTATAATTTGTATTTTTGTCTGCCCTCATGTATTACTTGTGTTTTATTTGTACATTAAACTGCATACATTATATTATTCCCTGATGTACTTTTTTGTAAAAAAATAAATACAAAGTATGTCATTTGTAATCATTTTGCTACCCTGGCATGTGAAATCAGTGCTATTAGATGTATACATAGGCTTTGTGCCACAGTTAAATTACATAAAAAAATGTCATCTCTTTTCTTGACAGCAAAAGAATGTGGCGGAGTCCACACAGACCCCAGGAAGGTGCTTAACACTCCCGGGTACCCCGAGGAATACCAGGACGAGCAGATCTGCTACTGGCACATCCGTGTTCAGTATGGTCAGAGGGTCCGCCTGACCTTCCTGGATTTCGACATTGAGGATGACACCGCCTGTCTCAGCGACTACCTCGAGATCTATGACAGCTATGACGATGTGTCTGGATTTGCAGGAAGGTGAATTGTACAAAACATGGCTGGTCTACTGCTGACCTCGTCAAAATCAGCACATTAACCATGACAGTTAGGGCGATGGGGTGTAGCCTTGCACTCCTAGCACACATTCACTGCCGACTCACAATCAATCTAGTCTGGATCTGTTCCATTGGATTCTAGCTGGGTTTGGGATGCAGCTGATTTACATCACTTCAAATTATTGTTAAAAATGATGAGTACTGACGTGAGTGCTGAGACCACACAAGGAGATAAGCTTTAACCTTTGACCTTTACAAAGGTTTCGTTGAGTTGTCAACAGCTTTGTCCACATAATAGATCCAACACCCTTGAAAGGTTTTAACTATTCGTCATCACCTCAGCCACTACTTTGTACAGCTAATTAAGAACAAAGATTCAGCCTGATGCATTTAGCCTCCACTGAGCCTTTCCACACAGTGAAAAGCACCCTTGGCTATAACAGTGGTATGACTGGCAACACCGACAGCAGGAATCATTTGATGACACAATAAATACCAATAAATATACTTATAGGATTGTATGTAGCAGAAATGTGTTCAAAACACGTTCAATGAAATTGGAACACATGTTTCAACACATTCTCAACAAAACACTGTAATTTATTTTACCATAGGTTCTGTGGAGATGAGTTACCAGAGGACTTCATTAGCACAGGTAACCATATCCGCAATCTATCATCCTTATTAAAAAATGAAAAAAGTATTAATCTTAACATCTAGACTGTGTGTGTGTGTGTGTGTGTGTGTGTGTGTGTGTGTGTGTGTGTGTGTGTGTGTGTGTGTGTGTGTGTGTGTGTGTGTGTGAGAGAGAGAGAGATAGAGAGAGAGAGAGAGAGAGAGAGAGAGGGAGAGAAAGAGGTAGGCTACTGCAAGTAAAGTCAAGACTATCTTTGCCAAGAATCAAACATTTAGTACTTGTTCCTTGTATATTTATATTATTTCACATTACATCATTAACTCATTTAGCAGAACATTTTTTCCAAAGAGAATTAGAAGTGAGAAACAAAACTCAAGCTATAGTAGGCCTACAGCAGACATTGGACTAAGTACGAAGTACTTAAGTAGGCTACAAAATCTATTTAAGTAGTAAATCTATTCAATAAAACAAATTGCAAGGAGATCAGGTAAAATAACACAGTAATTGTCAGTCATAGGGTGTTAGATGAGTGTTAGGTTGTTAGAGGTGTTGGGAGAAGAGGTGCTCTTTGAAGACATGAGTCTTCAAGAGATTCTTGAAGATAGAGAGGGATCTTCTATATTAGCCTATGAGCCTAACCACAATTTTGAATTAATTTGTCAAAAATATCTGTTTGCAGGTAACGTCATGACACTTAAGTTCATGTCAGACTCCTCAGTAACAGCTGGGGGCTTCCAGCTTGAGTACATCGCCATGGACTCTAGCCTACTCAACGAGACCATCATCTGACCACTGTTCTTGTACCTCTTTTTTTTTTCAATCATTTTAATTTATCATGGTATTGTTTACTCCCGTAGTGTAACCCAGTCTCCAAATGAAGGTGCTGCTTAATAAATAAGGATTTTTTTTTGTACACAAGTTTGGCGTGTGTCCTGAAAATGATTTCCTTCATAGCATTTTAAGTGGCATAAGAAATTGCAAGAAAGTAAAACAACTAGATTTAGTTTCACTGGTTATGGCATTTGAGAACTGTCGACGTTTAAAACAAACAAAGAGTCCACGTACAGCACAGTGATTTAAACGTGGAGGTCGATTCAAATCAATGGAACTTTTTGAAACATTCATAACTTATTATAAAGCCGTTCTAATTTATTCAAAAGTGGGTGGTGTTACGTCGGGTGAAAGGTGACGCTACTTCGTTTACGTCGTTTGGCGCCAGCAAGGGTTTTTCGCGGGGTGGAAGGATCACAACGCTTTGATGAGAGGACAGCTGTAGTAGGATTTTGTAGATTTCTCAGTTAAATATGACAAGATCAATGGTATATTGTCAGTAATTTTCATCGTTTCTTAAAGAACGTTGAGGTGAGGATGTTATTCATTGTGTTGCTTGGTATGCTGACTTGTCCTCAGCGTGGTTGCAGTGGGCATGTCCATGCCTGTTAACTTAGCTAACGTTAACGAGAATATGTGAATAATCTTAATATCCCGACATATGCCAGTGTTTAAACGGGTCTTTGATTATTGGTGTAGGTGTTCTGTGAAAACAAATATTTGTATTAGAAGATGTTTTGTATTGAAGAAAATATGTAGGCCTTTTTGCGCAAACATGGCATTGTTTACTAAAGTGAATGCAAAGGGCTTTAAGGACTTGGATATGGTTGAAAATAGTTCTGAACACACCTCACAACAACCCCCCTAACATTTGCAAAGGGGATGAAACTAGCTCATAATGGCAATTTACTTAAAGGAACTTCATTTGGCAGTGCAATCTATGTAAAGATGGGTATTTTTGGGTGTGCATGCTGCATGCTAGCCCTATGTTAGCTACCTAGCTAGATGGCCATCTAACTACCTAACGATAGGTGCTTAGTTGCGTTAGCTCGAGATACCGTTAGCCTGCTCTCATGATCAGCTGGGAAGGGCCCAGCATTTTTTAGCAGCTAGGCCAAAATGTGTGGATTTATAGTTATACACAATATAAAGATCATGGTATCTGGACAGCCGCTTTAAACGAACATTAATGCTAGCTAAGTTCCCTTAAACTATTGTTTGCAACCTGTCCCTAAACATATTCATCCATTATCGTTTCCTATACGAACACCATGAGAACCCGTTTGTCTTGTGGCATCGTTTATGTATGCTAAAACCAAATGTAGGTTATAACCAAACCAATGTCCCTGATCTAACGTCTTATTTCGTGACCACTCTATCTAGATGGTATTCCTGCAAGTATATGTTGAAGTAATAGTTTTGCAACTTGTGTCATAGCCAAGGCTACATAAATTAAGATGCTGTCAATTATAGATGGTCACCTTAGGACATACTATGCATTTTTGTTCATGCACGGATGTGTCTTTTGGTGCCACCTGCTACACAGCAACACGCCTGTCAGATATAGGATCCTCTGGTTGTTTACGAGCCCCAGCATTCAACAGTTTCAACAGTTCTAAATTTTAATCATTTCCTTTCAAGGCCAGCTAGGGAGTTCTGTTTTCTGTTGATAGTCCAGTGGTTCTCAGACTTTTTCTCAGATTCCCAACTTTAAACAAGGAGGCCTTTTCAAGCCCCACCTGTCCCTCATCACTCCAATAAAAATGGTAGGCCAAGCTTAAAATTGTCAAATTTATTGAAATAACATCAACTTCTAAATCTTAATGAATAGCAAATAACATCAGTTCAAAAATAGAGAATACAAATAGTCAGTTCAGAAATAGAGAAAGTGAAAGTGCAATGGTGTTAATCCTTGCCTCTAATGGGCTGTGCAACTGTATTATCAATGGTAGGCCATTCTTAAAATTGTCAAATGTATTTAAATAACGTCGAGATCTTAATCAATAACAAAGACAAAGAACACACATGGGTCTTTTAGCTGTCTTTTTTGCCACTTGTACTGAATTGCCAAACTGTATTTCGTGTCACAAATGTATCCATAACGTTCATATTAGCTTTAACCCCAGAGTTTAGAATATAGAACACTTTGGCCCTGGAGCAGTAAACAAAAGTCCCCCCTGTAATCCCAGACTGCGGTCAGGGACAGAGCAGGAAAGGTTAACAACAGGCCAATTAATACAATACTGATTGCTTTGTTTGAGTGTCGTTGTTCAGTGCGATGGGGGTGTATAAACGTTATTGTCTATTAAGAAAGGCACTGCTACAGATCAGGGGTAAAATAAAAAAAAATGTCCCATTCATCGCGTCCATTCGCCCCCCCAACCGTCACGTCTCTGCGCCCCACACTTTTAGAAACGTGGAGAAGGTCACACTCTTTTCACCACACACATAGGCCATCACACAAGTTTTAGGATTAGACTGAAAGTAAGGCCAAAGTTTGTCAACAGCCCTTTCTCTCCATTCCCTGTAGTGTGTGAAGATGATGGCGACTGTGTCCCTCTCGGGCGCCAGCCTCATTCCCCTTCTGGACTGTCTCGAGGATACAACAGCTGGGCAGTCTGAGCAGACAGATGCCTACCTCACCATTGTTAGGTATGTCTTAAACTTGTTTCGATTCTTTACTGTGCACTACCAAGCAGCAGACATAAGGTTGTCTTCTTTCACTAGGCCATTTGAGATTTCCCAGATAATGCAATTGGTGTGTCAACTTTTCTGAATTAGATATTCCTATAGAAAGTTTAGTGGTGTCAAGGTGAAGATTTTTTTTTGGGAAAGTTGAACCTCCATCCTGATCTTCATAATTTAGAATTGCAGTCTGCATATGGTCATATTTATAATTCTATCTCCCATTTTCTGTTCTTCCAGTCGTCTTAGTGGTGAAGATGGACAGCAGTACCATGCTGTCATTGTGAAGCACTTTCCACGTCTTGGTAAAATCATCCAGGTGAGTCTTCTGATATCAGTGTGCCTTAAGCACGTCTCCTGTACTTAAGCTCCCATGGAAACATAATTTGGATAAATTAATAGATAGATGTGTAAATGGAACATATTAAATGCAGACAGTGTATTGGTGTGTGTTCCAATATCTTGTTCTGAACAGTGGCTACAATCATTTTGCTTTGTTGTACCCCTATGACTTGGTGACTTATTTTGAGACATGAATGGAAAGAGGTTACATGTGACACTAAAACCACGTTTCCCTGTCAGGCTCACATCAGCAGTGAGAATGCGGAGCTAAGTCAGGCAGCACTGCAGACCCTAGGCCTCTGTGTGTTCTACCCGCACATTGTGGCTGCCGTCCCAGGTATGAAGAATTTTCTCCCACCTCAGAGTACACATGAAATACATAAAATAGTTTTTTAATCTTTGGTAAAGTACAGTACAGCTGTGTTGAATAGAATATTTGAGATATTTGTATGATGAGGGAGAAACACTTTGTCTTGAATATAGTCTGTCTTTCTTCCTTTTTTTCTTTTTTAAGTTGAAGCCTAGTTGAGTTGTACTTATGGGTCTGTTATGTTCACCTGTAATCCCTCTGTACTTATAGTTAAGTTCATGTATGAATTTTGTTTAGACTATTATCAGTAGCCTGGCTCTATGCCTATCGCTTCCAGCTCAGGTTTCACAAACAGAGTTTGTGTTTTGTTCTGCCCTTGCAATATTATTATATTAGTGTTATATTATTAGTATTATATTAATTCAATCCTGTCCTTTTTTAATTGATGCGTTGTATGATGTGTTGCAGTCTGTGAAAATGAGTTAATGATTTAATTATTTATTTATTTATTTATTTATTTATAAATCTTCTAGATGAGTATGCAGAGGATATGCTCACAGCACTTACAGAGCTGGTGGTGAAGTCGACTGAGAAGAACACCTGCACTCGAGCATTATGGGTCATCTCCAAACAGAACTTCCACGCAGATATAATCGGCAAGAAAGTGAGTTCACTAAATGAGATCTGAGTAGTAGCCAAAAGAAGAGGACGTGTTCTAATATGTATTCATGTAGTGCTGCTTGGTTTCCGATTGGGTTTGGGGCAAAGTGTGATTGGATCCTGTGTCTGTCTGTGTGTCTGTGTGCAGGTACCTGACATCTTAACTGTTCTTGAGGCTGTGAGGAACAGAGAAGACATCCAGTCTGTGGTCATGGAACATGAAGCAATAAATGTCATCATTAGGTTTGTGGACCACTCGACTGTAGTTCACCTGTATCGACCCTAATAATAGAATAGAATAGGGTATTTTAGTTTTAGTTGGATTTAAGGTTAAATAACTGTTCCAGGCTCTTCCATTCTTCCTGAAGTCCATTTTCCATTCATTCAAGCCTGTCCCACATTTCCTTTCATCTAAAATGCCGACGTCGGGAGTCTTTCAGGAGTTATTTCAGTCAGATATTGTCCAATTATCATCAGTGTGAATATTACAGGCATCAACAAAGATCTGTACACACTAGTGTATGCCAACTCGGATGAAGACTGGCTTTAACATATGTGTCCTTTGTTCTGGCAGGTTGATCGAGCAGGCTCCTGCCCCGATGACCGAAGGTGCTGTTCAGTGGGCCAAACTGGTGGTCCCACTGGTAGTCCACTCGGCATCAAAGGTGCGCCTGCGAGCGGCTGCCGCCCTGGAGATGGGCCTGCCCCTTATCCTGGAGAAGCAGGAAGAGGTTGCAGCAATGATCGAGCCCATGATGGCAACGGTAGGCTGTTTCTCCCTTGATGTATTGAGTCCTATTTTGATATTCACTTTCTTTTAAAGCAGTTGATTGCTTTATTGAGTGTATTGACTTGTCTCCCTGTTTGTTTTTCCAGAAACTAATACCTGAACTTCAGAAGCTTTTCAACAACAAAAATGAAACAAACGTGCTTAAACTCTGGACATTATTTGTGAAAATACTTGGGAAGGTAATGTTTGACTCATTAATATGGTTGGCGCTTGTATGTGCTGATGACAAAAGGCCATGGCAAACAATTGGTAATGGAAGTACAACCACTGACCTTTTTCTCTGACTTTGACTTGTCTTTGAATAGATGCTTCATCGAGGAGGCTCCTTCATAAACTCCTTGCTCTACTTGGAGGAGATGGGCTTCCGAAGCTCCTCCCCGAGCGTGAAGAAGATTGCTTTCTTTGCCTGGAAGAGCCTGATTGACAATTTTGCACTTAATCCTGGTGAGCCTTACATATGGATATTTTGAATGTTAAAAACAGACAAAGTTTGGGTCTTTAGGTCTTTTTACTCCCTACAACCTAAAGTCACAAGTCTCGTTTTTGTAAAGGGGAATCTGACTAGCGGTGTATTTTGACTTTGTGCCTCAGAGATCCTGTGCAGTGCGAAGCGCCTCAAGCTCATCATGCTGCCGCTCAGCTCCATCCAGGTGAAGACGGAGCCTCTGCTCCTCACCAAGATCAACGTCTGGTGGTACCTGGTCGTCAAGCTGGGGCCCAACCTGGCCACCAACTTTGAGCAGGTAAATGATTGCACTTTGTTCAAGGCAGTAATGAAAATCCCTGGTGAAATGGAGAGAAGGAGGGGCCACAGGCTGTGATTTCATGGCATACCCGTAGTTATGTTAGGGGGACAGAAACGTCTACTCAAGTCTTATGTTCTGGGAGCTTAAATCAAGACTAGCAGATGAGAATCCTATCATTCTCCAAACCTGATTGCTCTTCATTGAAGAAAGTGTACTGATACCTATGATTACATGCTTACATTTGCTGTTGATCTCGTACAGGTTGGTGTTGCACTGCTGCAGAGCACAATTCCAGAATCCACACTCCATTCTACTACCGCCATATCCACCCCCAATCGAAGTATCGGCAACAGGAGCAACTTTCTTGTCACCACTCCCAAAGCAGGTATATGCTGTGAATATATATAAGGGCACCAGCCCATCATATAGCCAATGGCCATATCAGTTTCATCGTTGGAATCGATGAAGAACCACAGTGGTGGAGGGCAAAAAGATAAGCATCTGTGGTGAATAACCTAATTAGTGATTTCTGGTATCCCAGTCTCAGACATTACTATCCTATCTCCAACACCCTTTAGGGACACTTGTGAGCAGCAGTCCATCCCCCAGTCCCCCCTCGGCCACCTTCCCCTGCGTGCAGCTGCTGGGCCTGGAGATCCTTCTGCACTACTTGCTCGGACCGCAGGTCCCCAGCCTCGCCCTGAAGACTAAGCTCCAGCTCTGCCTTGGTGAGAATGGAAATCATTGCTGGCAGTATATCCATGGATTGTGTCCAGCTGGCTTCTCATTCTAGTGTAACGTCTCATGATCCTGTAGTGGGGAGGGGAAAAAACAACCTCACTGGAGCTGTTGAACAATAACCACATGCGTCACATTAGGATACAGGGGGTCTCTGACTCAATGTGCTTTCATTTACTTGCGTCACGTAATGATTTATGCTTTATCTTAATTTGATGAGTCCTTTGTGTGTTTCTATCAGAGCCACTGACGCACCCTCTTATGAGCAGCAGCTCGTTCTTCACCAAGCACTCCTCTGTCTTCCTGTCATACGTCAGGAACGGGTTCATTGCTGTTGGCAAAGATTCCCCAGGTACTCTTACCATTTTTACAATAGTCAGCATGGAAAGTTTAGTATGTCGTCCAGTTAGTTCTCAGTGCTTGTGCTTATGTGAAAATATATGTCATTGAATGAATGTGTCATTGCCTAGGAGCATAATGAAACTGAAAAAAAGCACACTGTTGTTATATCCGACTGTATAATCTCATATTCAGCCCCTAACCAGGGCACACCACTTGTTTGAATGTGTGGTGTTCCATATCAGCGTGATATCTACTTAAGCAGTGACAGAACACCATCAGACACGTCAGAGTTAACCAGCAACAACAGGGCCTTTGTTTTACAGCCAGTGAAGTCTCACTCAGCACAAAATGGGAGGCAGGGCATTTGGCTCTGGAACTTATCTGGTACTGTTTAGCTCAGTAATGCCCACTGGAGTACAGTATGATTGGGTCTTTGTGTGTCTTGTTTTCTTACCTCTACCTTTTCTCCCTTTTCATTTCTTTCTTTCTCCTTTCCTCTGTTCTGCTTTTTTTTTGTGTTTTCCTCCCAATTATTCCTGACTCGTTCCTTGTTTCCTCATCCATTTACAGGAATGCTTCTTCACATTATTTGGAAGAGCCTGGTTGGTCATGTTTGCAAAACTGTTGAGTCAGGCAAGTGTCTAACTGTGATTTTTCTGGTCAGAGAGAAGCCTAAACGGACCATAATCTTAATGGAAGTACATTCTAATTAAATGTACACACTTCTATGGTTACTTTTTCTGTTTTATACTACTGTTAAACCATGCAGCGCTAAACTTTATTTTTGCAATTGTGAATTACACAGCAGCACCTCCACAATGTCAAGCTGATGAATCAATGTTCTTATCTTGGTTTTGTTACAGGCGGTAACAAAAAGGATCGACAGGGGTCCGAGATGCTGACCTTGTTGATGCAGTCCCTACGGTCCATTCTGCTGTCGGAGACCCTGCCAGCTAAACAAGCCCTGGTGGGTTCTAAAACCAGCGTGTGGTAATCGGAGGGAAATAATTGCTACGTCATAGGGATAGAACTCTACGGAACATGCACTCCATTACTTACTTACATACTTAGAAAAGGTCAGGTCCAACTATGTGGGTCTAATCAACATGGTTGTTGGATAACTTTGATCATTCTTTGACTGTTCTCTAAATGACAGAGGGGGGAGTGCAGCTGCATAAACCGAGTATGTGTCATTTTATATTTGGCTTGCATTTGAGGTCTTAGAGGGTATATTCCAGCCCTTGAAATGTGAATAATGTAAAAATTCCAATCATTTATTTTGAAAATGCAAAAAAGTATCCATTTTCAATTTATTATAATTTCTTTAACTTTGTTTTACCATGGGTTTCACATTTGATTTCCTCTTACAATATATTACAGGCCAGGTTCTGCCATATTAAACCACCTATGGCCTGAACATAAACTACAAAACAATACAAAACAATAACTAGCGTGGTTTTAAAGAAATTTACTCTGGAGATGGTCAATTTGGATACCAGCCAGAGATCTTTTTTTTTACCTTTTGAAATGTGATGCTTAATGGTCTATGTTGAAAGGTTTTGTATTACTTTATCTGGACTAACAGTCAGCTGTCACCACAGGACCTATTGGAAACCACAGTGAAGGGCATCCCAAAGAAAGTGCTCGGCTCTGCCGCCTACCAAGTGGCTGACATGGACATACTGAATGTAAGTGTTTATAGACTGTCATCGTTCCATTTTCCACCACATGTTAAATGCAGTTTTTGTTGTTTTCTAACCAAGTGTTCATGGTAAACAGCTGGGAACATGTCAGGCTTTGAAAATACGGTTGAATCCGTCACGGCCATAATGACATTTTTGTTTTACCGTCACAAGAATCCTGTGAGCTCCTCTGTCCTTATGAGACCTCAGTATTCAGAGCAAGTAAACAATTGCAATGGCTTCCAGAGAGCTTTGTCCAAATTGGGAACACCCGCAATAACAGCAAGATAACTCTCAAACTGATGTCAAGGTTTCATGGTCTAGAAGAATATATACTGATTACGCAAATAGCAATGTGCTTGCCATGTGTTCCTTGCGGTTTCATGGATTTTTGTATTCTCTTCACTCCAGGGCACCCCTGCTCTTTTCCTGATCCATCTCTTTTATGACAGCAAACATCTTTCAACATTTGTGGAAGACGAGAAGTACGTCCATTAACGTGACACTACACAATATGGTTCTTTGCTTTCATAGTTACAGAAAGTTGCAACAAAAAAATGTAATTCAATAGATCAATAGATGGGTAAATGCTTACCTTTTTTTTCAGGTTCTTTACGAGCTTGGAGACCCTGTTGTCCTGTGGCCTATCTGGCCCCACCTCACCCCTGGTGTTTGCAGAGGCGGTGCTGGAGACAGCGAGCCGTGATGCAGGCACCCTGGAAAACAAAGAGCATCTCTGGAGGATGTGGAGTGTGGTGGTGAACCCACTGACAGACACGATCACACAGGTACACCAAAGGAAGACAGTGATGCGGAGAACCTAGCCATTTTCAGATGTTATTTAGCATTAGGATGGTTTGTTGTTTTTGTTATTGTTCCTGTTAGCTTCAGGGAGTTGAAAGACCATAAGGAGTCAGTGAGATGCACACTCTCAACTCCAAAATGTCAGTCAGATGCAAACTTGTGCATAACACATCTTTTTTTCAGACCAACGAGGTCAATCAAGGGGATGCCCTGGAGCACAACTTCAGCTCCATTCACAACGCCTTGATGTTCCCGATCTCCCACCTGCTACCTGGCAAAGCTCTCCCACAGGTCAGCGCTTGGTTTAGTTTTTAGTTGGACAAAATATTCATACTACACTGACCGATCAGGAGCAGAGATGATCCTCTGTTTCGTTTTCTTGTTCAGATGACCCAGAAGACCCTGTTGGGCTCGTGGTCCCGACTCTACATGGTTTTCGCCCGGTGTTCGGCCCTGGTGGCCACTGCTGAGGAGAACGTGTGCTGTGAGGAGCTGTGTGTCAAGATGTCTGCTGCTCTAGATGATCTGGATTTGTCAGTAGGTTGAGTTACTGTACCTTACCTTGATCAGCATGTATGGACTACTCATTGACTAAAGCTGATGTGAATTATGTGGTGACTTTTTGTTATTGATAACCCTGTATCACCAACCTTTCCTTTCTTAAGGATCCTCCAGTGCTGGATGCTATTGTAAGCATCCTTCACACCATCATTGAGAGTGTTGACTTCTCACCCTACACCCCTCAGTTCCAGCATAAGATGAAATGTAAGCCTCTCTTTCTTTACCCTTTTACTCAGTATTCTTCTCATTTTATTTATTTAGCTTTTTGTATCCTCTCTTTGTTTTTGTTTTGATTATTTGTTTATATTTTCCAGCTCCTCGTACTCCTCTGGGCTGGGTGAGGAAAAAGAATAAAGCACTGGGCAACATCTCCGGTTTTCATCTGTTACTGGTGCAGTGTCTAGAAGCGTTCCTTGCGTTGGACCCAACCAAGTTGGCTACTGGTGGCTCTGGTGTCACACTGAGTAGTGTTGGCACTGCACTCATCAATATTGTGTCCAAAATCTTCTCCAACTTGGCCCTGCCAACAGTTATTCAAGAAGCGTTCTCCATTTTGGCTCAACCTTTGGTCAACATCTATGGGCTTATTGGAAGGTATGAAGTTTGACGAGTCATTTTGTCGCTTAGTATATGCTCAATTGAGTTTGTGTCTGTGAGTGTGTATCTAAAATGGCCTGGCTTGTTTTCTTTAGCACTGAAAATGAGAAGTCCAAAGCCTACTCAGTCCTTGCACAAAAAGTAAGTTTTTCTTCTAAGTTGGATTGATTGTATATTATTTCCTTTTGTGACTTAAAGTGGCACTATGCAACCATTTGACACTTTTTGAGATATGGTTTTGCAGGCAACTAGTTTTTGGTGCCATCCTCAAATTCATTTTGATAGCATATGGTCATGTAAAGGACAGATAAACACCTTTCCCTTTAGCCATCCAGGATATGCCCTATGTAGTTATGTATTGGGCTGGAATACTCTGCAAAAATGGAAGAAAAGCTTTCACAGCATGACATTGCAAGTTATACTGCCAAGAGACACCAGTTTGTGTGTTGGCAAGCTTATATCAGTGTCAACTGGGCTGTTGGTGGTTTTTGCAAGGTTTTTGCACGCCTTTTAGGTAGTTTGCTTGCTAGTTTTAGAACAGAACTCTGCATTGCTGCTTAAAAGAAAACTTGCTGCTTTGGTTTGTTTTTCTTTTTCAGGTGCTTATATTGCTCCAGTGACTCTTTCTGATAAAGAGTCCCCGTAACACAATTCTTCCTCTCTCCTGTTCTCTCCCTGTAGGTGGAGTGCCTCCTAGGGGACATTTTAAGATGTCTGCAGTCCCGTTCAGCCCTGCAGTATGATGATGACATGCTGTCTCTGCTGACCCCTCTCCTCTGTGAGCTGTTCCCACACAAGAGCAAGCAGATCCGCAGTCTTGTCACCCAGTTCTGGAATGCCACATTTGCCAATGCCCCTGTTCTAAACTACCCAGAGAAACTAAGGTGTGAACTAAGTTCTGATGTTCTAAGTTCTGATGTTCTAAGTTCTGATGTTCTAAGTTCAGATGTTCTAAGTTCTGATGTTCAGTTATCTGCATGTTGCACTTGTTTTCGCTCTGATGTGACATCCCATGAATGTAATTTCAGTGTTGAAATTTAACTTGTGGCGAGTGATTATGGCTCACATTTAATGGTGTTACCCTTTTTACAGGCCAATTTTAAGCCAGGTAAAACAGAAGACCCCTATTATCTTACCTGGGTTTCAGTCTGTGGAAGTACCAGAGGACAATAGTGGACAGTATAGTGTAAGAGTTTTATAATTTTTTTAATTTTTTAAATGGTTGTTGAAGTACTTTTCATAGGTCATTGTCTACAGGAAATCTGTGGGCTCATGTACTTCTGTGTGTGGTTTTTGTCTCTTCTGCAGAGTGAGTGTTCTCAGATGGAAACCAAGCTCAGTGGTGTGACTGTGACATCTGCGAAGAAGAGGGAATCCTTGCTAAACAGAGCTGTTGAATCAAAGGGCTCCGGAACACCCGCTAAGCCTGTATCTGTGAGTAATTGTCAGTTTTTCTGAATTTGAGTTGTTTTTGTGGAATGTGTTTCATGTTGGTCTGTGTTTGCCCTCTGCAGGTCAAGCTTGACTTTGGATCACCGAAACTGCCCCGTCGGAAGGTGCTGGACGAGGAGGCCTCTGTAGATTTTGTGTTTATTCCTCCCGAAACGAAGGAGACCAGGGTGTTAACAGAGCACCAGAAGGAGGTCAAAAGGACTAAAAGGTTAAAATTAAAACACAAGAATTATTAGGAAGTGGTGATTTTGAGTTCATCCTTCACCCCAGACAGTGTTCAACTGTTTAACTGCTTCAATCTGCCTCTTTTTAGGGTTGATATCCCTGCCATGTACAATAACCTGGATGCCTCCTTGGACACAACCGCCTTCACCCAGTACACCCAGAGCCAGGAGGAATCCATGTATGATTCAGTCTCCTTTGGTTGTATAACTGTCTCCTTTGCTAAGCCTGAAGTTTAAAACGTGTTCTCTTCTTTAATTACAGGGACAAATTGTCTGCAGAGGACCCAACTGCAACCATTGAAAAGGACAAGGCTTTGCCTGAGGTATGAACATATTTTTGACCAGTTATTTATGTCTTTTTTTTTTTTATTGTTTCATATTTTTTCTTGGCAACAAAATGTTGCAGAATAAATACCTTCATATTAACTCTCCACAGACCTCCAAAGAAAATACAGACACCGTGGTTTCCCCTGTTGTGGATTCAGACAAGGCCAAGGATCAACGTGAAAACGGGAGCTGCATGGCTGAAGAAGTTCAAGAACCCACAACAGAACCGGACGTCCCTCTTCAAGGTGAAGAAGCTCCATCAACATCTGCTGATGTGTCCATGCAGGATATTGATGGGCAAGAGCAAGAGGCTTTCAAAGAAGACAATAATGAGGACAAGACTCCAATTAAAGAAGATGCCAGTTTGGATAAGCAGGACAGTCCTAATGTCTCTGGGTCGTCTGATATGATCTCTGGTACACCCCAGAAAGCCAACAGCCGTCGACAGTCTTTCATTACCTTGGAAAAGTATGCTGAAGGCAGACCTGCCAGCCCCAGCCCTGTCAGTGCGACTCGATTTACTGGTCCCCTTGTGAAGAACTCCGAGAGCCAGGAAATGCCAAAGTCCCAGGAGTCCTCTGCACATAGTCCACACAGCCTACAGGAAGACACCAGTCAAGAAGTCTTTATAGAGCAGGATATGTCCCAGAACCATTTGGAAGGGTGTTCTGGAGAGGATTTGAAAGAGATTGAAGAGGTCTCAGAAGATCTGAAGCCCTCAACCGAACGCCCCAGTGGAAGCACAGAGGATGAGGATGTCATTCCGGATACCCAGACAAAGATGCTGAAAGAGGATGTGGCTGCCAATGTTAGTCCCCCTCCAAAAGATGATGTTGGTGAGGCGACGTTGAAAGAAGAAACGGATGTCGTCACAGACTCTCAGACTTCTGAGTCCTCCTCTCCTACAAATCCGAGGAGATCTGGGCGACAAAGATCCAAACCTGGGGTAGACTCAGAGGAGAAAGATGGTAAAAATAAAACACGGTTGAAAAGGGCAGCTGCTGAGGAGTCCACTCCTTCCCCATCTCCAGAAACGGATAGTCAATCCAAGGGTAGACCAGCTAGAAGGGCTAAGGTGGCTGAAGCAGAAAATGTTGACACTGTAAGGATGATAAAGCGTCTTAGAGGGGACAATGAAAACAGTCAGAGTGATTCACAAACTGTTAAAGTGGGTAGCCCAAAAACCAGAAGAAGTCAGACAGAGATGCTTATTGCTACCCAGACCTCATTTCGTCCCTTAAATAGCCAAACACTGGAAAGACCAGGGAGGAGAACTAGGTCAATCGGGGGCACAGACTCTCAGCAGTTGAGCGGTGGTGAAACTGAAGTATCTGGTCAGTCACAGGGCAGACCTACTAGGAAGACAAGACGATCTGAAACCTCTAATCTGCAGAATGAAAGTCAAAGCCAAAGTCAGAGCGACTCTGAGCAACTTTCAAGTCAGGCTAATTTCCGAGGTAGACCCAGGGGAAAGAGAACGCTGGCCAGTGAAGAGGAATCAAAGAACAATTCACAAAATGCCCAAGTAGAAAACTTTGAGGTAAAAAAAACAGGGAGGTACCACCAGCTTCTATCTTCCAATGTTGCGAACACTGATGCTTCGGAGACTAGAGATGATGAGAAGCCGTCTATAAAGAGGGGCAGGAAGCTATATTCTTTTACTTCAAAGCTAAGTAACAGTCCTGTAAATAATGCACAAACAACAAGCACAGAGATGTCAGAGAGCCCTTCAAAGAGCAGGTTTTGTCCTAGCAGTGATTTTGTCGTCAGTGACGATGACCAAATGTCCCAAGACGAGGTAGAAACTGTTATTGAAGAGAAGAACGACATACAGGAAGAAGTAATGGACACACAAAAGAACACCAATGAACTTGTGCAAGAGCAGGATGACAAACAGGCAGAAGAAAACAATGAGGAGCCTGTAGTAATGGCAGCAACCAAGCCAAGCTCACTCTGTATAGAAGATGTAAACAAAGGTGTAGATGTAATAACAGGCACAGCTACCAAATCAGATGATTCGTTGGAAGTTTCACCTGGTAGTCAGACCTTGAGGGTAGTAAAGAGGGTAGTAGTGGTCAGACATAGTAAGCTTGATGTTAGTAAAGAGGTAGTGGGGAAGGTGAACACCGGTATTGAGAGAATTGATTCTTCTTCAGACATGATACAATCTGATTCCAAAGGTCCACTTTCACATAGTGGCCCAAGTAAATCTGATGGAACAAAGGAAATGAGTTGTCCAGTGCATAGGAAAAAGGGCGGTGGACGTCGACGCACCAAGGGCTGCATTTGCAATCTTGGGGTGAATTCTGATGCGGTTAGCCAAAGTGAGTCACAAGCGTCCCAGGAAAATGACACAAATTCAGTTGACAACAACCAGTTGTCCTGTTTCTCTAAGGAAGTGAAGGTTGGGAATGAAACTGGACTTCCAGACTCTAAGGTACCAGAGACTGAACCTAATGACACTTTGCCTACATCTCTGCCAGTTAAAAGCCCAGACATGCTTTCTGAGGAAGCTGTTGAGGGGGCTGTTTTGCCACCAGAATCAATTGAGAAGGATAAGGGTGAGCATGCTGCCAAAGAGGAATCAAAAGACGAGCTGAAGGAAAATAAAGGGGCTTCTGAAGTGCTGGGAGGCTCTGAGTTTGTCGGTGTCAAAGAACAGGTTGAGGAGGTGGCTTCTGTAGAACCAGTGAAAGCCCAAAGCCTCAGCAAGGAAGAAGAGCACTTGGCAGAGTCTCCTGTCAGCCCCTCAGAACAGACTATGAAAGTACAAAGCGTCATAAATTCTAATGATGATGGGGTTGCCCCTCTTGAGGAGGATCCAAAAGGGGTGGTGGAAGAGGAAGAAGAAATGCAAATACATTGCGTAAACCCAAAGTTGGTACAAATTGAGAACTCTGAATCAGCTGTAGAAACATCTGAACCAGCTGTAGAGACCTCTGAACCAACTGTAAAGACCTCTGAACCAACTGTAGAGACCTCTGAACCAACTGTAGAGACGTCTGAACCAACTGTAGAGACGTCTGAACCAGCTGTAGAGACCTCTGAACCAGCTGTAGAGACCTCTGAACCAGCTGTAGAGACCTCTGAACCAGCTGTAGAGACGTCTGAACCAGCTGTAGAGACGTCTGAACCAGCTGTAGAGACGTCTGAACCAGCTGTAGAGACGTCTGAGCCAGCTGTAGATACGTCTGAACCAGCTGTAGAAACCACTGAACCAGCTGTAGAGACTTCCGAACCAGCTGTAGAGACGTCTGAACCAGCTGTAGAAACCACTGAACCCACAGAACCTCTCAAAACTGCTGATGAGACGGATGTTTTCTTGGACTCTCCACCGAAGCAGAAGTGTTTGTATGCCATCAGTGGCGAGTCGGAGGCGGGCCAGAGCCCCAGCAGCGGGAGGACCTGTGGGGTGTGGTCGCCGTCTGCATCCCCTTCCACCAGCATCCTGAAGAAAGGCCAGAAGAGACCACCTGAGGAGGAGTCTCCCTCACCCCTCCACAAGGTACGTTTTGGTGAACTACCTCAGTAGTATGTCAAGATGTCCATCCCAGTGTTGTGTGCCCCTTGAATAGATGGTTTCATGTTTTTTGTATTTTGTACACAGTCACGAAGAGTGTCCTTTGCTGACCCAATTTACCATCAAGAGTTGGCAGATGATATTGATCGCCGCAGCCCCGTAATTCGGACCAGTTCACCAAGATCCAAGAGTTTTGGTGGTCAGCCAAGGGTAATTTTGTGCTTTGTAATCTAAAATTAACATTTGAGTTTGTCACCTGTAATGCTTTTAGTCACAAGGTTAATATTGTTTTTTTTTTTTTCGTTTTTTTTTTTCTTGCTATTTTAGTTCATAACGACACCAACAAAAGGCTTACTGAACTTCAGTCCTCGTAACCTTCGGAGCCCTGGTTACAAGAGCTCTAAGAAATGTCTGGTAAGTTCACTTGGGTCTATTTGCAAATGATACTCTTGTTTCATAGCCTGGATAGCCTGAACCCCGCCCACAAAATGTTTGTTCTGGGAAGTTCGGTCTGGCGCTGCTCGATTGGGGAGAAAGTATCAGTTTTCAGCAAAACGATCTAACCAATGAAATTGTCAGGGTGAGCTTTATACAATGATGGACAGATGATCAACCAACGCTTGAGTTGAATAACCGGTAGATACGAAATAGTACCTAGATGGCGGCGTCTCGGGAGCCTGTTAGTGGGAAATATTTTAGGTGAATTAAGCTATCTACACGACTTTTTTATGTCTTCATTGACTCTGTTAGTTGTGTGTGTGCAACACGAATGTTGCAAAGAATTGTAGGTCTTAACTGATGCTCTAGAGTCGACCATTATTATTAGGTTATTGCTAACGCTTAGACAAAAAATCCATTAAAACACATAGTAGCTAGCTAGCCTCGCTGCTAATAAGTATAACATAGGCATGCATATCTCACAGATATTGAGCGCATACATTTTGAAAGAGGAACAGAGCAACGCGATTATTTTGTCGATCGAAAAGATGTTTTTGCCATCCTTCCTACGGGATCCGGTAAAAGTTTAATGTGTAAAATGGTCATACTATGTTGCTCTGATTGGTTCTAGGTATCCAATTGAGCAAAGAGGCATTTTCAAAGAGGCATTTTTTTTTAAACACGACCCCTAATCACAGCTCAAATGGAGCAGTATCAGATATTCTGACTAGAATTATGAGTATGACATCATCAGGCTACTTGTTTCAGGCAATCACTAGACTGGATTAAAATGTCAAGGTCCATTTCACTGCATATCTTTCACTCTATTGGTGGAGTAAGATGTGTGTTGCTAATAACACAAGCAATTCACTTTTAAGGCAGGCACTGTGGTGTTGATGTGGTCTGATGTTTCTGGACGTAACCCAATGTCTCTCAAACATTTGGCCCCTTATGTTCATGACCGTAATTGCAAAAGGTGAAGTCCATGGCTTCCCCTGTTCCATGCAATTATGTGTATTACAGTTGATCCAAAAGACATACTGATTGAACAAGCCTTGTTTAGAACTATAAAAATGAAATGCTTTTGGCTGACCCAGTGGTTCTGTTTTAAGATCTCAGAAATGGCTCTGGAGCCTCGCCCCATTCCTGTGGACTGTGTATACCCTGCCCTGGTTGGCTGCTCAACTCCCGTGGAAGCGGTTTTACCACAGATCTCTTCCAACATGTGGTAAGGCTTTCAGCCCATTTCAGTCGTGTTGCACTTTCTTCATCGGGGAGTGTCAACATTGCTTTACACTTATAATGAAATCCAGAATAATCCATTCCTCATTTGTTACTATAGCCATCATAGTGCTTCATTTGTTTTCTCATTTCTTCAAAGTCAAAAACAAAAAAGGATCAGCGTGTGTTCCATAATAAAGACGTTAGAATTAACTTAATTTTTGTTCTCTCTCCATGTTCTTAGGCCCCGTGGCTTCGGGCAACTTGTACGAGCCAGGAACATCAAAACAGTGGGTGACCTCAGTGCCCTTACGCCAACTGAAATTAAAGCACTTCCCGTTCGTTCCCCAAAGTTGTCTAATGTGAAGAAGGCACTTAAATCATACCATGAACAACAGGTATTCACTACCTATTTCTAAAATTATCAGTGTAGTTTCATTAAAAGCATCCGAGTTTCTCAGGTGGATAACATTGATTTTGTTTTTGGACTCTAGCGAAAGGTTCGTTGTGATGAGCTTAAGGGCTTTGACGAAATGGAGAAAATGACGTCTGAGCCTGAAGAGCTTGAATTACCCGAAAATCAAGAAGAGGAAAAGACACCGGCGGAAGCACAAGGCATGTGATGTTCATTTTTTACCGTTTAGGGAGTGTTTGATTTAACTAGTATTATATTCACTTAATATTAGGGGTATGCAAAGGTTTGGACACCCCTATGGAAATGACAGATTTTGTTGATATTTGGTTGATAAGTGAAAAGCCAAATTAACCCTTGCAGCAAATAATATTTAAACAATAAGGCTTGCTTTTCATTTTATTCTGTGGCTCTTCAGAACGCTGCAGGGAGTTTAATTGAATGGGCCATCCCAATGTTCGAAGGTCCAATATTTCTAGAAAAAAATCAATGATCGCTGCCATTCACAACGGGTTTTGTGTTTCTGATTCACATCTTTCATATCATTCCACAAGTAGTCCATTCACTTATAACAGAAATTCATTGTAATTTAAATCAGCAAGTAATACATTGCTACACCTCATCTGAAACTTTAAAGCTATATTTGTGTGAAGAACTAATTTTTTTCCTAATCAGAAGCTGAAGTTAACAGTAGTTGTAGCAAGTGCAAAGTTTGGGCACTTGGTAACACACCTTTGCAGAGATCACAGTTTGTAAATTATTTTTGTAGACGGCTGAAAGTCTCCTACTCCTTACAGATCACTTTAAGTTCTGAGATAAATGTAGGGTGTGTCTCTTGTATCATGTTCTTGGATCATGTCTGGACTTCCACAGTGTCATGAGCTGACCATTCCAAAAGACAACTCCTTGTCCTGCTTTACAAGTCCTAACAAATGAAATAAGGTTCAACAATTTAACGTTATGTTCTGATACTTTGAATTGAAAGGGGGCCCAAACATTTGCACATGTCGTAATTACTGTTAACTTTTGTTTCTATTTTTAGCTTCATAAAAAAACAAGTTAAAACATTTGAAGAAATCCTAATTTTTAAATGTTTCCCACTTCAAAAATCAACAGAATAAATATTTTGCTCAGAGGTGCCCAAACATTTGCATATAACTACATGTAAATTAGGCAGGCTAAATCTCGAGTTTAACTGGCCTCACAAATCACTCCATAAAAATGTAATAGTGTAATGTTCAGCCCCATCGGACCTGTTCCAAGAGCATAATATGCAGCTTGGTTGAGTGAAGATCTTCTTTTTGTTTTGCAGAGGTGATGAGCGAGGAGCCCTCCACAGCTGAGCAGCAGCCTGAGAGCCTCTTGTGTGATGTCCAGGCCGTAGGGGAACGCTTCAGCCCAGAGGAGCTGGCCCGCTGTACTCCAGACCAGTTGGCTGTGATGTACGAGCAGCTGAGTCAGATGATGAAGTCTGTTGTGGATCGGCTGGTGGCCACCTCGAACAGTGTGCCTTGAAGTCAGCACGATGCCTTATTTTAAAAGGGACGTTTGAATGGGGTTGATGAGCTGCAAGTTCAGCCAACTCGGCTCTCCCCACCTTGCATAGATTGTATAGTTTTATCTGCCATCTCCTTGACAAACAGTGACTAAACTACAAATCAGTGACTTAACTACAAAACACATGGACCTGAATGATGCCTTTTAGACATCTTTTAAATGGTGATTTTTAGTGGACATAATATGACTTTTCTTTCTATTCTTTTCTCCTTTTTTTTGTTTTTTAGTTTTTAACTTGATGTGCATAGACTGAGCTATGGATAGCACATTTTTTTTAATGGCAATCATTGCTGAAAATAAAGGGTTGAAATGAAGCTGAATTTCTCATTTATTCACTAGCTCCCTTGGATGGTATAATTGTACCATCATGGTTTCATCACATTTTCATTTGAATATATCCGTGAATGTCATAGCTGATCGAACCTGGGCCCACAACTTGTTAAAGTGTAATCTGATGGGTTATTTTTTTCTGACTGGTAATTCTTTAGACTCGCTTACTCCTTCAGTGTCATGATTTTTGTTCAGGTTGGGCATAATGACAAAAAAAAAGCATTTGTTCACATTAGTCATCACAAACAGTAACATTATCATTGGCCATAGAAGGACAACACAAATGTATTGCAGAAGCCTGGTGTGCTTTATTAGCTACTGATCCAAGGTATACCACTTCCATGCTTTAACACCGAGGGAATCGGAAGAAACAAAACGCACATGCAACTGAAGGCCAGCCAGCCTACAGCAGTGGAGGGAAGAGGCTTGTCTTGTACAACTCTTAAGTACAGGTTTGTGTTTCGAGAGGGATGAATGGGGTCTCCTTGGGGTTTGTATGTTTTCACGTTTCCCATGGTGAATTCCCACATCACCTTTCAGTCAATGTTCAGTGTTCATTTAAAAAAAATGTTGAGCTTTCCTATTAGGGAAAGGTTCATAGTACATAGCCCATTCTTTCTCTTCCAACTTTACAATTCCCATGACGTCTTCAGGAACAACTATCACATTTGACATTGAGTCAGTGTTCTATGCATCTTACAAAAATACTGGGCTCTCAGTCATTTCATACTTTTGTGTGATTACAGTATAATAAAATATCAATAATCTTAAAGTGGTCTGTCATATATCGGTGTGTTTATTACATTTATAGCATTTTAAAATCTACTCCTAAAATTACATCCACAGGGGAAAGGGGGAGACCGAGGCAAACAAAGCTGCCTCACAAATAACTTAGACATGTATACGGTATCTCTACAGCTAAGCCTACCCGCTAAACATTAAACATTTTCAGGAAGCCTCAGGTAACGATTTCATTTATTTTTTCTGTTCTTTTTATTAATTTACTCTTTGGATTTGTACTATGCTCACTCTGTAAAGAGGAGGGACTTGTCTTTAGACTGCTTCCACATAGTTAGCTGGCAGCATGCCGGTCTTGCCACTGCGCTGAACGGTTCCATACATCCAGCCCTCATCAATGGACTGAACGTTCACGATGACGTCGCCGTCCTTGAAGGACACCTCGTCAGTGTCAGTGGCGGCGTAATCATACATGGCACGAACGGTTTTCTGTAGTAGAACAGCAGAAAATTGGACCATTATCAGACCAGGGATATGCCACACACCTGCTCTCTAGGTAGGCTTATAAAAACAGGTAAAACATGGACAAGATAAGGGACTGGTGTTGTGTTTTCTTGGAAGTACTCACGCCAGTGGTGGAGGGGTGTGACGGGATGGAAGACACAGTAGTTTGCTGGGTGGCCACTGATGAAGACCTCTGCTGAAGCTCAACAGTCCTGGTCTGCTGGTAACCTGAAAGGGCACAGTCAAAACAGAAGTTTTGAATTTTGGATGCCTGTTCTTTGGTCAGTATTATATGGTAACAGTAACCTGAAACAGTAAAGTTTTAAAAAGTTGTAGATACCATGCATGTTAAATACCTGTTCTAATTCTACTCTTGAACAATTAAGAATAGTGAGTAGTACACAAAAGTTGTTGGGGTGATGGGTTGATGGTTATCAGTCTGAGCTTACCTATTGATGAGGCAGCATGGTTGCTGTAGAGGGACATGTGTTGGTCTACATTGTCAGACGGCTCAGACTTCTCGTCTCCTGCACTCATGGCACTGGTGGAGCGAGAGTGCTCCTTGCTGCGGCGCTGGGCTTGAACTAGGGGAAGGGGCCAAAGGTCACCAGTGAGTCTACATTCCATTTATATTAAAGCACTGAGGGACATGTACTGCTGCTCACACTTAATATGTACGTTTATAAATATTATCCAGCCCTACGATACTATAGCATGACCTGCAGACATTGGGCGTTTCTCACCTGACATCATGTGCAGACTCCTGGACTGGATGTTGTCCTCAGCTGGGTCGTAATCAAAGACAGAGCCAGGGTTTGTGCGCCACACACGGAGGTCTGTTGGTGACATACACAAACAAGTGTCCAGGAATATGTATACCACTCGTGTACTCTGAAGTGTAGATATGGGTTAATAAAAAGGAGGGAAACTGAAATTGACATGAGTTGTAAAAGGTTTGGTGATTCTTGGCATGCAATTATCTTTACCATATCAGTGGCATGGCCAGATTTGCAAACAGTTTACATTTTTCTCCAGAGTGCCCATATGATATAGGCCCGCCATGGTTTGGTGTGTTTCGTGTGTGTGTGTGTGTGTGTGTGTGAGTGTGAGTGAGGAGGGAGAGAATGGTAGCTAACCAGTGATGTTCTCCTGTTCGTGCTCCTCGACACGCCTCTTCTCCATCTCCACAACTCGTCTCTGAATACCACGGTAGTTGATGTCACTGAAATCTTGGGTGTTCTTCTTTACACGTTCGGTCACTGGGTCAGTCACAGTAGATGTGAAGCTACCCTTGCTCTTTTCAAATTCCTGGTGATATCTGACCTGTTAGACAACGATATAAGGACAAAAGTTTTAACCTACGATTTCAGTGGTCATCACTGATAACCAATAATTGCAAACATGACCAGTACCTGCTTTTATGTCTAATAAATTATATTAAGCATAGGCCTACTCTACTGTAATTTCTTGGTAGCCTAAATGGGGAAATACAAATATGCACAGAAATAGAAAAAGCTGTTTCACTATTCAGAAAGTGGTAAAAGAGCGTATAATGAGAACACATTTGTCCATAAATTACAACCTATTATATTTGACACCCCAACTCACCCCAGAGATATTGCGCTGTGTCTCCTTGACACGCCTCATCTCAGGGGTGTCCAGCACGAAGGCTGCCTTGCCCTGCACCTGCTTACGGAAGCTGTCAGAGTACAGTACCTGTGGAACAGGAGAACACCACGCAAACAAGAGGTTAGAGACAAGTCAAGTCACTTGAAGCAGTCCCACTGCAAAGCGTGTAAGTAAAGAAATTGTGGTAGAATTCAAATGCCAAGAGGAAAAGGGAAAGAGATGATTACAAACACGATAAACTAGGGTGTTATTGTTTCCCCAAACCTTCAGAGGGATTGAATTAGCAGTGCCCCATGCTGGGAGCTAGTGATTGGAGACGGGGTAGGTGACAACGGATGAAAAGAGAATTTTATACATGTAAACGTTAGCAATGATATACGAAACTACATTTTACATATTAAACTGAGTGATGGAGAGTTAATATTATTAGCCTGAAAAGCAAAAGGGGAGCGAGTTTATTAGAAGGTTTAGGTGACTAACTAACACGCGAGTTCTAGCACGCTAGCATAAGTCCTGCTGAGGAGTACCGAGCTAATGTGTTCTTGGTTCCGTTTCACCCGCTCCATCTCAGGAGTGAACACCACAGGCGTTCCCTTAGCCGAGGCGTCCTTATACAAAACCTAGAGAGGAGAAGGATAGCGGCCCACAAGGAACAGTCAGACAACAGGCATAATAGACGTACACAACTTTAGCCGAGGCCCTTGACATCCTCGCATTTGATAGCATGACCAGGATGTCTGAGAGCTCTGACAACATGTTATGGGCCCAAGACAAGTAAGAGAGTACTGTTGTAACATTGGAGAGATAGTGGTATTGGGGTAGTTTTCTTAGTAAGAAAAAGTAAATATAAGCTAAAACACAAAAATTGCAGGAACCAATCAAACCATGGAATGTTTGGTCATTTGAAACTTGCAGTGCACACATCAGTACATCAGGACCTAGTTTGGATTAAGGAGATGGATTTGGTTGAGGATGGTTTGTTTGGGTTGGGGGATGGATTGGTACTCTACGATGAGAAGAGTCTCAACACAGTGACAGAAAGGCAACACAAGACTCAAATGGATACTACTTCTTCTTTTTGCCTCTGCAGTGATGATTGGGATAAGGATGAAAAATAGGATGGAAGAGAAGGCAGAGTAACCAGTAAGAGGCTTTGGGAGAGAAAATGTGGAATGAAGGTTAATAGGGAAAGAGTAACTCGAGAATAAACCCAGCCCTGGTTCCACTACCGAGCTGATGTTCTTCTGGGTTTCCCGGACTCGCTTCACCTCGGGGAGGTCCGATATGGCTGTGCCTTGACCCAACGAATCCTTGTACTTTATCTACAGTCCATTTAAGTTCCATGCAGAGAGGGATTGGCAAGAGTGACAACAGAAACATATAAAGCAAATGTCAAACTAAGAGACAACAGCAACATGACAAGTGACAACAAAAACAATAGGCTAGTTAACACAGATTCTGCTGAAAAGAGAGCACTAACAGTACAAATACACACAACCCACAGAAGTAACTTTAAATGTCTGTGAATATTATGTTTGCACAGACATAGCTGTCTTATCCGTTTACCAAACATACACAGGTGTATAACATTTTCACAAGTTAGGCCTACTTATAAAACCACTGGTTATAATTTTCACAAACATACTAGTAGTGTTACTAGAGTTGTGACTTGGAAGTGGTGTTATGGGAATATTGTATGTTAAAAAAACATTCGTGTTTTCTTCACAAAAGGTTTCAAAAGGAGAAAGGGGAGTGGGGCTGGGCAGGTGACGTGGGGCATGGGGTAGATGCCACTCTGAACTGTACCGTGCTAATAGTTTGCTGATTGCGTTTAACTCTCCCCATCTCTAGCGTCTCAGAGATTGCGGTTCCTCCTCCCAAATCGTCTTTGTAACGAATCTTTCAAAAAGTAAAAGCAAGATGGCAAAAAAACATATTTTCAAAAACCATTAAAAACACAAGAAAAATAGTGTTGTTTTTACCCTTAGAATTTGTTAAACACAAATGCAAAAAAAATTGTGAAAAGAGAAAAAGACTTTTGTTTGAACAAGAATGCCCAAACTAATTTGTAAAAAAAAAATGTAAGATCAAAAAGGTTAAGCTCAAAACCACAGAGAAAACGATGAAGTGCATAATTAAAAGATAAACTTGTTAACAATTCTCAGGACTTATGGAGTTTCAGGGACCTGATGAGGTAGTAACTGGAGCTCATACCAGCAAAAAAAAAAAAAGATGGATCTTGACAAAAATGAATGAAGATGCTAATCTATTGTTGCAAGTTAGGAGGGAACCAATTAAAGGCATGTGGTGGCTTCAACAGGTTTAAGAGGGTGATGAAGTAAGGTGGTTGTTTAAAAAGGTTTCTGGGGTAGGTCTCTATGAAACTGGTGAATACTACCGAACTGATGTTCTTCTGGGTCTCCCGGACCCGTTTCACCTCAGGGAGGTCCGGTATGGCTATACCTTGTCCTAGTGAGTCCTTGTACTTTGTCTATCAACCCATTCAGTTCAGCACAAATTAAAAGGACAACAGAAAAAAAACGACATGAACACGAATATGACATAACATGACATGAACATGGCATTCTGACACATAATAGTCATAACAAGGACTCCACTTAAAAAATGCTTTGTTAACCTGTAGACAGAACTTTGAAGTCCACCACAACAGACAGTTCCTTCCTGGTTATGAATTAATGTTTCCCACAAATTTAAACTACATATAGAATGACAAACATTTCTATACGTCATGATACAGAAGAACCATTGTTTACACAGCATTATGTGAATGACTGCTGTCTTTATTAAAAGCTGATGTAAGATATTTGTTATGTTATGGCTCGGTTTATACTATTACTGGATTGCAAATGAACAACTTCACAACATTAGTGTAAACACCGGTATGGGAGAATGGTAATTAAATATGACTGCAGCATTGAAATATCCTTAGGAAAGAGAGATTATTTTTAGGCATGTGAAGGGACTGGAGAGAATTGCCAGGTGTATGGGGAATGAGAAGGATAGGGTCACACCAAAGTGTACCGTGCTAATAGTTTGCTGATTGCGTTTAACTCTCCCCATCTCTAGCGTCTCAGAGATTGCGGTACCTCCTCCCAAATCCTCCTTGTAAAGAATCTTTAAATATGGAGGGGCGAGAGCAGTGGATACATAAAAAAAATTAAGTCAGGGTGGTTTGTGCTTCAGAGACTTTGTTTTGTTTTGTCTGGGCAGCCCCCTCAGACAAAGCTATGCACCATTCAAACAGAAAACACTGACTTAAGATATAAATGTGAGACACACACACAGTTTGGCACATGTAAACAGAAAACACTGACTTCAGATATAGATGTGAGACACACACACAGTATCACACATGTAAACATACAGAGTGCACTTCAACTGCAGCTGGTTAGTAGAGCATGTAAGGAACCACACAGAAGACAAAACATAAATAATTTAGTTGCCCTAAAAGCTAACACTAGAGTTTCAAACAAATAAGATTTTAAGGGTTAAAAAACCTGGTCAAGATTGGTCTGGGTTAATCTATACCATTTCTAGTTCTAGTCAGATTGGTTAATTACTTAAACTGGTTGTAAATTTGCAAAAAGCAGTGAGAAGGAAAAAAATCACAAAAAAAGTTTAAGAAAAAATTAGGAAAATTATGTTGTTAGAAAAACTCAAAAAGAGGTAAAAGAATATACTCATAAGAAGCAAATACCGAGCTGAAATTCTTTGTATTTTCTTTAACACGGAGCATTTCAGGTGTCTCCACTACAGATGAAGCTTTGCCCTTACTGTTTTTAAGGTCAGTCTGGTACTGAAGCTACAGAGAAGACAAACACAAGGGCAGTTAAAAATGCTTCACAGGAGAAAAAAAAGGCTTTAAGATAAAGAAGGGAAAATGAAGTGTAACTGAAGTATTCAATGTATGCTCTAAAAGAAAAAAAAGTTTGAAATGGTTATTGCCATATTCTGAAATATATTTTTAAATATATTTGAAAGATAACAGTTGTTTATAGGTTTAAGTTACTCATAAACTGAAACCTGAGATGTGAGTTCAGACAAACCCAAAAACAACACTGGACAGTAGGCTTGACATTACGAAACAAGAAGACATTTCTGGACTTGAAAGACACAAAAGACGTGGGTCACAGAGAGGGTTTGTGGAGATAACACTTACGGTACTGAAGTTCTTCTGGTTCTCACGCACTCTCTGCATCTCAGGAGTGTCCATGATAGGCACAAAGTGAGACATGTTCCTCTCAGCCTCCTCTTTGTACTTTTTCTGTAGGCATTGATCAGATTCAAATTCAGACAGATCAACAGTCATATGAATATGCCAGTGTGTGCAACAGCAGTAATTCAAAACGATTTTCAGTTCCAGCTTTAACACAAAGGAATCTTTCAAAAGATGATCATAAAGAACCTATGCTGCAAAGCCTATATAGTAGATAGTGTTAATATTTGACTTACCTTGCTCACTATATTTTTCATTTGCTGAGCATGGATGATGTCGGGGGTATCAATCACAGTTGTGTAGATAGCACGATCCCTATCAGCGTTCTCCTTGTACTTGGACTGAGATGGCACATTAAAATCATGAGTCAATAAAATCCCAAATCATAACAGGTGGTATGCAAGTTATATGATATCTTGTAATAGCTCTTTGTGTGGCAAAGGGCATTCCACAAACCTGACTGAGGATATCAGTGGCATTTTTCGCCCTCATGAAGTCTGGAGTGTCTGTGGCTAAAGCCAACATTCCGTGTCCCTTGATCTCCTCTTCCAAACTTCTCTTGTACACTCTCTGCAACCCCCAGGAAATATTATGTTTGTTACTGATGGTCAAAACGTCACCACAAACCTGAAGCATTAGCTATTTCATCCTCAAGTTAAATTGTGAGCTACAAAGGCAACAATATGTCACATCTTTAACAGTTAGGTGCCTAAATTAGGGGGAAACACAAGGGTAATTAAACCAGAGGTTACCGTGGTTAGAACATATCAACTGTACAGAAATTCTTAGGAAAATGAAGAAAACCATGTTACAGAGGTGTTATGTGACTTGGAGAGTCCATTTACAGCTGTAAGAGAAAGTGATCTTTAGTGGGAAAAAGACAGTATATTGTCATCACACTTTATTACAGAGGGGACTGCTGCAGAAGATCCTTCACAGAGTTGTGTGTATTAGTAACATCGCAACAACAGAAAGTTTTAGTACACATTGCAGGAACAAAGCATCATTCACTTAAAGCAAAGGTGTATTAGTATGGTAGCTAAGGCTGAAGGAAGGGATTGGGGTGGGGGGAATCACATAGAACAGTTTGACAAATTTCAACCCGTCCTGCAGTCCTACCTGATTCAGGATCTGAGTAGCATTCTTTGCCCTCATCATTTCCGGAGTTTCCTCCAGTAACTGAAGCCCTTTACCCTTCACCCCTTCCTCTAGATCCTTTCTGTACTCTTTCTACATGGCGGAGAAGAACAAAACAGACTGCAGAGAGACAGACAGGCACACACATAGAGCAGGGCACACACAGTCACGCAGTACTGCCAGCGACCAGCAGGGTACTGCTCATCCACAGGACAGGACAGAATTGCACCAAGCCTCCCTTCAACCAGTTCTGTTTTAGTTTTTAAGTCCAAATCAATTGAATAATATTAAAATTTGGTTTAATCTTTTAACATTCAACTGTTTTAAATGAGACTGTTTTTTAGATTACAATTGCAAGAAACATGAAGTCTATGTATACATTATATTTTTAGTTAATAATATTTCATGATGGAAGAAAGGCATTGGTGAATTTTGTAAGCAACCTGATAAAACTTTTATCAGAACACAGACACATTTATCAGAAAATTTGACAAAGACAAAAGGTACATCATAGCTCTTTGTTGAAAAAAAAAGAAAAGTTTGGCATTTAATGAGAGCAATATGAAAAGTTACCACGGTCCAAAAATAACTTAACTGCTCCTGGCGACAGGACAGTCCTTTACAAGCCCAAACCAAGACAGTGTTATTTCACACACAAATTACGCAGGTTATGGATGGGTGGGAAAGTGGGTGATGTTTGAGGTCAAATAAGTCAAAAATAAAGACGGCGAGAACAAAAAAACAACAATAAAACACTAAAACACCTACAATACGACATTTTGGAACTATGAAACAGGGAGGAATTATTTTGTGTATTATCTTTGGTAGGTGAACCATGCAGGCTAACCACTACGGGGTGTGGAGTGACTCCCAAAAAAAGCACTCAGGAGATTAAGAAGAGGGTGATGTGGTGGTCTTAGTATGATTACCAGGATCGGGAGGGAGTATGAAAAGGGCCAACTGTTACCTCACTAATTATTTTGGTTGCATGTCTGACATGTAACATGGCCGGGGTGACCTCCAGACCTGACAGGTTCTTGCCCTTCATCAATTCGTCACTTTCCTTCTTATAGTCTTTCTATTCGCCGCAAGAATCAGAGGGGCAGAGTCACATAAAAACAGGTCCATGGCGCCATTTATGGGAGAGAGGTGGACACATTTCAAGATACTCACTCAACATGTAGTGAAAGTCTAAGTTTTTTAGGTAGTGTTATATATTATAGACATATTTAATATATTTGACCCGCTTACGACGATGTATCTCAAGAATAACTTACAGCACATACAGACAGTACATAGCAACAGAATGACATATACTCGTTAGGTAGGATGCACATGTACCGTGCAAGCATACATACTCTACCTTGCCTTTGGATCCAGAGAGCAAATACTGACCCAGTAAGTTACATAAATGCACAGTGCTACTCACAGTGGTATCCATCTGTAAGCTGCAGCTTTGTTATTTACATTTGTATTCAAAACACAAAAGGGTTAGACGAGCCACAGAATAAGCTTGCTCAGCAAGCAGAGTGGGGGGGGGGGGGAATTATAATACAGTCCTTGTCGTTCTTGATGTGGGTCACCTGCCGAGTGTGGAACAGAGGGATATGACTTAACCAACCAGCGTTGGCTGGAGGCACAGGAATCTGCATTTACCTGGCTCTGCATGTGCTGGGACTCCTTATTGGTCACATATGTGGGTGTCTCGAAGTCCAGCATGGCCTTGCCCTTCTCCTTCTCATACTTCTCCTTGTACTTCACCTGCCATCACAGATATTGCGATATATTATTCACTATATACTGACATGAAAGACAAAAACGCTGCAGGTTAGATATCACTGATCAGTATTACCACATATGTTTGTTCCAAGTTGTGGTTCAAACAGGTGGCACGGTGTCAGTGCAAAAGGATGCCATATGGGCAGGCTGGTACAAAATTAACATTTGCTCTGCTTTCATGCGCACCGTACTATAGTCAACTTAGGAACCCTAAGAACATGATATTGCAATGTAACTGTAAAGAGACCCCCCCCCACCCTCCCAGCTAGATGGAGAATTATTACAGCGAAAATGGAACAACATAATAATGTACACGGCTGGCTCCAACTTTAATAATGAGGAGACGTGGGAAAAGGTTTTACTGTTACCATAAAACCGTCTTGCATAAGCCTGTAGACCATTTTCTCTAGTAAAACCACTTTTACAGCACAACCAAACCCAAACAAATAAAAACAATAACAAACACCAAACAAATCACATCTGTCAGCCCCAGGAGGGGCAGGATGGGGAACGACCTGAGAGATGAGAAGGTCTTGTACTTTTCACCTCCCACACAGGAGTGAAAGTTTGCGTGGTCGGGCAGGATAGGTTTGGAGCCTCCTACGAACACGGTCTGACTTACGTGACTCTGCAGCTCAGAGGCCTCTTTGTGGTGCAGCTGTTCAGGTGTGTCAGGGATCATAAGGTAGTGACCCTTACTCTCCTCAAATTTCCTCTTGTACTGGTACTGAGAGGGAACGCCCGATAAAACAGCTCTGTGTCAATGTCAATGTGTACTACAGCTTTCAGCCTCCTCACACCCATTTTAAAAGGGGTATTAAAAAACATTAGGAAAAAAGAAGGGTTTTAAAAAGAGCAAAAAAAAAGGTTAAAAGGTTGACCATTTAAAATGTGTTACTGCTAAATAATACATTCTATAAACTTAATTTTAGCTATGTGACTTAAAAAAGAGACAAAAATGTATCACAAAAATATAAAAATGTACAGAAAAGTATGACAAAGATAGGAAAAGGGTGTTAAAAGGAGGCTTCGTTATTTGATGAAAGGGTGTAGAAAACTAAAAGCATGTGAAGTTAGAGGTTAAAGTAGATGCTACTCTAGGATCTAGATGGATGGAAAAAATGTTACTGACCAGGGCTAGCACAGAAGTGGGCTAACATCCAGTGTGTGAGAAAGGCAAGGGTCACTACCAGATGATCCTGAGGAATTAGAGGTGAAGGGTGTTGTAATAAGTGAGGTTTGGGAAAAAAAGAAACCAGTGGTGTGCCACAGCATGAGATGGCCATTTGTGGTCGACTAAGGAGGATGTTAAATGACAGGGGGCGAGGCTGTGGAGGCGAAATGGAGGGAAAAGAAAAGAGGGAGGACAGGGGGTGGGGTGGGTTATGGATGTCTTACATCACTGGACAACTTGCTGGTGCTCAGGTGGTGCTGCATGGACAGAGATTCGGCCATGTCAGTCACAGGCTTGTGGAGCTTCTTAAGGTCACCCTTATATTTCACCTATGATACACAAATACAAACACACACACACATACAGAAAGATATGATATATAAGATTGAGCTTTTACATTTTCATAGGAGTATATTACAAATCAAATATCAAATCAAATGCGGTCAAATGAAAGCTGTGTAATTTACCTCACTAGCAAGAACATTTGCATCCTTCAGAGTCTGATAAGTCTTGGTGTCTTTCAGGTTATACTCTGGCCTCCTTCCTTTCATCTCCTTGTCAAACTTCTCCTTGTACTTCACCTTGGGAGGAACACCCATTGAAATGTAAGTAACAATCACAAACAGTTGATAATTAAAGCTGCATAAGGCTGGCGAGCCAAAAATGACATAACATTAAAGGTAATCTTATAATCTTTATAATTGTCTTAAACAGTCATACATGCTTTTACCAGTGGTGAGATATGCCTTTGGACATGGCCTTATCATTAAGGATGTCCAGTGACAGAAACCATGCATTGCCAGTTGGAACTAATGCTGTGAAGGGTGATCTTGAAAGGCCTTAATTGCTCTTTCTGTATTGATTGCTTATGCAATGATCCCAAGTGGCAAATTCTTTTGCATAAAATCTAGTAGGTGTATAATTTTTTGAACAAGCTTTTTTTTTTAAAAATGCAACAAAGATGTCTTGAAGGAGACTCAATTTCTGTGGAGAAATACTTTGGGTTGGTAAAAAGGAAAAAGCAACATCAATTAACATCAAGCTCAAGGGTTGCCTGAGAACTTTGCAGGTCCAGAATCGTTTTACAATTTTCATAGACAAGTATGCCACCCAGAGTAGAACTGTAGCTGTAGCCAATTGCTAATGGTGTGTACAGCAGATCTGCAGAGTTCTCAGCTTTCATGAGTACTGAGAGAAATGCAAGTCGTCATTCAGAGGAAAGCTATTTACAGCATTCAGGCAAACCAATGACTGAGTTCATGTCTTGGTGGTTCAAACATGATGAAATGTGTTGATACTGTTGAAAAACTGTTTGGTGAAAAAGGGAATGAGGAAAAATGAGGTAATTGTTTGGTGAAAAAATGAGGTAAATGTTTGGTGAAAAACAGAAAAAGAAAAATGAGATAGGGCATTAGGAGCGATGCTTGACAAAGCTTGCAAGAAATACAAAAAAAAAAAAAACAGAACTAGTCGAAGTCAAAACCAAAAACGCAAAAAACTAGGGTTGAGTTTTGAGGGTCAGATTGGAAAAAAAACAATATTATATATTCTTTAGGGCAAAAACTGTGGTTTGATAAAATGTCAAAATCTTTTCTGATTGACCTGATTTAGTTTGCGCATGTATTGGTTCTTTTTTTGTTTGTTTATTTGTTTGTTGTCTGATTTGAAATCAAATATGCTTGACGTGCTACCAGAAATCAACCAGCCAGTCAGAGGAGCACAGACAGGAAGTGACGGGAACAGACAGAGAGGAAAATGGCAGCCATTGGCCCTGCGGGCTCAGGGCACCTCCTTACATTACTATTCATGGCACTCATTTTCTTAATGTGGCGCATCTGGGGGGTGTCATAGGAGGCCTTTCCATGGAGGGAAGGTTTATCCTCCACCTATAAAGCGCAGTGAAATGGCAGGGTTAGCGTGAGGGAGGCACAGGAAGAAGAGGGGAAAGGTTAGGGAGAGAAAAGGAGGGAAGGGGGTTCAAGCGTGGGATAAATATAGGGGCGGGGGGGATGGGGGGAATCACAGGTAAACATGTACAAGGATGAGTTAAAGAGAATGATGTCAAAGGAGAGGAAGTTACAGCTGGTCAAATGGGAGACATTTAGAGTTAACATGGGTAGCACTGGACATGGAGATTAATGCAGGGTAGTAGGAGAAGCTCTACTGAAGCACTGAATGAATACGGGGAATACTTCTACTACATGGCCACTATGTCACAATACTGCTTGGCACTACGATACTATGCCACTACAAACCGAACCTTGCATCAATTACTCGACAACTGGTCCAACCAGCAGTGGTAACTAATGGGGCAATGAGCAAACTATAGTACATTTGCTGCATTAACCTGAAATACACATCAGATAAGCATCGTATCGAGTCAGGGTGAGGTAACAGTACCGTGCTTGTCAGTTTGGACACTTCTGTGGCCAGGGCGATGTCAGGGCGATGAGCCAGAGACCCTCCACGACTGGCCTCCTGGCGAGCCTTCTCACGATAGCCAATCTGTAAACACAGGGAAACCACACTGACCAATGAGATTTAAATCCATGCTGTGCATCTCCTCCTGGTACTGAAGAAATGTATAAGTTGTCGACAGACAGACAGGTGAAATAAGGCATTGAGTGGGTTCATGTATTTGAAAGCTCCTCACATCACTTATGAGCTTAGCAGCCTGGGTGGCCTTCCTGATGTCTGGGCGGTCCGCCACAGGGGTGTAATGCAGCTTGGCCTTGGCCTGTTGCCTGTATGCAAACTGCAAGAAAACAGGAAAGAGTGGATTAACCACACAACCACAATGGCCTTGTGCGATCAAGTTTACGTAGTGTACCTGGCAAGAACCACTATTAGAGTTTGGTTACAGCATGTCCAATGCTGACTGGAGGTCGTTATATTGTTGACATGTCTGTACAGTAACTGAATGGCACAAGTAGATTGCATGAATGTGACTTACGTTGCTCTGGTTCTTAGCCACGTCCATGGCATGCTGAACATCAGGAGGCAGTGACATGTTGTTGTACTTGGACTTTCCCTTCTCCTGGTCGTGCTTCTCCTTGTACAGTTTCTGTTGGGGAGTTTTTGTTTTAGGATTTAGGTGAAATATAAAAAATAAAAACAAATCATACATGACTTATTGTGAAATGATGGTGCTTCATGATGATGACAATACCCCGCTTTGCATTTTGGCCATCTCCTTGCTGTGAACAGTATCACGTGTTGTGGACAGGGTGGTGAATGACCCAGTCTGGTGGTCCTTCTTGCTGGCTTCCTTGTATTTACTCTAAAAATACAAAATATGCAGCATTACATGCACTGTGCTGGTAGCATCTATCACATTCAGGCCGTACAATCTGTGAGAAGCCAATGAACGAATAACATAATTAATGAATTACAGAATGAATGAATACACAGATGGGTGGATGAATTATCTCGTACCTCAGAAGCGAGAGAACCCACTGCTTTAGCATGAAGGATCTGAGGAGTGTCCAGACAAGTCTTGTAGTGTCCCTTAGCTGCCTCGTACTTCTGCTTGTATTTCACCTGTGGAAAAGACAGAGAGGGAGATGAACAGAGACATAAAGAGGTTTTTACCTAGTTAGCAACATGATCCTCTCTCTAGTAGAGACCTTTATAGTGCATGTGTTGTCTTTGTGTCTTTGAACAAAGCTCAATGACTTACATCACTGTACAACTCTGAGTTCTTCTTGCATAGTCCTAATAACCTGTCCTCTGGGACAGGGATCACACAGCCCTTCATACTCTCCTTGTCATACTTGTACTCAATCTGTGGGACAGAAAGAAATCACAATAGCGTCAAAATAGCAGAACATCACAATGTAAAGATATGAACAAGCCAAACAGAACAAGTCATAAGAAAATGGCAGTCGGCGTGTTCACGCGGACACAGCAGTGAAGGTCACTCACGTCACTCTGCATGAGAGTGTTCTTTGCAGCGTGGAGGAAGTCAGGCCGATCCGTGGTCCAGATCCACTTGTTCTTGGTGGCCTCGTACTTCTTCTTGTAGTCAAGCTAAATGGGAGTGGAAGGACATGCGTGAGGGTTAGGGGTCAGAGTTAACTGTCAAAGAGAAAGTATCCTACTCCCTTAATGATGATGATGAACAAAATAGGTTGAGGAAAGACAACTTACATTGCTAATGTTCAGGTAGGCCTCCTTGGCAGCACGGAGCTCAAAGGCATCTGGAGCCATGGTGATCTGGGTCTTCTCCTTCTCATAGACTTCCTTGTACTTAAGCTGGAAAGGAAAGCAAATGGTGCTTTGAGACAGCGGACAGACAGACAGACAGACAGACAGACAGACAGAAATCACGGGACAGAAAGACTGGTGGATCTCATCATCCTTTTTTCAGAGGATGAGTGAAGCTGGAAGACTTACGTTGCTGGTAAGGTCCCTTACTCTCTTCAGGTTCATGTTTAGAGGAGTGTCATGGGGCAAAGTGTAGCCCCTGGCTTTGTTCTTGTTCCACTCCAACTTGTAGATAACCTGAAATGAAAGCATTGGAAAAAATGTCACCACTTGGTTTAAACCACCACAATAGCTTATCCATACCCAGCCAACAGATGACATCAGCACATTGGGGGACTCACATCGCCGATCTGCTTGCTGCGCTTGTGGACCTGGTGCTCAGGGGTCTCCAACACTGAGGTGTACTTGCTCTTGGCACGTTCGTACTGCTCCCTGTACTTCCACTGAGGGAGGGGGTGCAATAGAAGCAAGTCAGAGACAGGGACAAGAAGTAGGGGCTCATGCATATGTATAATGAATAGCTTTATCCCTAGAAGTGGTATAGTGTAATAGTTTAAGCTATCACTAGTTTTTAGTTTTAGAAATATAATGTAACAATTAATTAATCATATTCATGTCAATGTGTATGTGTAAAATGTAATGTAAAAACTGTAAACACTATCGTTTACATCAACAAATACATATATTGATGTATAGGTATTGTTGATGTATGTCATGCCCATTTGTATTTATTTATATAAGTTAACACAATATATAGGACATATAGAGAGAACATATTAGTAGAGTGGAAGAATTACTTTAACTGAATTAATAGAGATTATCACTTAACTGCTGAACAAGTTTACAAACAGTGGTGTATTAGTACAGACAGTGCACACCCATGCAACAGGCAGCAGTCGGAGGCTGAAAGCAACTTCGGGGGACATTACACAGTATTACACATTTCACAGAGACGTTACCATTATGGAGTCTGGAAGAACTATAATTCCTTGAAAGATTTCCCCATTCAGCTAACTGAAAAAACTTAAGTTCCATGTGTGGGTCATTGCATTGTCATTACTATGCATTTCTTTGAATATAATCAGATTATAACAACAACTACTACTACAACATAAAATACTGATTAGAATAAAATAAGACTAATATATTATATTTGTAAGTTGTAACTTATAGATTACTTAAGGTTGATGTTTACTTAAATAAAAGGTCAAATGGACCTGTGTAAGATGTATGAAAAACTCTCAAAATGTGAATGCACTGTTGAACCGTTGCTTTCATAAACACGCAGGGGGAGCTTCTGAAAGAGGCGGTGAATGTTACTTGTGGAGGCTATCAGGGGAGGCCAAGGAGTGGGGTTTAAGAAGGTGTGGTGGTGAACTAGTGAAAGAGGTTAGCTCTTCACATTACAGGTGGAGATACGGAATAGGGGAGGGATGGAGCAGTGAACTGAGACAGGGGGAGTGGGGGCAAGGGAATCAGGGACGCTTTCTAAGGTGGGCCTTCCAATCTCATCCACTGGCTAGTGGCGACGTTACCTTACTCCACATGCTGGAGTTATAGATGGCTGTCAACATGTCAGGGCGGAGCAGCTCATTGCAGCCGCGCTTGAGCAGCCCCTTGGCCCTGGAAGTATACTTTGCCTGTCCAGAATTTAAGACACACAGACACAGGCACAGGTCATGCAGAGGTTTGAGACAGGATACAGAGAGAGGAGAGAGAGGAGTCGCGGTCAGAGATGAGCTCCTGGAATCCCAGTAGGGGACTCAAGCTTTCCTCCCAAACTTGATCTATGGCTCCAGGGATATGCAGCTTTCATTAAGATCAGAGTTTTTTTATCAGATGACATTTAGATGTTACTTTTTTAAGGGACCCATTGATGTTGATAAACCAAATAAAAAACAAAATGGGGTGCTGTCATCTGGGGCACATAGATCAAGGGGCACACTCAAATACCCATACAGGACTATATGAGTGACCACGTGGGCGACCTGGATTAAGGAAAGAGAAAGGGACGTGAAACGTTGAACATCGATGCCATGCAGCTGCTACATCCAGTAGATGTCTGACAGCCTCATGCTAGGCTGCGGACCGGGCTTGGCCTTGTGAATGGCCACTTGGAGGCAGGAGCTGGTGCCTGTACCTGACTCAGCTTCACGGCCGCCAGTTGCTGGACTCTACTGGGGGTGTCAAGAATCATGGTGAACTTATCCTTCTCCTTCTCGTATTTGGCTCTATAGGACCTCTGCTCAAAAGGTCAAAAGAGAGTTAAAGACAACTGCAGAGAGTAGCGACTCTGTGTCTCCATGCTACCAGGGAATGGAAATACCGGAGTGAACAATATAGACATTTGATAAGAGAAAGGAAGCAATACAAGAACAGAAATCAGTGAACAATCATTCAGTCAGAAAAGAACCAGTGCACAAATATTGCCATACAGGCAAAAGCTTACAATTACTTTACCTTTAGACCTCAAGTCATCAGAATAATGCATTAACACAGAAAAAATATGAATATACTATATATACACAGAGTAAGAAAAAATGTAACAATTTATATAAATATGAATACTTCCTCTAAAATTTAGAAACACAGCAGTATTTCTGTCTTTAGAATAAATGCAAGCTTCTGTTTCCTTACGTTGTTGGCGAGAAGGGAAGCGTTCTTTGCAGCTTCGAAGAATGGCGAATCACAGGTGTACTTGAAGTTACCTCTGTTCTTCTCAAATGATGCTTTGTACAGCCTCTGTTAGTGGGGAATGCGTGGAGTAAAACGAAAAAATATGTAAATCTTTGTCTGACTAAAGCCAGATAAATCTGAAATCACGCTGATAAAAAAGTGTGTTAGTGAAGTACTGCATTTGCAAAATATGTACTGAAGTATAAAGCAGCACCAGAGCTTGAATTAATTCATTTTAATTTAATTTAATTTTTCTCTTGTAACATCTAACCATGTATACAGGATCAGACACCTATCTGAACATTACCTCGCTGTAGAGAGTCTTGTTCCGGTCTGCTTGTACCATCTCAGGTGTGTCCCACACATAGCAGCCAATACCCTTGATCCATTCCAGGTCCTCCTTGTACTTGAGCTAGAGGTTGAGAGAGGAAACATGTGATGTGTACCATTCACACTAGGCAAAGATCCTAACAAAAAGGATGAGTAACTATGGTGATGTGGGTGAGGCGGCAATACTCACATCACTGATGTTGTCACCGACAATCCTGCTGTGGAAGAACTCAGGACGGTCTGGGATGGACCTCCAGGTTCCCAGAGTGCCTATGTACTTCTCTCTGTATTTGACCTGTTTCACACAGGAAAAGAAACGTCACACCACGTGATCAGAGCCATGACATACACTAATATGCTTACAAGGCACTAGATGTGGACTTATTATGTTCATTTTATAAGTCCACTCCCCTCAGAGCCCCAACTGGCTGTGTACTTACCTCACTGATGTCATCTCTGACCCTCTTGGCGCAGAGAATGTCCAGGGCATCCTTGGTTGGGTGGTAGTGTCCCTTGGACAACTCGAAGGTCTCCTTGTAGCGTAGCTGTGGAGGCCAAGCACAAGGGTGTGAGCCTTGATTAAATTATTTCATGATGTTGAAAGGAACGGAGGAACTTAGGAGCTGTTTTACTTACGTCACTGGATTGCAGATAGGCTTTCTTGGCACGAACCAGCAGTGGAGTGTCATGGATGGAAGTGTACCTGTGCTTCATCTTCTCATACTGATCTCTGTATTTGTTCTAGAAGAAAGACAAAAAAGACCACAAAATCCAACCAAATCGCCAATGCAATCATGTGTTTTATGATTAGAAGTGTTATGAATTGTAATGGGGATAAAAGCAGGAGTCGCACCTCACTAGACACTACTTTCATCTGTCTGGCATGGACATTGGTGGGAGTGTTTATCTCAGGAGTAAAGAAGGCTCTCTCCTTGGTGGCAAGGTCAGTGTAGAGGTACTGGTTGGTCAGATTCTGGGCCCATTTGGCTCTCTGGAACTCCACACTTTCTAGAGTGTTGGTGCTCTTGGACATGTCCTCTTTGCCTTGGGCTTGGTAGATCAACTAGAAGATAACATCCAAAAGTAAAATGTATGAAAATCAAGGAAAAGATGTGAGGTACAGAAGATGTGTGATCTCAGAGGTTGACTGTCTGACTCACATTGCTCATGTGGGTCTTAAGCTCTTGGACACGCTGGTACTCAGGGGTATCCAGCACCACGGTGAAGTTGGTGTAGTTCTTCTTGGCCTCAACATCATAGCCTTTCTAGAGAAGAGCAGGAAAAAAACAAGAGTTAAGGGAGAAGCAAAACCGTATACACAAAATCAGAAGAAAGCTTTTCAAAAACCTTTGAGTGAGTTAACGGTGTAGTTACCCTTAACTTGTTGATCTCGCGAATGCGGACCATCTCAGGAGAGTCAGGCGCGAAACAGCCGATGCCCCTCAGCCAGAGAAGGTCCTCTTTGTACCTGAGCTGTGGACACACAGAAACATTTGGAGCATATTATTAAACAGCACATTTGAAAGATACATATAAATAACACCAGATCTCTCCAGATCTCTATCTTGGACATTTCAGTATCCATGTATTTTGTGTGTCGGGACACTTACATCGCTGGTGATCTCATTGACATGGAAGCAGTGCATAAGTTGAGGGGTGAAGGGCATGGGTATGTGCTGCCCTCTGGAGGCATAGAACTTCTCCTTGTAGCACAGCTGTAAGGAAAACAATAACAAACTCATTCCAGTATTTCCTCAGAGATACAAAAACTAAGAGATATTCACAAGTCAAATTGAAAACAGTAAAATTGAGAGATGTTTTATGTGTTAATTGCACACATGATATGTTTTTGTTTTTCTTTGTTTTGTTACTTGGTTTGTCGTGCTCACTTACTTCACTGATGGCTTCCTGGGTGGCCTTGACTTGCAGGATTTCTGGTGTGTCATAAATGGAGTGGATCTTGTCCTTCTCCTTGTGCCACTTCTCGCGGTACAGACGCTGTGAGAGAGTGTAAAGAGGGTTAGATCAAAATGTATTAAACTTATCCATGTACTTGTATTGGTTATCCTCAGAGGTATGTACATTTTACATTGTTAACAGAGTAGAAAGATCAAGCTTATAATTGGTTTGATTAATATATTCCATGATCACATACAATTTGTAATTACCTTCGAAGTCAATGCCAAATAAAGGGTTATTAGCTATAATCTGAAATAGGAAATTCTGATTTATTCCCTTCTCAATAACCATTTGAGTCTTACCTCGTTCATGACCTTGTTGGCCTTCCTGATGGTAACAAAGTTGACACCTTCCGGGTCCAGTTCGTAACTCTTGGCTTTGGTTTGGTCATGTGCCAGTTTATATTTCACCTGTAGAAATCATGCACAAAAACACACAAACTCGTTAGAAAGCCTTGTTTTCCTCCAATGGTAGGGCAGGAAAGAAAGAAATACACGCTGGAGGTCTCACTCACGTCACTGCAGTTGAGAGAGCTGGCCTTGGCCTGCATGATAAGAGGGGTGTCATAGGGAAGCTCGTAGCCCTTCGCCATGGCGCTCTTGTTGTCCTCTTTGTAGATGTTCTGAGAAGGAATAAAAAGAAAGGATATTTTAGCATTGACCAGACTATTCAGAATGTGGGGTTCTTATGTAATTTCAAGTACAACTATTAATTTGGGGATGTCTTACGTCACTCTGGATGTACTGGTTGAGGCGAACTCTCTCTGTATCAATGGTGACAGCAGGAGAGGTGTTTGTGCCTTTGATGTTGGTGGCGTAGTCGTGACGGTAGTTGAGCTGAGGGAGAACAGAAAGAAATCAGAGCATGAGACACCATCTGTGAAATTCCTGACAACAGTAATAACAATGATTTACTGTTATTGGTGTTAGTTACTGTTGGATGTGTTTTTCTAGTGGATTCCACCTTTGGAGTAAAAGTGTAGTTTCTGTTCATGTGTAACTGAACTGTGTAAAACTTACATCACTGAGGTTCTGAGCACTCATCTTGCATTGCTCATACTCTGGGGTCTCCAACACCACAGAGTAGTCCTTAAAGTGCTGAACTGCGTTGGCTTTGTACATGTTCTGAAAGAAAGGGGAGGAAAGAATCAGAGTATTCACACATGTGGTATAAGCACAGGAAGGAGAGGTGGGGGCTGAAGGAAAAAGTACGAAAAAATAGAGATTGAAGGCGTGGGCAGGGGGACTCACGTTGCTCTGGATCTCCATGGCGGTCTTACTGCGCACAATCTCAGGAGTATCCCAGGCGTAGCACCCGATACCCTTCAGCCAGTTCAGGTCATCCTTGTAGATGATCTGTGAGGCAACAAGGAACATTCCCATTTTAACCAAAGTTAAAAAAAATTAATAAAAAGTCACAGTGATCACACAGGTTATATGCTATGTTTGTACGTGATAACGTTTGAAAATACTCACAGGCACACACAAGAATCTGAATAAGATCACTCACATCACTGAACTGCTCATTGACTTTGCGAGAGTGGACAAAGGCCGTCATGTCTGGGAGGCAGACCCACTGGTGCAGGTACTTGCGGTAGTCAATCTCACTGACGAACTTCTGGGTCTTGCGTGCTTCCACAATCTCAAGCATGTCGGGAGGCATAGTGACCTTGGCCTTTGTTTTCTCATAGTCATCTTTGTACAAACGCTGATTCACAAAGAGACATAATTGTAAAGTTCAGTTTGCCCAAAGAGAAAAGGACATTAATATAACACATCAACTGTTTGAGTGAGAAGTGTCTGTGGGCAGATGTACTCACGTCAAGGTGAAGTTTGCCAGCATTGAGGCACCTAAGCGTGGCAGGATCATCCTCAATGGATTTGGGCAAGCTGTAGAGGGACTTGAACTTCTCATAATCCTCACGATATTTCACCTGTCACAATAGAATTCAACATTTCCATGTGGTCACAGAGTACAGGTACAGGTCATTATTAAATATTTTTTTTTATCTCAGTATGTATTGTGTAGAAGACTTGGACTCACATTGCTGAGAATAACCTTCTGCTGTTTAGCATGGGCCAATGCGTGAGAGTCATGTGGAATGAAGTATTCCTTGTCCTTGATCTTGTTCCATGCGGCAGTATAGTCAGTCTGTTAAATATGAGCAACACACGTTTAACAAGACAGTAGTTCAACAATAATGAAAAAAATTACTTGAACAGAAGCAATATGGACATGACCTATGGTCAGATGAACATACCGAGCTGGAGAGATGTTTGAGGTTAGCGCACCGGGCAAGGTCAAACGTGTCGATACAAGTGGTGTACAAGTGTTTCTCTTTGTTGTAGGCCTCCCTGTAGATCAACTGAGGGTAAATAGAGAACACTCAGTTTAAACTCATCATTATTCAACCCTGGAACAGTGTTAGAACAGCAAATATGTGTATGTGTATGAGATAAGACATTACCTCACTAGCCCAGGTGTGGCCTAGAACAGCAGTGACGTAAATAGGGGTATCTGTCACAATGGAGTAGTTGTTGAATTCCTTCTTGCCTTCAGCTTTGTATTGGATCTGTCAAAAAAAGTGCTTGTTAAAATGTGCTTGTCATCCTCGTTTTTTTAAAATTGCAGTTTGTTTAAGAACCTTCCATATCACACCACAAAAACTAAGAAAAATATATTTAAGATGCTTGTGGGTTAATGTAGTTGCTAACGATTAAACTTTTAGGAAAGCAAAACCACTAAGAATCAAGTTTGCCATATCCCTCTGCCTCTTACGTCACTCTGTAGCTCGTAGGACTTCCTGGCGCGAAGAATCTCTGGGGTATCCCAGGCATAGCAGCCAATGCCCTTTGTCCAGAGTAGGTCCTCTTTATAGAAAACCTGAAAAGAGAAAGATGGTGATGCCCCATGTCATTTAGAAAAGACCACAGCGACAGAAAATAGCCCAGAGACTTAAATGGTGACATTACGGATGACTTACATCGCTCAAAATCTCGTTGGCGTGGCGAGCACGGGTGATATCATTTTGCTCTGGGTGGCATGTCCATTGGTGCAGGTAGGTACGGTACTGCTCTGGGCTTAGGATGTCCTGACATCTCTTGGCCACAACATGGCTCATCATGTCCACAGGGATGTGTAGCTTAGTCTTGGTCTCATTGTAGTCCTTGTGGTAGTCCCTCTGCACAAGAGATCAAACGATGTTAGCATGCAGGATGTGACCGTATCGACTGCCCTCTGCTGTAACACTGAGTGTATAAGAGTATCTACATCTTTTTATGATCTCAAAATCTCACGAAAAAAGAGTCCTGTGTGTTTAATGTCGAGGTGTATGTTCACAGGAAGAGAAATGTCTTACCAGGTTCTTCATCTTCTCTATTTCACCATAGCGCATCACATCAGGGAAGTCTAGGATGTTGGCGGCCTTGTAATGGCCCTTTTCCTTCAAATGGGCCTCGTTGTACTTGGCCTGAGTGGTATGGATTCATAGAAAAGAGGGCAAAAGAACATGACACATTGGAAAATATATTTATTATTATATTTTTTTGTTCTGACTTGGACAAACAGCTGACAGTGTAGCTATAAGATGCTCCGTTTATTACAACTGAAGTAATGTTATGTGTTTAGTGAAAAGTTCACTGACAAGATGACACTGAAGGATACTCACATCACTGACGCTGTCCCTGGCCTTCTTGGCATTCAGCAGAGGGAGGTACTCATGATCCAGCTGGTAGCCAGTGGCTTTGCTTTCATCCCAGTTCAGTTTGTAGAGTTTCTGCAAAGAAATCACACCATTCGTGAAACCACAAGTCTAACGTCTCCTAAAAACAGGGAGACTTTGCTGAATGTATGCTGTATTAAGCCAAGTAAGTATACTCAGTGTAATAAGTATTCAAAGCGTACAGCAAAAAGGAGGTATGCTGTGTGTTACCTCACTGATGTGCTTGGCTGACTCTCTGCTTTGGGCCATCTGGGGTGTGTCATCAAACCCGATGTAATGGCCCTTCTCCTGATTGAAGGACTCTTTGTACTTCAGCTGAATTAACAAAAACAAGATAAATAGTTTAGCTCAACAATCACAAGCTGCGGTTTAAATGTTCTGAATGGACGGAGAAATGAAAGTCACTTAAATGTGGTTACTCACATCACTGAGTTGGAAGGCATTCACTTTAGCCTGGATAATCTCAGGGCGATCGACAATAAGGGTGAACTTGCTAAAGTTCTCCTTGGCATCTTTTTTGTAAAGTCTCTGAAAAAAAGAAAATGGGAAAAATAGTAATAAGGAAGGATAATGCTAAAGACTAAACCCATTTATATCATACACATACTTAGTAATCTTTATTGTGAGTATATGTAATAATTGCATGTAATATAAATCCTGTATATGTACAATATTTAGTGATGCAATCTTTTATACCTTTTAGTGATGCTACCTTTTTTAGTTTTTAGCCTTCTATGGGATTAAGACCAAAACATTTTATGAACTTCTCTAGTAATGACAAAGACCCCTACTTCATTCATGACCGCCTGGCAATTCCTGACTTTGACATGATCAACAGACTCTGCAGGCGACCATCCACATCCACGGATCCATTCCATGTCGGCCTTATAGAGAATCTGGTGGATGGGAAGACAATCATAAATGGTGTTGTGTGAGGATGACAGAGATAGAGAGAAATGAGGCAGCAATAGAACAGATTTAGGATTGCTGCAAGAAATACAATAAAAGTACAATATGTGCATATTCTAATGGGGTGAAAGTACTGTGATTAGAGACTCACATCACTGTTGAGGTCATATACTTTGCGGGCCTGAACAACATCATTATGATCAGGCAGGCAAGTCCAGTTGTGGAGACGGGTCCTGTAAGCGTTATCGTTGACCTGGACCTGGCACTTCTTGGCCAGCTCAAAGGCTATCATGTCCACAGGAAGATTGAACTTAGTCTTGGAATGGTGGAAGTCCTTCTTGTAAAGAGCATCACTAGCAATCTTGGCAGAGTTCAAGGCCAGCATGAGCAGTGGATCGTCCTGGACACTGAGAGCGCCAATGTGATGACCAACCTGCTTGCGATAGCCGTCAAGATACTTGTGCTGTAAGAACGAAATAGATCACGGTCAATTTTTGTTCAGAGGTATAGATATTTTTAACAACCATGACATTTGAGATTCAACTTGATAGACACTAGGTTTAAACATTGCTTAATGGCCTACTTACCTCACTACATATTTTAGTCGTCTTAATACATTGCTGGATAGAAATGGCATCTCCAGGCATGAAGTACCCAGTGGCTTTGGTCTTGTTCCAGTCCTGGGTGTAGAGTTTCTGTGGGGGAATAAGAGGAGCGAAATGAAGGCTGTAAGTGTATGGAGGTGTCAATTAATTGTACGTTGCTCAAAGGATGAACTCTTGGGAGAGGGATCGTGAGAATGGCCGGGATAATTTACCGGGTGGAGAATCTTTTTAGTCTCTCTGGCAGTTGCCAGAATTGGAGTATCCCCTAGGCTGTATTTTGTCTTGTCCATGTGCCATTGTTCACGATATTTAGCCTGAAATAAATGAAGACGCAGTTAAGTTTTTGCATTTCAAAATCAGCAGGGCAAAATGAGAAGGTTATCACACTACAAAATCTGATAATTTAAGACTTGAGCCTTATTTGAATTTGCAAATTAGACGATTGTTCAAGAACACAAGCTCACGGCTCACAGCCAGCAGATTTAAGAGGAGTTCTACTGACCTCATTGAGGACCGCAGCAGCATTCTTGGCACATTCCATGTCCATTCTGTCGACGGGAGTTACGTACTTCTGTGTATCCAGCTGCACACGGTAACCCCTCTACAAGACAGAAAGAATGAGAATGAAAATGACGTTCATCCCCTGCCATTTCATGCCAACCAGTCCCATTCTCTGAAATCTTTCCAAGAGACGGTTATTCCTTACATCAGCCAGGATGCCCTGGGCATTTTTCACTCTCTTGACGTCCAAGGACTCGTGAGGTGACCATCCACAGCCCCTCAGCCACTCCAAGTCAGACCTGTACACCGCCTGTCAATCACACAGAGATGAATGCCATTACACGACACAGTCACAGTCTAAGAAATGTACACCAGTGGCCTCAGGTGACCTTATTTCTTTGTGGAAATGATGTAGGGTCTAAGTTTTGATGTAAAGAACTTACATCACTGTGCAGGTCATACACTTTCCTAGCCTGGACGACATCACTGGAGTCGGGCAGGCAGGTCCAATTGTGCAGCTGGGTTCTGTAGTTGAAATCGTTGACCTGTTTCTGGCACTTCTTGGCCAGCTCAATATTAAGCATGTCTACAGGGAGGTGGAACTTGGTCTTGGACTTTTCAAAGTCCTTCTTGTAGAGATTGTCACTAGAAATCTTAACACCGTGCGCAGCCAGCATAGCAAGAGGATCATCCTCGACACAGAGGGCTCCGATGTGGTGTCCCTGTTGCTTGCGGTAATCTGCTTTGTACTTGTACTGGAAAAGAAAAAGCATAGTAAATTTTATCTTCTGCAATCTGACAAATGGTTGAAATTCACTTGTGAATTCAATTTTACAATAGTACGCATGCATATCTGTAATGAAATGAACACTCACATCACTAATAATATCTCTGGACGCTTTAGCTTTAAGTACAGAGATGGCATCCTCCTTAATCAGGAATGCCTTGGCCTTCTCTGTGTCCCAAGCTTTGGTATACCCGCTCTGAAAAGCAAAAGTGAAAATGACTGAGCGGAAACATTTCAAAGAGTATTACAGTACGTAGTAATCTGACAATGGGTCAAACTTACTTGGCTGGTATTAATAAGGTTTGCCTTTGAGAGGATGATTTCTGGTATGTCAGGACCGATATGAATTTTCGCTTTGTCATTCTCCCACGCCTCATGGTATTTCCTCTGTCAACAGAAAGAAGGACAAATGAGTTTAGTCACTAAAAGTCAACATGGAAGGCTTTTATTTATAATCCGTCGTTATGGTTCTCTTTGTAATTTACAAAAGTTTAGTCTGCACAGTAAATGTGTAGGAAAATGTGTTTGAGCTAAATACAACATTATGGAATTCCATATCACATGTAGCCAAGAAAAGTCTCTCAGTTTTGGCACCATTTGGTTGTTTTGAAATTAGATGATGTATTCTTTGTCGACATGTAGAGCTACTTTTTTATCAATAATTTAGGATGGTAGAAACACTTGCAAAGTCTGTGTATACCCTTTCTGAAACGAAGTTCAAGGAAAAATCAACAGTAGGAGAAAGCGAGACAAAACAAATTTCTTACAGCACTGAGCATATCTGCATTTTGTTTGGACAGGACCACTTCAGGCGAGTCGACGACACTTGTGAACTTGACAGTGCTGGGGTGCTGGCGGTAGAGCCTGTCGTTGAGAATTTCCTGAGCATGTTTGGCCTTCAGAACATCAGGTGAACCCTGTGGTATCCAGCCGCATCCACGGATCCACTCCATATCAGCCTTGTACACCGCCTGTAAGGTTCAGATTCATCTTTAGGACTGTCCCATGACTTCCACAACCCCAACATGGATTATTTTATATTATTTGTTTTATACACATGCACTATAATACACCATATAAGAGCAAATAAAACGTTTTATAAAACAATTGGGTTCTATCGCGTTATTTAGCTGTTTCTGATTGGACGAGAGACGTTCCATGAGTTGGATTGTCCGTCAACATACCAACAGTTTGGGACTTTTCACAGCTAATAATAAATCACTCCGCGATGTAATATTCGCGTTGATATTAACCGTCAATTCAAAATTCTTAAAATTCAAAACCAAGACGTTGACAATGGAACTATTTTTTATTGCGGAGAAACGATGGCGAAATAAACCATTTTTAATCAATAACTTTGTGTTGAAATGTTAATTTGTTGACGGTATTGTTTTATAAAAGCAATATAGCACTCGTGGGAGTGGGGTAGGTAAGGGATAATCCTACGGGTGTTGTTGCATACGCCACTCGGCCTGCGACCTCGGTGGCTACGGCCGAACTCCACCCGTGGGATTAGCCCTTACCTACCCCACTCCCACTCGTGCTATATTGCTTAAGTAACTTAGGTTTATGACAGTACACAGAGACATGAGTAGAGGTCACCAACAACAACATCAAGAACAGAATCTAAATGCTAACTAACATCACTCTGAAGATCATAGACCATTCACAAGTGAAAGGGTCTTCTCAATATGGAATAAAACTTACATCACTGTGCAGATCATAGACTTTCCTAGCCTGGACGACATCACTGGAGTCGGGCAGGCAGGTCCAGTTGTGCAGCTGGGTTCTGTAGTTGAAATCGTTGACCTGTTTCTGGCACTTCTTGGCCAGCTCAATATTAAGCATGTCTACAGGGAGGTGGAACTTGGTCTTGGACTTTTCAAAGTCCTTCTTGTAGAGATTGTCACTAGCAATCTTAACACCGTGCGCAGCCAGCATAGCAAGTGGATCATCCTCGACACAGAGGGCTCCGATGTGGTGTCCCTGTTGCTTGCGGTAACCTGCTTTGTATTTGTACTGAAAGAAGAGATAAATGTTGGAAAAATTGATTATTTAACCACATCAGGACCTCAACATGTAATAAATGAAAATATGGCACCAATAAAAAAATTGAGTAAATGAAAGAGAATAAGAATCTCACATCACTGATGATTTCTCTTCCTTGCTTGGCTGCCTTGATTGAGATGGCATCAGATTTGATGTCATAACCCTTCTTGAACATATCTTCCATCGCTTGTCTGTATTGTTTCTGTTGAAGAAATAAAGCAGACGAAGTTTTAGACCACAGTATAAGATAACATTCTTAAGAATAAGATAACAGTATAAGACAACATTCTACTTTCTTGCGATCCCCATAAAATCAATGATCAAAATATTCTCAGTTAAAACACACTTAGCTTTTTGAATATATAGACTGTCAAAGACTGTCAATTTGAATATATAGACTGTCAACATTCTACTTTCTTGCGATCCCCATAAAATCAATGATCAAAATATTCTCAGTTAAAACACACTAAGTTTTTTGAATATATAGACTATCAATGTTTATAATTGAAGTGCATTTGGGTCTATACACTTACCCTGCTGTTGGTGATATTGTTCTGTTTGGCTAAGATTATCTCGGGTGTGTTGGGCATGATATGGATGTTTGTCTTCTCCGTATTCCATGCATCAACGTACGCTTTCTGTAACGATAACCAAAAAAAGATTACTCAGGTTTTCAACATCAAAATATGTAATGCTTCAAATCCAAATGATCTCATACATCTTTAGGTTGAAGTGTATTGCTCAACATGCTAAGCTAAGCGTGCCCATACCCTGTCCATAATTTTGGCATTTTCTTTAGCCAGAGCGTAGGGCATTCCATCAGTTTTGCTGGTGAAGGCCAAGGTGCTTGGGTGCTGACGGTACTTAATTTCACTCAGGATGGCTCCAGCTGTCTTGACCCTATCCACTTCCACTGAGCCAATAGGAACCCATCCACATCCTCGGATCCATTCCAAATCTGACCTGTACACAGCCTTTATGGAAAGATTCATCAAAGTATGGTGTTGTTTAACATTTCAATCTTCTATATTTTGGCTCTTTTTTTCCAAACATCAGCAACATGCACTGTAAAACTTACATCACTGTGCAGGTCATAGACTTTCCTAGCCTGGACGACATCACTGGAGTCAGGCAGGCAGGTCCAGTTGTGAAGCATGGTTCTGTAGTTGAAATCGTTGACCTGTTTCTGGCACTTCTTGGCCAGCTCAATATTAAGCATGTCTACAGGGAGGTGGAACTTGGTCTTTGACTTATTGAAGTCCTTCTTGTAAAGAGCATCACTAGCAATCCTAGCACCGTGTATAGCCAGCATGAGCAGTGGATCATCCTCCACGCAGTGAGCTCCAATGTGATGACCAACCTGCTTGCGGTAGCCGGCTTTGTACTTGTGCTGAGGAAAAAGTTAATGAAAAATGAATTGCAGATCTAGATATTTGGTGTTCACAGTCAGGGGTATCAACCAAATTCAATAAACAGTTTTTTTATTTGTATTTTTTAAATAAAACACTTCAATTTACTCACATCACTGATAATGTCTCTTCCATGCTTGGCTGCCTTGATTGATAGTGCATCAGATTTGATGTCATAACCCTTCTTGAACATATCGTCAACTGCTTGTCTGTATTGTTTCTGTTGAAGAAATAAAGCAGACGGAATTTTAGACCACAGTTTTATAATCATCCTGGTGGTTCTAAAATGAGTCCTCGAATATTACTGACAAGATTTACACACACACACACTGAGACAGTTAAATCCCAACTCAGTTGATACTGTACAAACAATCAAAAAAAAAAACTCACTTTGCTCATGTTGATAGCATTGGCCTTGGACAGTATAATCTCAGGTATATCGGGCATTAAATGGATGTTCGTTTTCTCAGCTTCCCAGGCTTGAACATACTGTTGCTGTGTTTAACATACAAAGGATGAACATAAACGTTAGAAGTAGAACATTAGCATTCACATTTGTCATATTATGCGTTACATGTTTGGAAAAAGGCAACTGACCTTGTTAATTGTGTCAGCGTTTGTTTTGGCCAAGACCATAGGCATAGAGTGCATGTCTTGTGTAAACTGGAACTGGTCTGGCTTCTGGCGGTATAAGTTTTCACTGAAAATCTCAGCAGCTTTCTTGGCCTTCATGACATCCAATGACCCGATGGGGACCCAGCCAGTTCCCCTGATCCATTCCATGTCAGCCTTGTACACAGCCTACACATTTGTTTTACAGATAATGTGTTAAGCACAGGGGAAAAGATAGAATGTACATTCACAAAGTGAAAAGGTCTTCTCAAAACTACATAGAACTTACATCACTGTTTAGTGCATAGACTTTCCTAGCCTGGACAACATCATTGGAGTCAGGCAGGCAGGTCCAGTTGTGCAGCTGGGTTCTGTAGTTGAAATCGTTGACCTGTTTCTGGCACTTCTTGGCCAGCTCAATATTAAGCATGTCTACAGGGAGGTGGAACTTGGTCTTTGACTTATTGAAGTCCTTCTTGTAAAGAGCATCACTAGCAATCCTAGCACCGTTTATAGCCAGCATGAGCAGTGGATCATCCTCCACGCAGTGAGCTCCAATGTGATGACCAACCTGCTTGCGGTAGCCGGCTTTGTACTTGTGCTGAGGAAAACATTAATGAAAGGAAAGGAAGGAAGAAAGGACAGACGCAATTATGTACAAAATAAAAATAAAATCCTGAATAACAATATATTTAAACATTTGAATGGGATTTCTATACAGAAAACAAAGCTTACATCACTGGCAATATCGCAGCCTTTTCTGGCTGCTATGATAGAAATGGCATCATTGCGTAAATCATATCCCTTCTTCTTAGACTGTTCATTGGCAAGTTTGTACAATTTCTGTGAAGAAAGCAACACACAATTATGAAAAGCAGTTGGTAGAGTGTATTAAGGGATGCATAACATTACATTAAAAGCCAAATCAAAATGAGTAATGTTGCCTTTACCTCACTCATATTTTTGTTATTCTGCTTTGCAAGCAGCACATCCATGGAATCTGGCGTGATATGAATTTTGGTCTTCTCTTGGTTCCAGGCCTCAGTATACAATGACTGCAGGAGAGTAAAAATGACATTCATTAATGAGTGTATACAGTTTAGGACCTAAAACACACTAGAAGATAGGAAATATACAAAATGTTTATAACTACTTACCTTGTTGATTATTTGTGCATTGGCTTTAGCCAGGACGAGGGGCATAGCATCAGTTTTGCTGGTGAATTTGAAGTTGCTGGGGTGCTCACGGTATCCCCTCTCAGCCAGAGCCTCGCCAGCCTTCTTCGCGCCCACAACATCAAGCGAGCCAATGGGGACCCATCCCATGCCTCTAAGCCATTTCAAATCGGCTCGGTAGACCGCCTGAGAAAGACGTCAAATGACAATGATGAACATGTGGGATGACTAAATAAAGATAACCATTCCCTAACAATTAAACAGTGGATAGCAATACGTTTTGCTCCAGTTGTTTACACCATTGAAAAAAATAGTTTTGACAGATTCTAAATAAAACGGTACACTTCACAAACAAAACTGTTTGAATTCAAATGTGAAAAATAGAAGGAAACTAAAACCATCATTCAGCGTCTGCCTTACTCACTTCACTCTGCATGTCGTACACCTGTCTGGCCTGCACAACATCACTTGAGTCGGGCAGGCAGGTCCAGTTATGAAGGCGAGTCCTGTAGGCTGCATCATTGACCTGGATCTGATTCTTCTTAGCCAGCTCAAAGGCAATCATGTCCACAGGAAGATTGAACTTAGTCTTGGACTTGTGGAAGTCCTTCTTGTAAAGAAAGTCACTAGAAATCTTGGCAGAGTTCAAGGCCAGCATGATCAGTGGATCATCCTGGACACTTTTGGCTCCAATGTGATGACCAATCTGCTTGCGGTAGCCGGTCTTGTACTTGTACTAAAGAGGAAGATGAAATTAGCAAATATGTAATTTTTCTAAAATTGCTACAGTAAATCATTCATGCTCGCCAACTGTGTGGTGTGAAATACTTACGTCACTGATAATCTCCCTGCCTTTCTTGGCAGCAATAATAGCAAGGGCATCACCGCGCAAGTCATAGCCCTTCTTCTTAGATTCTTCATTAGCTTTTTTATATTTTGACTGGATAACAAAATCAAAAAAGGACAAAGTCATATTATGCAAGCAATAACATTTTCACATGTTACACAGACCTGGGAGGTAGGTGAACTGAAAATGAATTTTAAGATATACATTATATTGCAAAAAAAATACATTATAATAATAATAATGTAATTAGTTGTAAGTTAAATGGAAATGACACATCTATGCCTCTTTGACACTGTCTTACCTCACTGTAGGCGATCTTGTTCGCTCTGGCCAGCACCACATCCATTGCATCTGGCATGATATGGACTGTCGTCTTGTCCTTCTCCCAAGCTTTGACATAACTTTGCTGTGAAAATGTGCAAGGACTTAATACCAAAGAAGAACAACTGGAAGCTTACAGAGTGTTATAGGAGATAATTACTTATTCCCCCTTCACATTACTCAGGCTTATTAAATCTAGAAGAGATATACTACCTTGTCCATATTGGAATTCATGGCTTTAGCCAACACGATTGGCATAGCATCAGTTTTGCTTGTGAATTTGAAGTTGCTGGGGTGCTGACGGTACCCATGGTCAGTCAGGATCTCTCCACACTTCTTTGCTAACTCAACATCCATCGAGCCAATGGGTATCCATCCTGTACCTTGCTGCATTTTGTAATCAGCCCTGTACACAGCCTGGAGGAACGGTGGAGGAATGGAATGATTTGAAGGAAATGCCCTACAAAATTCAGTCATTATGGCTGTCTTTACAGCTGTACAGTTTATTCTAAAACTATTCACACAGAGACTTGCATTGTGTGATACACCAATAACTGTAAATGCAAACTCACTTCACTCTGTATGTCGTACACCTGTCTGGCCTGCACAACATCACTTGAGTCGGGCAGGCAGGTCCAGTTATGAAGGCGAGTCCTGTAGGCTGCATCATTGACCTGTATCTGATTCTTCTTAGCCAGCTCAAAGGCCATCATGTCCACAGGAAGATTGAACTTAGTCTTGGACTTGTGGAAGTCCTTCTTGTAAAGAAAGTCACTAGCAATCTTGGCAGAGTTTAAGGCCAGCATTAGCAGTGGATCATCCTGGACACTTTTGGCTCCAATGTGATGACCAACCTGCTTGCGGTAGCCGGTCTTGTACTTGTACTAAAGAGGAAGATGAAATGAAGAAATATGTCATTGTGCTAAAAATTGGTACAGCAAATCTTTCATGCATGCAAACTGTGTGGTGTGAAATGCTTACATCACTGATAATCTCCCTGCCTTTCTTGGCAGCAATGATAGCAAGGGCATCACCGCGCAAGTCATAGCCCTTCTTCTTGGATTCTTCATTAGCTTTTTTATATTTTGACTGGATAACAAAATAAAAAGGAAAACGTCATATTATGCAAGCCATAACAGTTTCATATGTTGAACAGACCTGGGAGATACGTGAACTGAAAATGAATTTTTAGATATACAGTGTAATGCTAAACAAATACATTATAATAATAATAATGTAATTAGTTGTAAGTTAAATGGAAATGACACATCTATGCCTATTTTACGCTGGCTTACCTCACTGTAGGCGACCTTGTTCGCTCTGGCCAGCACCACATCCATTGCATCTGGCATGATATGGACTGTCGCCTTGTCCTTCTCCCAAGCTTTGACATAACTTTGCTGTGAAAATGTGCAAAGACTTAATACCAAAGAAGAACAACTGTAAGCTTGACAGAGTGTTGAAGGAGATCATTACTTTTTCCCCCTTCACATTACTCAGGCTAATTAAGTCTTGAAGAGATATACTACCTTGTCCATATTGGAATTCATGGCTTTAGCCAACACGATTGGCATAGCATCAGTTTTGCTTGTGAATTTGAAGTTGCTGGGGTGCTGACGGTACCCATGGTCAGTCAGGATCTGTCCACACTTCTTTGCTAGCTCAACATCCATCGAGCCAATGGGTACCCATCCTGTACCTTGCTGCATTTTGTAATCAGCCCTGTACACAGCCTAGGAGACCGGCGAAAGAATGGAATGATTTGAAGGAAATGCCCTACAAAATTCAGTCATTATGGCTGTCTTTACAGCTGTACAGTGTATAGTTAAATGATTTACACAGAGACTTGCATTGTGTGATACACCAATAACTGTAAATGCAAACTCACTTCACTCTGTAGGTCATAATTGTGTCTAGCCTGGACAACATCACTGGAGTCGGGCAGGCAGGTCCAGTTATGAAGGCGAGTCCTGTAGGCTGCATCATTGACCTGGATCTGATTCTTCTTAGCCAGCTCAAAGGCCATCATGTCCACAGGAAGATTGAACTTAGTCTTGGACTTGTGGAAGTCCTTCTTGTAAAGAAAGTCACTAGCAATCTTGGCAGAGTTCAAGGCCAGCATGAGCAGTGGATCATCCTGGACACTTTTGGCTCCAATGTGATGACCAATCTGCTTGCGGTAGCCGGTCTTGTACTTGTACTAAAGAGGAAGATGAAATTCAGAAATATGTCATTGTGCTAAAAACTGCTAGAGTAAATCATTCATGCTTGCCAACTGTGTGGTGTGAAATACTTACATCACTGATAATCTCCCTGCCTTTCTTGGCAGCAATAATAGCAAGGGCATCACCGCGCAAGTCATAACCCTTCTTCTTGGAGTCTTCATTAGCTTTTTTATATTTTGACTTGATAACAAAATAAAAAGGACAAAGTCATATTATGCAAGCAATAACAGTTTCACATGTTACACAGACCTGGGAGGTAGGTGAATTGAAAATGAATATTTAGATATATAGTTTATTGCAAAACAAATCAATTATAATATGAATAATGTAATTCATTGTAAGTTAAACGGAAATTACACATTTATGCCTCTTTAAAGCTGGCTTACCTCACTGTAGGCGATCTTGTTCGCTCTGGCCAGCACCACATCCATTGCATCTGGCATGATATGGACCGTTGTCTTGTCCTTCTCCCAAGCTTTGACATAACTTTGCTGTGAAAATGTGCAAAGACTTAATACCAAAGAAGAAGACCTGGAAGCTTACAGAGTGTTAAAGGAGATAATTACTTATTCCCCCTTCACATTACTCAGACTAATTAAGTCTTGAAGAGATATACTACCTTGTCCATATTGGAATTCATGGCTTTAGCCAACACGATTGGCATAGCATCCGTTTTGCTGGTGAATTTGAAGTTGCTGGGGTGCTGACGGTACCCATGGTCAGTCAGGATCTCTCCACACTTCTTTGCTAGCTCAACATCCATCGAGCCAATGGGTATCCATCCTGTACCTTGCTGCATTTTGTAATCAGCCCTGTACACAGCCTAGGGGAACGGCGAAAGAATGGAATGATTTGAATGAAATGCCCTACAAAATTCAGTCATTATGGCTGTCTTTACAGCTGTACAGTTTATTCTAAAATGATTTTCACAGAGACTTGTATTGTGTGATACACCAATAACTGTAAATGCAAACTCACTTCACTTTGTAGGTCATAATTGTGTCTAGCCTGGACAACATCACTGGAGTCGGGCAGGCAGGTCCAGTTATGAAGGCGAGTCCTGTAGGCTGCATCATTGACCTGGATCTGATTCTTCTTAGCCAGCTCAAAGGCCATCATGTCCACAGGAAGATTGAACTTAGTCTTGGACTTGTGGAAGTCCTTCTTGTAAAGAAAGTCACTAGCAATCTTGGCAGAGTTTAAGGCCAGCATTAGCAGTGGATCATCCTGGACACTTTTGGCTCCAATGTGATGACCAACCTGCTTGCGGTAGCCGGTCTTGTACTTGTACTAAAGAGGAAGATGAAATGAAGAAATATGTCATTGTGCTAAAAATTGGTACAGCAAATCTTTCATGCATGCAAACTGTGTGGTGTGAAATGCTTACATCACTGATAATCTCCCTGCCTTTCTTGGCAGCAATGATAGCAAGGGCATCACCGCGCAAGTCATAGCCCTTCTTCTTGGATTCTTCATTAGCTTTTTTATATTTTGACTGGATAACAAAATAAAAAGGAAAACGTCATATTATGCAAGCCATAACAGTTTCATATGTTACACAGACCTGGGAGATACGTGAACTGAAAATGAATTTTAAGATATACATTATATTGCAAAAAAAATACATTATAATAATAATAATGTAATTAGTTGTAAGTTAAATGGAAATGACACATCTATGCCTCTTTGACACTGTCTTACCTCACTGTAGGCGATCTTGTTCGCTCTGGCCAGCACCACATCCATTGCATCTGGCATGATATGGACTGTCGTCTTGTCCTTCTCCCAAGCTTTGACATAACTTTGCTGTGAAAATGTGCAAGGACTTAATACCAAAGAAGAACAACTGGAAGCTTACAGAGTGTTATAGGAGATAATTACTTATTCCCCCTTCACATTACTCAGGCTTATTAAATCTAGAAGAGATATACTACCTTGTCCATATTGGAATTCATGGCTTTAGCCAACACGATTGGCATAGCATCAGTTTTGCTGGTGAATTTGAAGTTGCTGGGGTGTTGACGGTACCCATGGTCAGTCAGGATCTCTCCACACTTCTTTGCTAACTCAACATCCATCGAGCCAATGGGTATCCATCCTGTACCTTGCTGCATTTTGTAATCAGCCCTGTACACAGCCTGGAGGAACGGTGGAGGAATGGAATGATTTGAAGGAAATGCCCTACAAAATTCAGTCATTATGGCTGTCTTTACAGCTGTACAGTTTATTCTAAAACGATTCACACAGAGACTTGCATTGTGTGATACACCAATAACTGTAAATGCAAACTCACTTCACTCTGTATGTCGTACACCTGTCTGGCCTGCACAACATCACTTGAGTCGGGCAGGCAGGTCCAGTTATGAAGGCGAGTCCTGTAGGCTGCATCATTGACCTGTTTCTGATTCTTCTTAGCCAGCTCAAAGGCCATCATGTCCACAGGAAGATGGAACTTGGTCTTGGACTTGTGGAAGTCCTTCTTGTAAAGAGCATCACTAGCAATCTTGGCAGAGTTCAAGGCCAGCATGAGCAGTGGATCATCCTGGACACTTTTGGCTCCAATGTGATGACCAACCTGCTTGCGGTAGCCGGCCTTGTATTTGAACTACAGAAAACACAGATGAATAAATATTAGGATTGAATATTAGATGGATTCATGATTCCTTCCATTTTCATTAGCGCAAATATGACTTTACTTACATCACTAGCGATAGCGGTGGTGGCCTTGGCTGCCTTGATTGCCATAGCATCAGCACGCACATGGATGCCCTTCTTCTTAGCTTGTTCGTTGGCTAGATTGTACAATTTCTAGACAGATGAAACAATCAAATAATTTTAATCATTTTTAATCTCTAAATATCACTGTTATGTTATGTGAAAGGTGTCAGAGATTTCTACATTCCTGTAGCTAACAGTGTAACAATCTGTCATGCAAAAGATTAATCACATTGCTAGTTATTCACACTTTTAATTGGTGGCACTAGGAGTTAAGGCCATTTCTGTACAAGGTACGTACATTACTCATTGTGATTGCATTCGCCTTTGCCAGCACAAACTCAGGACTGTCAGGCATGAGGTGGACCTTAAGTTTTTCCTTCTCCCAGGCGGCACTGTAGGCTTGCTGGAATGAAACGCATAGAAAATTATAGCTCAAGCAACAAACAAGGTACTTCATCTAATATATACATATTTCTATGAATTTCTAGATTTGACCCTGTACCTTGTTCATTTGCTTGTTGTTGGAAGTGCACAAAACCATATCCATGGAGTCCATGAGCCTGTGGAATGGATGGACCGAAGGATGAGTGCGGTATCTTGCCTCACTCCGGATCTCCGAACTAACTCTTGCCAATTCAACACCCAGGGAGCCTATAGGCACCCATGGAAGTCCTTTCATATTGTTGTTGTATTCAGCCTTGTACTCATTCTAAAAAAAGGGAAGGATGAAATTGCAAAAATTTTAACAAAAAAATGTAGGAATTGTGAATGTTGGTGCTTTTTGGTGTGTATATGTTTTGTGTTATGTTTATGTTTCAGATTTGCACTCACATCACTAGCGCTAGTGTTCATGGTACGAGCAAGCGCTAGGCCCATCGCATCTGGGAGGAGGGTGTAGCTGTGAAGGCGTTTCTTGTAGCCAGCATTGGTCTGCTTAGCTGAAGCTTCTTTAGCATGAGTAACGCTCATCATGTCCACAGGGGAGCTGTACTTCAGCTTGGACTTGTGGTAGTCCTTCGTGTAGTTCTTGTCACTCTGCATCTTGGCCACTGCCATGTAGTGCACCAGCAGAGGGTCGTCCTTAATGTTGCGGCAACCAATGTGGTGGCCCTTTGCCTTGTTGTAAGCCAACTTATACTTGTACTGCAAAAGCATTACAGATATTTCATCACAATAAATGACGAGTCATCCAGAGTATTTATTGATTGAAAAAAAATTCTATTAACATTGAATTTATGTTCACTCACATCACTTGCTATTTTGCTGCCAGATTTTGCAGCAAGGACAGAAATGGAATCAGGTGTGATATGGTAGCCAGCCTTCGCCATCGCTTCCAGACCAGCCCTGTAACGTTTCTAGAGACAGGGAAATTACATAATTTACAATGCAGTTAATGAAAAAATTTACACTAACAAAAAACTATGTTTAATATAACATTAGTGCAAATGTGAATTACTGCATATACTTCAGAACAAGGCCATTTTAATATGTGAAGATCAGTGTATTAGGTATTTGGTAGACACTTTTATCCAAACTGTCTAAGAAAATGTATTTAAACATTTATAACATTAATAATGAATGCTTTAAATGAATAAGGTTTTTTTCAGCTAAATCTAACAATTATTACAAAATAAAAATGCAGCCAATTGTGTTTAGCTACAAAAACCTAGCCACTGTAGTGCATGTCATAATCTTATATAGAGAGATACGTACATTACTCATTGTGATTGCATTCGCCTTTGCCAGCACATACTCAGGACTGTCAGGCATGACGTGGACCTTAAGTTTTTCCTTCTCCCAGGCGGCACTGTAGGCTTGCTGTAATGAAACGCATAGAAAACTATAGCTTAAGCAACAAACAAGGCACTTCATCTAATATATATCTATATATATATATATATATATATATATATATACACACATCCGAAGGTGAATTTCTAGATTTGACCCTGTACCTTGTTCATTTGCTTGTTGTTGGCAGTGCACAAAACCATATCCATGGAGTCCATGAGCCTGTGGAATGGATGGACCGAAGGATGAGTGCGGTATCTTGCCTCACTCCGGATCTCCGAACAAGTTCTTGCCAAATCAACGCCCAGGGAGCCTATAGGCACCCATGGAAGTCCTTTCATATTGTTGTTGTATTCAGCCTTGTATTCATACTAAAAAAATGAAGGAACATATTGCAGGAATGGTTACAAAAAGCCCTAGATATAACTTTCCGTATGTGTGTTGTGTGTGTGTGTGTGTGTGTGTGTGCGTGTGTGTGCGTGCGTATGTGCGCGTGTGTATATATATATAGCTTAAGGTGTGCATATTCTGTTAAATGGTTGTGTTTCAGATTATCACTTACATCACTAGCGCTAGAATTCATGGAACGAGCAAGCTCTAGGCCCATAGAATCTGGGGGAAGGGTGTAGTTGTGGATGAGTTGCTTGTAGCCAGCATTTGTCTGCTTAGCTGAAGCTTCTTTAGCATGAGTAACGCTCATCATGTCCACAGGGGAGCTGTACTTCAGCTTGGACTTGTGGTAGTCCTTTTTGTAGTTCTTCTCACTCTGCAACTTGGCCACTGCCATGTAGTGCACCAGCAGAGGGTCGTCCTTAATGTTGCGGCAACCGATGTGGTGGCCCTTTGACTTCTCAAAGTCTTTCTTGTATTGGAACTGTAGTAGGAAATTATGGTAAGTTCATCGGGTCAAGAACATGTCATGTTACAGTAGAGGGAACAGTGAATTTTAAAGAAATAAACTTAAAGAGGATGAGCATCCTACATCATTTCCCTTTAGAGGACACACATGGGATTATTGTTTGAAAAATCTCCACATCGAACTCACGTTGCTGATAATGCGGCTTCCTGTTTTGGCAGCAATGATTGGAATGGCATCATTCCTCATGTCATAACCCTTGGCAATATCCTCAATCCACTTGCTCTTGTAGTGTTGCTGGAATTCAAATACACATTATCAATGCAGCAGTTAAAAATAAATAACCTGTTCAAAACGTGGACCATGAAAAGCTGTGGCGGGATTTGCATGTACATGCAAAGGAATTGGTGGGTCATTGCCCAAGCATACATACTTCACTCATTGTCTGTGCGTTGAACTTGGCCTGGACGAACTGTGGGCAGTCTGCAGGCAAGTTGTAGGTGTGCTTGAACTTCTCACCTGAAGCTCTGTATGCAGCCTGAAATGTAGACATGAGGGAAAAACCATCACCACCTGCTTTATAACTGACCGGGTCAGATTATTTCCTACTTCCAGAGTGAATTCAATCGTATGCACGTTACACTTATTATGTGTGTTAAAATTATCATTCAAAATCATTATAGAATCCTTGTCTTTTGTTTAAACACACTGACCTCTCCAAGCTGCTTCTGGTTGGACATTGCGAGGGCCATGTGCATGTTGTCTGTCAGGCTGTTAAACTTGAAGTTGCTGGGATGCTGGCGGTAGGAGTGTTCTTCCAGGGCTTTACCTGCAGCCTTTGCCAACTCAACGTCCATAGAGCCAATGGGGACCCACCCTGACCCCCTGAAATTGTTGTTGTACTCAGACCTGTAGTTGTTCTGTAAGGTGAGGGGGTGTCAGGATCAGACTTAGGCAATGTTTTTTGTTGCCCCTATAAAAACTGAAATTACTATCTCATCACAATCTAGTTTTATGTAACTGACTGAAATCCAGTTCAAGGTTAAGTACTTCAAATCTCCGTTATTGTACGAGTCCACAACATATTTAGTGTGTGTCAGCAACCAATGTACACTAACTGAGCTATTGCAAACATTGAAACAGTGTCTTGTACATAACTTACATCACTTGAATTTATGTTCATGGTACGAGCCAATTCCAGGCCCATCGCATCTGGGAGGAGGGTGTAGCTGTGAAAGACTTTCTTGTAACCTGCATTGGTCTGCCTAGCTGAAGCTTCCTTAGCATGAGTCAGACTTATCATGTCCACAGGGGAGCTGTACTTCAGCTTGGACTTGTGGTAGTCCTTCGTGTAGTTCTTCTCACTCTGCATCTTGGCCACCGCCATGTAGTGAACCAGCAGAGGGTCGTCCTTAATGTTGCGGCAACCAATCTGGTGGCCCTTTGACTTCTCAAAGTCTTTCTTGTATTGGAACTTCAGGGGGAAATTATGGTAAGGTCATCAGGTCAAGAACATGACATGTAACAGTACAAGATACAGTGAATTTTACAGAAAAAAACTTAAAGAGGATGAGCATCCTACATTACTTCCCTTTAGAGGACACACACGGGATTATTGTTTAAAAAAATCTGCATAACCAACTAGTTATAAACTAACAAGACATAAATCTACATCAAACTCACGTTGCTGATCATGTGTCTTCCTTTCTTGGCAGCAATGATTGGAATGGCATCATTCCTCATGTCATAACCCTTGGCAATATCCTCAATCCACTTGCTCTTGTAGTGTTGCTGGAATACAAATACACAATATCAATGCAGCAGTTTAAAAATCAATAACCTGCTCAAAACTTGGACAATGATTTCCATGTATCATTTACATGCAAAGGAGCTGTTGGGTCATCGCCCAAGCATACATACTTCACTCATTGTCTGTGCGTTGAACTTGGCCTGGAGGAACTGTGGGCAGTCTGCAGGCAAGTTGTAGGTGTGCTTAACCTTCTCACCTGCAGCCCTGTATGCAGCCTGAAATGTAGACATGAGGGAAAAACCATCACCACCTGCTTTATAACTGACTGGGTCAGATTATTCCATACTTCCAGAGCGAATTAAATCTTACTCACGTAACACTTATTATGTGTGTTTAAATTATCATTCAAAATCATTATAGAATCATTGTCTTGTGTTAAAACACACTGACCTCTCCAAGCTGCTTCTGGTTGGACATTGCAAGGGCCATGTGCATGTTGTCTGTCAGGCTGCTAAACTTGAAGTTGCTGGGATGCTGGCGGTAGGAGTGTTCTTCCAGGGCTTTAGTTTTAGCCTTTGCCAACTCAACGTCCATAGAGCCAATGGGGACCCACCCTGTCCCCCTGAAATTGTTGTTGTACTCAGACCTGTAGTTGTTCTGTAAGGTGAGGGGGTGTCAGGATCGGACTTAGGCAATGTGTTTTGTTGCCCCCATAAAACTGAAATCACTATCTCAACACAATCTAGTTTAATGTAATTGACTGAAATGCAGCTTAAGGTTAGGTACTTTTAATCTCAGTTATTGTACAAGTCATATTAAATGTGTGTCAGCAACCAATGTACACCAACTGAGCTATTGCAAACATTGAAACAGTGACTTGTACATAACTTACATCGCTTGAATTTAGAGCCATGGTACGAGCCAATTCCAGGCCCATCGCATCTGGGAGAAGGGTGTAGTTGTGAAAGACTTTCCTGTAACCGGCATTGGTCTGCTTAGCTGAAGCTTCCTTAGCATGAGTCAGACTTATCATGTCCACAGGGGAGCTGTACTTCAGCTTGGACTTGTGGTAGTCCTTCGTGTAGTTCTTGTCACTCTGCATCTTGGCCACCGCCATGTAGTGCACCAACAGAGGGTCGTCCTTAATGTTGCGGCAACCAATCTGGTGGCCCTTTGCCTTGTTGTACGCCTTTTTGTATTGGTACTGTGAGGGAACAAAACTGGTCAAACAGTGTGCTGTTTTCATCTGAATGCACATAATGTTATGTTTACCTTACCAATACGGAATTATGTTCCAATATCACAATAATTAATAACGAAGAATACCTTTGCGAAGAATGATTTAATCGAAAGTATGACGGGAGGTACTTACATCGCTAGCTGCGTGAGTGGCTTTTTTAGCGGCGAGGACAGACATAGCATCTTGTTTCATATCGTACCCCTTTGCAATAGTCTCACCCCAAGCCATCTTGTAATATTTCTGATTGAATAACAGAAATTCCAATTCAATAACAGTCAAGTAAGCACTGATACACAAAGAATGCCTTGGTCCAAATCATAAGGAGCCTCAGAACACTACCATACCTCGCTGATGTTGTAAGCATTGGATCTTGCTTGAAGGAACTGTGGGACATCGGCAGGTATGGAGTACTTTTGATTGAGCTCCTCCAGACCACTTTTGTAGTGAAGCTACAGAGAAGAAATACATTGTTTTCTAAGAGAGGTACTACTGTTCAAAACAAAAGAAAACTATTCATGAAGTTTTATAAGGAGAGGTACGTTATGAATGTGAAAGGTTGGAAAAACTTACATCACTCCTCAACATCTGGTTAACTTTGGCCTGCATCATGGTCGGATGGTCATCAATAGCGGTGAATGGAATGGTATCTGGGTGCTGCCTGTACTTTTTCTAGGGTCGAAAGCATGAGAAACATGAGAAATATATACTGATCTGTCAATGTCAATTTAAACAATTTAAATTGCTTTCATAATTATTTAGAATAATTATTAAAACTACATCTTACCTCACTAAATATATCTCCAGCCTTCTTTGTCTTTTCGAAGTCCAACGACCCATAGGGCACCCAAGGAGATCCTTTGACGGAGTTGTTGTAGTCTGACTTATATTCATTCTAGAGTTGGAAGATTAGTATGTGGACATTCAAGAACATGCTTTAACACAACAGTAATCGTGTTTTCCTGCGCTATTGTTGAATGCAACATCAATTGTGTTTGTGAACATTAGGCCTTCTCATATTATGTTAAACAAATACATTAAAAATAATTTATTGGAGAGACTTGAGGAGAGATTAGTTGACAGTATAGTATCCAAATAATTTGTAAACACAACAGTGGTGCATCTCTGTTGAGGGAAAGTCAGAAAATATCCTTACATCACTCTGGATGAAGTTGGCATTCTTTGCCAATTCCAGGCCCATACTATTGTATGGCATGCGGTAGTTGGTGGGGATGTTTCTGTAGCCAGCCATACTTGCGATACCCTGGGACTTTTTAGCCAGAGTGACCATCATCATGTCCAGGGTGGGGGAGTACTTGGTCTTTGTCTTCTCATAGTCTTTCGTATACTCCCGCTGTGGAGATATTTTAGAATAATGCAGATTTTAAGTGATCACTTAGGTATAGCATAAACAACCCCAGTGAAAATGCTTTCAAAGGCGCCATCATTGTTGTTGTTGTTGTTAAGTATTTGTATGATGGTTGTAGTGCACCCTGTTGTGTTATAATATTAGGTTGTTGGGGATGAGAACTTGACAGTCTTACAGTGAGAGGTTTGGATGCTGTGGGATGTCCCCAACCAATAGCACAAGTAATATAACATATTTGCTTGTGTATAACTAAAATTACGACAGATATGTAAATAGATTTGCATCATATAGGTTATTGATCCACATTGATACACAAAGTCCACATACGTTCAGTTGGTAATGCTGCAACTTACATTACTTTGAATTTTGGCCACATGCATAGAGTGCATCATCTTGGGGTCGTCTTTGATACTGAGGGCACCAATCATATGTCCTCTATTCTTCTCATACTCCTTCTTATATTTGACCTGGAATAAACACAACCGACAACAGATGTAACTTTCTCCAAACAAACAAAAAATGTAATGTAATGTAACAGACCAACCAGAGAGAACAATTCCTGTAACTCAATTTGTTTAGGTCAGAATACTCACATCACTGGCAATATTTGTATGGGCACGGGCAGCAAGGATTGAAATGGCATCCCCTTTAACCTCAAATTTATTTGCTTTTGTTTTGTCCCAGTCATATTTGTAACAATTCTGAAAATCAACAGAAAACATGTTTATTGCTTATGGAGTGCATATGTTGTAAACACATGAAGTGTGTATGCATACAGAGAGGGGTTGTAAGAAAAGTACACATACATTTAACAGGACACTAGGAGTACTAAGAAGTACTCATACTTACATCACTGAGGTTAAAAGCGTTGACTCTTGACTGAATAAAGAAGGGGTAGTCCGGGGGTACGTGAGTTTTGAACTTTGTTTCTTCATACTTTGCTTTGTAATTGAGCTGCAAAAACAACATGGAAGTGAGATGGTAAAACAGTGGTCTGGACTCTCTCCGATTTCCTGTACTGTTAGTTCTCATGTCGCTGAGCTTCACTAGGTGGCACTACAGCCCGGGAAACTGAGAGATTTTGTAACAAAACCTCTTTGCCTGACTGACTGGCCTTTCCCTTGGTGTATTTTTGGGCAATCTGCGAAGACGTTTCCAAAAATAAAAAAAAGCTGCTTGCTCTGGTTTCCATAGCATCCAGAGCAAGGCAGCTGGGCCATGAATGAGTTTTGAGGGGGAGGGGGGAGACATCCTAGATGAAAGAGCCCTAATGCCATGGAAACAGTTTTGAGTGCTTCTCTGTGATCATCATTCAATCACAGTGCTAATCTACTACTCTCTCACACAGCCACGTTTGAATGAATGGCAGTTTTAGTGTATGCACAGGCTAAATGAAAAGATGCACATAGGATACATACGTCACTTAGCTGCTTGGCGTTAATTCCGGCTTGCACCATGACAGGTGAGTCTGTCACTTGCGTGAATTTGACCGTGTCTGGATGCTGGCGATATTGTTTCTGCAAAAGGAAACCACACAGGGACAATCCTCAATTATCTACAAATATCAGTCAACAACTACACTTGGAAAGCTTGATTAAAAACAATAATATATATATATATCACCAATGTCAACTCACATCTTTGCACTGGTCCAACTTCTTCATGACTTCATATGTTTGCGTTACAGTTTGAGGGAAGAAACACCTTGTCTTTATGTCCTCATAATCCGCTTTATAATTGGTCTGGAAAAGGTAGGGCGGGAGTATATTAACATGACTGATGATGTAATTGCAAATAGAAGAGTTTAACAAATATATAATTTAAAACTCATTAGCTTTGGATTCCTCTGAACCATTTACTTTCTACAGGAGACACACCGGAGGGGGTGACTCACTTCGCTCTTTATCTCCTCCATCTTCTGACAGTGGCGCATGAAGATGTCCTCATAGCTGCCGATATAATGACCTTTCACCTCATTATCATACTTATCTGTATATTGTGCCTGAAGAAGAGATTTACAGGATCACCATCAAAGCTAAATACCCATTAAAAATAGTCTTTCAATTCAGGGAACACAACAGTTATTCACAAAACTTCCCAACTCACACCACTAAACTGCTTGAGGATAGTGTCCATCTTGAACTTGGGTGTGTCACAGTAGTTGATGCTGGATCCCCGTGATTTCTGATAGCCGGCTTTATAGACTTTCTAAACAGGAGAGGACAACAAAAATAACATTCATTAGCTACTATCATTGTGCTCCTGTATATCTGAATTTGAGGGCAAGGGCTTAATTGATGATTGGGCCTAAATCTTACTTTACTATATTGCAATTTGTATTAACATTTAGATATGCATTTGCCCATTTGGTGGACAGTTTTATGCAGTGTCTCAAATCTGTGTATGTGTGCACTTGTGGTTTGTTTGTTTAAGTGTAATTTTAATCATATTTATAGTTGCAATAGAATGCACTCAAAACTGGGAACATAATGGTGACATTGTATGAGAGAGCTGCAAGATCCCAGAATTTCCCCACGGGATTAATAAAGTATTCATCTATCTATCTATCTATCTATCTATCATTGGAGGAGGAGTGACCACATACATCACTAAGGATAGTGCCGGCATATCTCAGCTGACGCAGTAGGGGATTGTCTGTTGCGGGGAGAACGTTGTAGCCGGCCACTGCCTTTGTCTTCTCGTAGTCCTTTCTGTATTTCACCTATAAAGACAAACCATATTAAAGCACCAGCTTTGTAAGGGGGGTCATGAAAATACAGTGATTCATTGTGATTGTGCAATTAATGGAGACACTTGAGATCTTCCATCCAAAAGATTAAAAGTACTGTCAATATTGTAAAGCGTTATTGTTGTGCGACTAATATTCTGGCTAGCAAGCTAATCCAAGTTGGCATTTATATTCCAGACACCAAAGGGTCGTATCTCAGGTGGGCATGGCCTGGTACAGTTCCCTCTGAGCCACACAAGACTGTTGCGTCAAGGCTCACCGGTCAAAACAGAGCCTGAACTATGAGTGGTGTGTTATAAAAAGGAGGATGAATCAGAAGGAGGGAACGAGTATTATGAAAGAGTGTGTGCATGGGGGGAGGGGGGGAGAAAAAACACGCACCGAACTTGCAGCGACGCCGGCCTTCTTGCGAGTGCCGTACTCCGGTGTGTCCGTTTGCATGAAGTAGATTTGGTCTTTCCCGTCTTCATACTTTTGCGTGTATTTTTTCTGTAGTTGAAAGATGATGAAAGCATACGAGTGGGAACATCAGTTACGAATACTCACAGTTGTATTACAAAAAAAAACATAAAATATTGATTGGTATGATTATATGTATACCACTTCTATTACTGTACAACATTTCATGAACATGAAAATGGACTATCCCAGGTCCAAAGGGCTTACGGAGCTAAGGTTGTCCATGGCCATTCTTCCGACGGCAACGTCAAAGTAAGGGGTCTCACACCACTTGCCCCTGATATTCTTGTTGTAATCCTCACGGTATTTGAGCTGTAAAGACACACATTATTAATTGTTAAACAAAGGATGTATTTAGATTCAAATTGATATTTCATATTCGTTAACAAGTACTTCATTGCACTTTCATTGCATTCATTACAGTGAAACAGACAGAAGGGTCTTTTCTGCTGTCATGTTTCCTGGCCTGAGGCCCTTTGTTGTCCTTTACTTAGCACAGTCTGGACAGATATGTGGCTCCCTATTAATATCAGGCAGCAGGTGGGAGATATCCCTGTCTGTCTCTCTGGGACGGCAGAGCCCATGGCTTGTTGAGGTGCCCATCTGGTGGTGGGTGACAGCTCTAGCCAACAGGGCTTATACACTCTCCCACAATCCCTCTCGCTGGCGGGTGGCGGTGGGGGGTATTATATTTTAAAACTGAGGTTTTTGTGTGTTATGTTTCAAACAATTGTCACAGATGGGTCAATACGATTATGTGAATAAAAAAAAGAGTGTTTGAATGAAGATTTTATAATACAAAGTGTGCTCTGAATGGTTCAAAGAGACCATTAAAAAAACGTTTAGGTCAAAAGGTATTACATTTCTTAGTATTTCAGACCTTCTGTACACTGGTGGGAACTTGTGGCAAACCCAGTTACAGATCAGCTGTCGAAATCACACAGGCAAAGGGGGCTGATATAGAGATAAAATATATAACTCAAGTATGCCATTCCCTAAAACAAACCCTGCTGGGCACATCTAAAAATGTTGCACCAGACCCAGGAATAGCAGATGCAAACTCGGCCCAAGCGGTGTGTAGTTGAAAGGCGGTACAACTCACATCACTGCGCTGGTTGGTGACCTTCCTGGCCAGCTCCATTTCTGGAGTATCAGCCAAGGATGTATACTTGGCCTTGCGTTCATCATGACCCTTCTTATAATTGATCTGTAGTGAAAAGGGTATTGGGGGTGTTTTGGTTACTTCTGCAGCATCAAATCCTCTAACACATTTTTGAAACCCCTGAAACCAGGGTGATTTCAAAGATAAAATGCCAATCAAGCACTCTTATAGTACAGTGTCAATTGCATTTAATGCAATATTTAAATAATACCGTAATTGGTTGGTAAATATGGGACTCATCACATTTATTCTTGAATGAAATACTGCATGGCAAAATGTAATGGCCTACTTACATCACTGAGGACCTCTTGGGCTTTGGCAACCCTACGAAGTTCAGGACTGTCACTGTATGGGTAAAACATAGTCTTATCCTCATCCCAGGCCTCAGTGTACAGTTTCTGAAAGGCAAATACAGGACCAGTCAAACCTCACGGTAAACAGATGTCACAGTACATAGTCCAAAGTCATTAATGACAGAAAGATATCTCAATAGACCATTTCCAAAAAAGTTAACTTCTATTATCTTGTGGTCCCATGTCTATGGACTTTATCTGAAGACTTTATATATACTGTATGTATATATTTGTGGACGGGAGATGGTGACACTCTTTCTTCTGATGGTTTGCACCCACCTTGCTGTAGTTTGCTGCATTCTTCACAGCCAGAACAAGCTCAGGAGCATCAGGAGGCAGCAGGTAGCGGTCCTTAGTCTCGTCCCACTTCTGCCTGTACAGGACCTGTAGCAAAACAATACGGGGCGTTTTAAAGTTTTATCAGTGGAAAGTGTTATTTTCGGGAGGTTTTTACCAGTAATTGAAACGGTTTGAGACATTGGGCGAATACTAACCTTGCTGATCAGGTCAGTCATATGCTTCACGTGGGCGACCTCAAGAGCCTCACCATCATAGTTGCACAAGACCTTTGACTTTAAACCCTCCATGCGGTATTTGACCTGGAAGGCAAAGATAATATAAAAGATAGCCCTACTCCAGACCTAACCTGTGAAATAGCTGTGCAGTGGCAAGGCAAAGATAGCAAAAATACATACGGACATTGTGATATATTTTTATGGTATGTGCCGAGGAATGAAAATAGAGAGCGTGGCAGGAATTCTTTTTTTTCAACAGCACATGGCACAGTATGCGGATGAGAGCTTCCTCCATACAGTACCTCACTGAGCTGCTCCTGAGCCTTCTTGATGCGAATCATCTCAGGAGTGTCACTAGAGATGGCATAAGGCAGACCCTTCACCTTCTTCTCATAGGACTCACGGTACTTGTTCTGGAAATCATTTGCATCACATTCATTGAGTAAATACTTCTGCAGTCCAGAGCTCTTTGGAGTCAAGTGAAGGTTCAGATCTTAAGTGTAACATGACCTTATTATTGCTAGCCATGCTAGCATCACGTTAAGAGCACTAGAAATTCTTTGTCTAAGAGAAGGGTGCTGAGGGACAGAAAGTGAGGGGTGTCTTACGTGACTGTACTGATCCAGCATCTTCTGGCTGTGGGCCAGGTAAGGAGTCATGAACTTGGTGGTGTCCACCTTGACCTTCTTCCTGACCTTGCGGGTGGGCAGGCCAACACCTCCCTGAAGAGAGGCAGAGTTCAGTCAGCTCCACAGATAGTGATGGATCAGCCAATATGTCCTCATTAACAGATAACAGGTCAAAATGGAATATACAGATGAAATGAACATCCTGTATTTGCAGGCCAGCAATGGAACATTTGTAATGAAATGTCAATGCAGTGTGGTACATTTTATAATTTAATTTATAATTCACTATTGCAGATTAAGTCTTCTATACAGTATCACATGAATATGATATAGTCATGCATTACAAGGTTTACTCATCTCTTAGAACTATTTCAATATGAATCTTATCTTACCTTGCAAGTCAGAGTTGACAGACCCATACAAAATTACTTGTACCCAAACTATTTTATTTACGCGATTCATCAGTGGTATAAAAAGTGTGTGTCAGAGCATTAACTCATCAAGACAAAGGAAGCAGGTCAACAGACAAGGGGTACCGACTCTCGGTGGAAATCCATCGGATCATTTAAAACACATGTCTGATCAGTGGACCATGAGTATAAGTTCCCATGCACTTCAGAATGCTTTATAGGGATGAAATGCATGCAGGCATGAATGAATCAAAGCCTCTCATTACTGGGATTAAATTAAATTAAAGCTGCTGATAACTAACATAAAATGATTATTTTACAAAAATATTTCACAGCTCTACTCAAACAATATATTATGATTGCTCTAATTATCTCCTTTTTGTTGAGCAATATTCCATACAACTTGACTTGTAAATTGTTAGATTATCAAGACAGACATTTATGTGCGTTTATTAATGACATAACCCGCATGCAGCATGCAGGTGGTGTACGTTTAGGAAGCACCAGGGGCGTAGCTCCCTTATGGCAGCCCTGAGGCATTAAGCCATTTACCTGAGCCCCTGAGACCACGGACTGCTGAGAAACCTGCTGAGTAACCGTAGTAGTCGTTGTCTCCTCCTCATACTATAAATATGGGACAAACTCAAGGGTTTCAAACAAGGATCGTACAAGAACTTTAGAGATGAACTGCATGGTGGTCTTTTTCCCCAGCTCTGAGATGCTATAGCTGATGTTCAACTGTACAGCCCTATATCCATTCCAAAAGATCGACAACTTAAGGGAAGTGTCTCTACCCACCTACACTTGGTTACAAACAATGTCCTATCTGCCTAAAACGTCCCTCAGCTGAAATGACACTTTTTGCAATTGTGACCACAAGTTGGACGCATGTCAATACTACACGTAATGTAATCAGTGGGGATTCGGCCAGTGTCCATTTCTCTATTCCAGAGAGGAAACAGGAGCCTGTAATAGCCCTGCCGTGTTGAGTTTGACTGACATAGCCTTCTGAACTGCCACTGCTCAGAACATCCAAGCACCCAGATGACCTCACCCCTATTCTTATTTACAGCTAAACCCATTGTTGTGATGGTAAATAGAAACTAGAGGTCACAAAGATATTCTGACACCACTGGACAGTCATTTCAACAAGATATTTAAATGGTATCAGCTTGATACATTCATAAACCTTACTTCAAACAGGATACAGTATTCTATACACAGTACAACATAATTACCTCCTCAGGGCCATTTCCTAAAAATAGCTTGTTAGAAAAGTTTCACTCTATTGACCTCTGGCCGATCTCTTTCACCGCAACAACTAAGACTCTAACACTGGCTCATTGGATCACAACGTGATTGAACACCAACATGACTAAACATCTACCAGAATAGGCTGCTTCACAAAGCCCCATCACAAGGCCAATTTTCAGAACATTCTAGGACCTTCTACTAAAGGCCTGACACAATATATATATAAATCAAGCAATCAGAGCTGGGCAAAAAAAAAAAAACACCATGAGTATACTCAACAGCAGTTGTAAGTGGCTTCTTAATGACGACCTATGGAATTGCAAGGACTCATACAGTCTAAACTCTATTCCTGCACTGCCTACTGACGTCAGAGCTGAACAGAAACAGAAAGATGTGTGTGGAAAAGGGGGTATGATTGGCTATTAAATTGGTGATAAACTATCTTTCCCCCCTTCAACTCCTCCTTCTTCTGCAGGTGGTTTCTCCATGCTTACTCCCCCCTTCCCACATTCTGTGGGTGTGACGTTAATGGTTACAGAGCAGGAGGAGTGTGATTTACAGCACAGCTCGTCTCATTTGCCTCCCTGAGAGTCTGCCGTAAATGTCCACTTCTATATTTGTATCCACTGCCAGTACTATCTCAGAGAGACGCTTTTCCCTTATCGGGGGATTGGATTCCTTTGAAAAAACGAAATAATTTAGAAAAACTAGAGGGAGAGATGAAGAGAAGTAATTCCTGACATAAAAAGGCCTCTGACAAGAGTGTCCATAATCTTCTCATGACAAGAAATATCTGATCCCTGACATATGTGGAAAACTGGTAAAAACAGTGTCATCTGGTATGCTCCTTCACATTCCATACATCTCATGATTGAAGCCAACTTACTATTTTGAGAACAATAGATCCTTGTGTTGATCGTAAGTGCGGATGAAAGTAATAGTGAAACCAGAGTGTATGTGTCTTAAAAGTGTTTCCTCCCTGTGAAGATTTCCATCTTTGAATTTAAACAAGACGGTAAATCTCATGCACCATTTACTGGCTGATATGTTAAAGGAGAATCCAAAATGGCCAACAATAAAAGGTTTAAGTTGAGTGAAGTTTATCTGTGCTATGAACTTACAATTTGCAATCCCCTTTAAGATATCTCCACCAGAAATGGTCAACCTATACAAGGCCACCTTTAATCCTGTTTCTCTAGGAAACAGAAATTAAAGTATCAGCCTTCTGTTTTCACTCTTCCATTGAACACTCAGACAAACACAGTGTAAAAAAAACACAAGGACACATTTGCATGAATTTGCAGTTAGCTGTGTAGAAATCCTTAAAGCCTGGAGCTTTTAAAACTATAAAACATCGCAGTAGAAATGTCCAAAGACAAATGTTCCAATTTCAAAATGATGCTTCCAATATGGTGTCTGTTTTGTTTTCAAATACTGTTCCTGAACAATAGGAACAGCCCATTCAAAAACTAATTTAACACAATGTCACCTAAATCAATCATATTTCAGCTCCAAATATAGCTTTAAGGAGATCTTCCCCTCCTTTCCATGAGGGGCACGACATGTGAACAGAACGTAATCTCACTGTTAGTATAAATGGTCCATGATGAACATGATGTTCATGAGAATATCATAGCTAACAGTGGGTACTTCCATTCAAACAATCTTTATAATTGTCCATGTAAGAATACTTTACAGTATAGTTGAAATGTGAACATAACTGACATGTCTGGTTGTATGTGGTCCAGAAAACCATAAAAAAATGATTTGGTACATAATGCAAACATAACCATAAGGGAATTACAATTCTGGTGTGGTGTATACGCATTGCAAATTACTTTAGTTTCTGATGTATTGTTCGTAGGTTTCAGTGATCGCAGTGCTAATCAAGTGGGGATATTGTTACAGTCACAGTGTCACAAATATCTCTGCTCAGTACTCTTAGTTCTATGAGCCGATGAAGGTCCTTTTGTGATCCTGAATAATACTATTCAATCTAATGGGTTTAAAAAAGAAATGTTCAGGCGTCTTGTGAAGAGTCTGTTTGTGGACACTGTAGAGAAGCGAAACTTTAAGTGAAGGTTTTATCGACACCCTGATTTACTATGTCTTTAGGTAGGTGGTAGGTTCTCTGAGACTCCAAGGAGGAGGTTGTATGAAATGACACCCAGCTCTGCTTGCAGATGACTGGCTGCTGACGCTGCTGACTGAGTTGGTATCATAGCTAACTATTCATAGATCCTCACCATTGGGCCTCAGGTCTATAGGGACCGAGGGATGTGTCAGATTAAGTCACTACAGCAGTCCAGAAAGCTTAAGGTGAATGAGATGTATTTTGCTTCCTGTGAGACGAGGTCATTCATTGGTTGTGTTATTAACACATTTTTTTGGGTGTGATGGAACCTATCAGAACTTACCTCCTCAATCTCCTCCTCAAACTCCTCCTCAATTTCGTCTGCCATAATGAAACAGTCCTAGGGTCTGTACAGGTAGAAGAAAGTCACACACTCTCCCAAAGGCACCTCTGACATACCTGTGAAGTTATACTACCAAAATACGGCTTAGTAAACATATCAGTTGCCGATAACTGTGAGCTTAATACTATAATTCTGTTGGTCATAAGCGAGACAGCAAACATGGGCATAATAGAAAAGACAACAATTAATGAATTTACATGCTAAACATACCTTTTCAGAGAGAAGACCTGACAGAGTTCCCAACAACTTTGCAGTAGCTGTTCAATTCCCATGCACACGTGCCAAAAACTGATATTCCACTTATTGTGTTCCTGCAAACCTAGATAGAGACAGAGACGCGTCACAAAATGCTGTCACACTTTTTTGAAAAGCTAGGCGAACAAAACAAAAATCAAAACAGAAAACGAAGCTAAGAGGACAGTTCTCCTCTGCAGGCCTCAGTTAGAAGTTTGACACCCAAGATGCCCCAAAGTGCTACGCCCCTCCTGGCTGAGGGATCACGACAGCTGCCCTGAGGCGCTCCAGCTATTCGTCATGTAAGCTAATGCTGCAGTCTCATTGGCTGTCTTTGTTTAGCTAGCAGGAGAAGCAATGCCTTCTGAGGCAGGAGGGTTAAATATAGGACTGCAAACTGACTACCCTTTTTTAGAAACCTGACAAGACATTACAATTTTAAAACATTTAAAAAATGTACTCAAAAAGAAGGAAAAAAGGAGAAAAGAAATAAAGAGGGTGAATGAGTGAGCCAACTCCTGCCCCCAGTGGCAAGTGGAAAGGAAGATGTCCTGTGTGGGGTATCCCAAAACTGCAGTCACAGAGCTCTTGACTGGAATCGATATTGATTGGAAAAGCTTCTGTTATAGAGCTTCTCCATAGGATGTTCACCAAGACAGCAGACCAAGCCTTAATCCACTTCATCCACTGGTCCAGTTAGTCAGGAGAAGAAAAACAATCCCAAAGCAGAGGCCATGCAAAGTGTGAATGATGGCAAGGATGGCAATGATGGCGAGCTCACCGCTAAGCCACTTGCCTTTGGTTTTTTGCTGTTTTGGTTCTACTGTGATTTTCGGTCGCAAGCTGCTTACCGGTGACTTAAAAGTTTGAGCGATTCCCGAGCCTCCAGAGCCTGCCTGACTCTACCCTCCTGAGAAACTCAGAGCCGACAGCACACAGCTGCGGCAGAGACCTGGTTATCATGTGCCTCTGCCAGCCAATCACGGACCTCCACTCTCAGGTTTCAAAGGCTAAATTTACCTAGCGATCCTGTCAGAAAAGAGCACCTGTTCAGCAAATCTGTTATGATTCAACCAAGAGGAGAGCCCTGAGAAAAAATAAATACATGGTTGACAAAGAGGTGATGTGGCGAGGAGAGGGACGGAGGTATTTGATGATCAGCTGCCTTAGAGGCAGGATCTGTGAAGTGTGAGCTAAAGGGAAAGGTTGGACCTCAGGACAAACACCCTGAAGGCCAGAGTCTTTGAGGTCATCTGTTGGAGCCAATGACTCCAGTTCCGCTGCAAACCAGGTCAAAGCCAGGGCTCTCGATTAAGACAATGACCTATTCAAGGAAACATGAACAAAATGTGACTAGAGAAATATTCTGGATCAACTCCACCCAGGATCAAGTCCAATTTCCTTTCAAGGACCATTTGCAATAAATGGATTCACACACTAACACAGCGGGTTTGTCTACATTTCTGGTGTAGGCCGGAGTCTTGAAAATGTGTGCTGGTGTCCGATGAGCAACCCACTTGTTTTCATTTCCTCACACTGATGGCCAAGGCTTGACAAATACCTGCAAATTATAGGCTAAGGTGCTAACCTTGAATAATGACCTTAATGTGTGCGAGCAGACAGACAGCTGTTTTAGCACTACCGCCTCATCACGCCCCAGCTTGTGTGTCTCATTAGGATGAGTACAGTATTAAAACTATTCCGGGTGATTCAAAAATACTACAGCAAGGGCCTATTTTTATTTGCTGTGCACCCAGTGGCATGGTTGAAGTCAGGATGATACGACAAACTTCCAGAAGACGCCTATCTCTTTATGAAGCCGGTTCATGGTTCCACTCTGCTAGGCCTGAGGTGACATTATAAAAGAGGCAGCACTGGCATTTTTCTCCATGAACCCAAACCCCTCCCCCCTCCCCCACCCCCCAACCTCTGCGCCCCCCCCCCCCCCCCCCTCACATATCTCCCTCCCTCTAGAGCCTCTTCCTCCCCAGCGTCTGCAGGATTTCTCCTCTGCCACAGCGGAGCGAGGCAGCAGACGTGTGAGTGACAGGTGCAGCTGCATGCCTCCCTGGCCGGGTTCTGGAGCATCCCCCCACCCCACCCCGCCCCCACACTCCCCGTCGTAACCCCCACTCGCACCTCCTCCTCCTCCGGCACGCTCTGCATCCGAGAAAGCCGTAGCATCAGCACTCTCAAGCTGAGATGGATGGGATCAATGCTCTCAGTTAACTGAACCACTGTAATGACATCTTATCTAAATTCTCTGTCTCTGGCATGTATAAAAGTGTAATCACATTATGAATGCTAGTCAACCATGGCATATGGAGGGAACTAAAGTACAAATACACATTCAAATAAATTGAGGGCTGACAAACCATATGTTCAACTTACAGTATATACATACACTACCGTTCAAAAGTTTGGGGTCACTTAGAAATGTCCTTATTTTTCAAAGAAAAGCACAGTTTTTTTCAAAAGAAGATGCCATTAAATTAATCAGAAATACACTCCATACACTCCAATATTGTTAATGTGGTAAATGACTATTCTAGGTGGAAATATCTGGTTTTTAATTAAATATATACATAGGTGTATAGAGGCCCATTTCCAGCAACTATCACTCCAGTGTTCTAATGGTACATTGTGTTTGCTAATCGCCTTAGAAGACTCATGGATGACTAGAAAACCCTTGGAAACCCTTCTGCAATTATGTTAGCACAGCTGAAAACTGTTTTGCGGGTGAGAGAAGCTATAAAACTGGCCTTCATTTGAGCTAGTTGAGTATCTGGAGCATCACATTTGTGGGTTCGGTTATACTCTCAAAATGGCTCGAAAAAGATAACTTTCATGTGAAACTCGCCAGTCTATTCTTGTTCTTAGAAATGAAGGCTATTCCATGTGAGAAATTGCGAAGAAACTGAACTTTTCCTACAACGGTGTGTACTACTCCCTTTAGAGAACAGCAGAAACAGGCTCTAACCAGAGTAGAAAGAGAAGTGGGAGGCCCCGGTGCACAACTCAGCAAGAAGACAAATATATTAGAGTGTCTAGTTTAAGAAATAGACGCCTCACAGGTCCTCAACTGGCAGCTTTATAAATGGTACCCGCAAAACGCCAGTGTCACCTTCTACAGTGAGGCGACTCTGGGATGCTGGCCTTATAGGCAGAGTGGAAAAGAAAAAGCTATATCTGAGACTGGCCAATAAAAAGAAAAGATTGATATAGGCAAAAGAACACAGACATTGGACAGAGGAAGTTTTTTAAAAAAGTGAGGTGTTTGGACCATACAGAAGAACATTTGTGAGACGCAGAACAGGTGAAAGGATGCTGGAAGAGTGCCTGACGTCATCTGTCAAGCATGGTGGAGGTAATGCGATGGTCTGGGGCTGCTTTGGTGCTGTGGGAAGAAAAGTGGGAGTGGGAGATTTGTACAAGGTAAAAAGGACTTTAAATAGGGAAGGCTATCCCTCCATTTTGCAACGCCATGCCATACCCTTTGGACAGCGCTTGATTGGAGCCAATTTCCTCCTACAACAGGACAATGACCCAAAGCGCACCTCCAAATTATGTAAGAACTATATAGGGAAGAAGCAGGCAGCTCGTATGCTGTCTGTAATGGAGTGGCCAGCGCAGTCACCAGATCTCAACCCCATTGAGCTGTTGTGGGAGCAGCTTGGCTGTATGGTACGCAAGAAGTGCCCATCAAGCCAATCCAACGTTGTGGGAGGTGCTTCAGGAAGTGTGGGGTGAAATTTCTACAGATTACCTCAACAAATGAACAGCTAGAATGCCAACGGTCTACATTGTTGTGATTGCTGCAAATGGAGCCTTTTTTGACAAAAGCAAAGTTTGAAGAACCAAATTAATATTTCAAATAAAAATCATTATTTCCAACCTTGTCAATGTCTTGACTATATTTTCTATTCATTTTGCAACTCATTTGATAAACACAAGTGTGAGTTTTCATGGAAAGCATGAAATTGTCTGGGTGACACTAAACTTTGGAACGGTAGTGTATATTTAAGTTATTATTATGCAGGGGGGGGGGGGGGGGGGTATCATTAAGGGCATTTATGGTTATTGTTTTAAAACGTATAACAATGCAAGGTGCACTGAATTCAATTCGATCAGTGACAGAGAAAATCTGAAGACCTCAGAAGCCAGTTCTATGGGTCAAGGACTGGGGGACCGTGAAGGAAGGATTAAAGATTCAGTCACATATAAGTAAATGGAGAGTGACAATGACAGGGCAGCAGGGAAACAAGACCAGTGGTGCTTAGTCACTGGAAAACATGACACACTGAAGAGAGGACAGCTGGGCATGAACAGATCACCCCCTCACCAGAAAACAAAACTCTTCCTCACTGAGGTAAGTGTGCTAAATAAAGTGATGGTATTAAAAAATGACTGATGTGACATTACAAATAGCTAACGAATGGCACTGATGAGCACATATAATATCATACAAAACTGAGTGATGATCAAATGTAGTATTCATAGTTCTTCATAACTTACCTGCAGCACTGGAGGCTTGTTCATTCAGGGTAGTTTATCCATTGGTAATCAAAGCCAAATACTTAAACATCATGAACTTTTGGTGAAGGTCAGCACAGAAATTAATTTAGCATTACAGAACTGTGCCCCTGCTGAGAAGGAAATCAGTATTGGTTTAAGATGGGAAGAGCTGATGTTGCTAGTAGAAACATTGCATTGGTGAAAGATTACCTTACAGGTAAAAATGATTATTATTTTGTTTTAAATGGTAAGAGGCCACAATATATTCTCTTGCACTGCTCAGTAAAACAATCTAACGAGACCACCTGTAAACACTGGGTTGCCAATTTCAAGCAGGGCAAGAAAAGGAGCACTGTGCTTTTAGAGCAATAAATGATGATCTCTTAGCATTATTATTATTTATGTCCCTAAAACATCTGGTAAAGACATTCGTAACTGAGGTAATGTAATGAGCTTACTCTGCCACATACAGTCTGTTTTGACAACAATGAGGGCGCTCAGCCTAATCTATGCATTTGAAAACTAGAGGTTTAGGCTTGAGAACTCTGGCCAAATCTTTCAGCAATATACTAAGTTTAAGCACATACTTTTCACCTCTAAACTGACTGTATTTACACTACCACAAACAAGTGTACCTGTTGAGACCAGGGGGGTATAAGTTATAATGTATAAGTACACGTTTCATTGACAAACCTGAGTAAATTAAGTGACAAACCTCCTAGAAGAGCCCTATGGCTTCATTCTCCTAGCAAAACAAAGCCATAAAGCTGTTCTTTTTTTGGAGGTGTACCACTTACTGTGAGTTAACTCTGTTTGTGTGTCACTAAACCACCTACTTGAAATGCCCCCTGGCCTCCCCGGTTTCTGTTCCTACCTCTTATTCAGGACTTAGAAGTGTTGTCAATGACTAAGTGAAAAACGCTGCCCTCTAGAGGACTGAGTGTGATTCACACTTCACCGTTTGATCAACAACACTCATTTCAGGTTATGTATGTGTAGTGACTAATAAAAGCCCACAAATAATGGTTTTGAAAAAACTTCTAACTGTTTTTTGGATTTCTTCCAACCCACTGGATCTACCTGTTTTCGACTAGCCTGGGAACCAACAACAGTTGGTAGTCTGAGAATTTCACTCTTAATTACACTTTTCTAGGAAACAAAATGTTCCGTACACTGAAAAACATTGTAAAAGATCAAATACATAATAAACTGCAACAACAACAGCAGCATTGACAGATAAAAACACTTTATTTCACTGTATTTTACATGAGCAGAGAAGGAGATTTCCCTCTTGGCTCTGAGCTTGTCTCTTCAGCCCTTTATGCCAATGGGCTCTGAGGCAGGCACAAGGTTAATGCAAATACTGGACTGTACACACAGGGCAACACAATCTCCAGCAGGCTGGCAGCACCGCAAAGCCACTCCAGACGGGCATGGTCACTCAACTTGGAGTGTTCTTCACAGCTCTCCCCCGCATTTACTGATGGATCCATTCTCATTTTCCACTCTCCTATCTTTATGACAGGGTAAACCGTGCAGGGAATGGAAAAAAAAAAAAAAAAAAACATAATCAAGACCAAAATCAAACCCCCCAACAAAAATCATGAAATAAAACACTGGGATTGGGTTGGTGTGAATTCATTGATCCTGAAAGTCCAAGGATTTGGGTTTTGTTTTTGTGTTGTGTGGCGGTGTGGTTGTTTGCAGTTCTTAGCAGTGATCTGTAAATAAATAAAACCATGAGTCCTGGTGACGTCACCGGGTCACCTTCACAGTGAGCTGAGCAGCAGCCGGCCCGCGTCACGCCTGTAAATCAGAGTGAACCCACTGCAAGCTAGGGGTCAGAGGTCATCTCACTCGCAGCCGGGACATCATCCACTCCAGGCCCTGACATAACCTGGAGGACAATAGGACAAAAGACAATAAGTTCCCATCTCCTTTACAAAAAATGGCACATCATATGTGTATACAATACAGTGAATACGCTGTGTCCTAATTCTATTGACAGACAACTGGCAACATACAAAGCAGTGAGCAAAGTCTGCTGCGCATGAACTGAAGCTAATTTCAGAACTTGGTTCAGCACAATGCTCCCACGTGTCACACAATAGCTTTAGTTCTTTTGGACTTAGCTCGTTGCCCATCAATGAAATTAGGGCCCATTGAGTTTTTTTCCACTACAACCTCCCATTCATTCCCTAAAGTTAGTCCACCAGGAAAGAAAACAATAAGATTCACTCAATCAGGTCACTGAATGTAGTCCATTTTAAATAAACAGGATAGACATTTCAGTGATTCTTTCAATAACAAGCAGCTCTGTGCCTGTCCCTCTACCGTGGAGCACAGCTCTGTGCCTGTCCCTCTACTGTGGAGCACAGCTCTGTGCCTGTCCCTCTACTGTGGAGCACAGCTCTGTGCCTGTCCCTCTACTGTGGAGCACAGCGCTGTGCCTGTCCCTCTACTGTGGAGCACAGCGCTGTGCCTGTCCCTCTACTGTGGAGCACAGCGCTGTGCCTGTCCCTCTACCGTGGAGCACAGCTCTGTGCCTGTCCCTCTACCCTGGAGCACTCTGTGTCTATCCCTCTACCGTGGAGCACAGCTCTGTGTCTGTCCCTCTACCCTGGAGCACTCTGTGTCTGTCCCTCTACTGTGGAGCACTCCGTGTCTGTCCCTCTACCCTGGAGCACTCTGTGTCTGTCCCTCTACTGTGGAGCACTCTGTGTCTGTCCCTCTACCCTGGAGCACTCTGTGTCTATCCCTCTACCGTGGAGCACAGCTCTGTGTCTGTCCCTCTACCCTGGAGCACTCTGTGTCTGTCCCTCTACTGTGGAGCACTCCGTGTCTGTCCCTCTACCCTGGAGCACTCTGTGTCTGTCCCTCTACTGTGGAGCACTCTGTGTCTGTCCCTCTACCCTGGAGCACTCTGTGTCTATCCCTCTACCGTGGAGCACAGCGCTGTGTCTTGTCCCTCTACCGTGGAGCACAGCGCTGTGTCTTGTCCCTCTACTGTGGAGCACTCTGTGCCTGTCCCTCTACTGTGGAGCACAGCTCTGTGCCTGTCCCTCTACTGTGGAGCACAGCTCTGTGTCTGTCCCTCTACCCTGGAGCACAGCGCTGTGTCTTGACCCTCTACTGTGGAGCACAGCTCTGTGTCTGTCCCTCTACCGTGGAGCACAGCGCTGTGTCTTGTCCCTCTACTGTGGAGCACTCTGTGTCTGTCCCTCTACCCTGGAGCACTCTGTGTCTGTCCCTCTACCGTGGAGCACAGCGCTGTGTCTTGTCCCTCTACTGTGGAGCACTCTGTGTCTATCCCTCTACTGTGGAGCACAGCGCTGTGCCTGTCCCTCTACCGTGGAGCACAGCTCTGTGTCTGTCCCTCTACCGTGGAGCACAGCGCTGTGTCTTGTCCCTCTACTGTGGAGCACTCTGTGTCTGTCCCTCTACCCTGGAGCACTCTGTGTCTATCCCTCTACCGTGGAGCACAGCGCTGTGTCTTGTCCCTCTACTGTGGAGCACTCTGTGTCTGTCCCTCTACCCTGGAGCACAGCCCTGTGTCTGTCCCTCTACTGTGGAGCACTCTGTGTCTGTCCCTCTACCGTGGAGCACAGCTCTGTGCCTGTCCCTCTACTGTGGAGCACAGCTCTGTGCCTGTCCCTCTACCGTGAAGCACAGCTCTGTATCTGTCCCTCTACCGTGGAGCACAGCTCTGTGTCTGTCCCTCTACCCTGGAGCACTCTGTGTCTATCCCTCTACCGTGGAGCACAGCTCTGTGTCTGTCCCTCTACCCTGGAGCACTCTGTGTCTTACCCCTCTCCAGTGAGGGCACAGCAGGCCTGGATGTGCCACTGGTGGTCCTTCACCGAGGTGAGCTGCAGGCTCTGGGAGATCTCCGCCACCGTCATGCAACCCTTCACGTCCTGTTTATTGGCGAAGATCAACAAGCCGGCCTTCTTCAGGTCCTGGGTAAAAGGGTGTAGAAAGTGTCTGTTTAAGCAGCCAACTAGAGACATAATTTAAAGTAGACACAACAGTAACATCAGACAAATAGCAGCTAACTCAAATGATCAAGTAGTCTGCTGCTCTCCCTAAGGGGAGATGCTACAGCTTCTCAAGTCATGGTTTGTGTCACAACATATCTCACAGTAAGACTGGGCTTTGGTTCAAGTTTGTAATTGGAGTATCTGTTATATGGCACCTCTTTAGTGAAACCTCTAATAACAAGGCTCTAAAAGACAACAACACACTGGCCTGATGTTGAACTCAAACAGAAAGTCTGAAAGGGAACTGAAAAAACAGCCAGATCCTCCAACAGACTGGGTCTTTGGACACAGATTCTATTTTGCTATGACTACATTTAAGAATGGCACTTCAAAGACACATCTCTCTTGTTTCTGCAGCTTAGTAAAAATAATTCATATCTGTGATTCAAATTCTGGCATTACCAAATGTTTTTAAAAAAAACGAGACAAAATGAAGTCACACAGTGGGCTTACTGCATGGCGCTTTAGCGGCTGCACTTACTTCATGTGCGAGCATTCTGTACAGCTCTTCTCTGGTCACAGAGATCCGCTCTCTGTCTGTGCTGTCAACCACCACGATCACAAACTATGACAAGATAACAGAACAACACGTTGAGTGAGGGGGACACAACAAAGGTATGTGCTTCAGTACACCAAGCAAAAAAAGCTAGAACGTCTGCAAAGCATGATCACTCGTCGCCATGGTATCTTCCAATGGCTGAGCAGCAGGGTGTGTAACTAAGGGAATCCTCTCAGATTCTGAGGAACAATGTTGAAGGTTAGCTGTAGCCATGGCAACAGCACAACATTTATGTTACATACCCAACATGACAGTTTAGTGAGATGTCTCACCTCAGGCAAACATCAAAACCTTTACATTAGCTACATTCTTTAAGCCAAAGCTACTTACACGTGAGGTACAGGTAGAAGTTCGGTAGAGGTATTACAGCAGAGCAAACCGCAAGGTGGATATGTCTATACCGTGGCAGCCCTACTTTTATATGTGCTTGTCACAGGTTCTGTATACACAAGAGCACTAGTTAGGTGTCTCACCCCAGTGTTTGTGTGTATACACGAGAGCACTAGTGAGATGTCTCACCTCAGGTTCTGTATACATGAGAGCACTAGTGAGATGTCTCACCTCAGGTTCTGTATACACGAGAGCACTAGTGAGATGTCTCACCTCAGGTTCTGTATACATGAGCGCACTAGTGAGATGTCTCACCTCAGGTTCTGTATACATGAGAGCACTAGTGAGGTGTCTCACCTCAGGTTCTGTATACATGAGCGCACTAGTGAGATGTCTCACCTCAGGTTCTGTATACACGAGAGCACTAGTGAGATGTCTCACCTCAGGTTCTGTATACATGAGCGCACTAGTGAGATGTCTCACCTCAGGTTCTGTATACATGAGAGCACTAGTGAGATTCTCACCTCTGTGTTTGTGTAGTAGGTGTTCCAGGACGAGCGCAGGGACTCCTGACCCCCGATGTCCCACATGAGGAAGTGGGTGTTGTTGACCACGATCTCTTCCACATTGCTGCCTATTGTTGGCGACGTGTGCACTACCTCGTTCATTGAGCTGAGGGAAAGAGAGAAAATTAACACATTTATCAATCCTCCAGTGATGCACAATTGCTTGTCCAATATGAATATTTCTTTTCACTACGGTTCCTTCACTACGTATAAGAAACTAAAAAGGGTCATGCGTCTCATACTTTGTATGCAAACCCTTTAGCAAGATCATCCAAAAGTAACAGTTGAAGGATTTCCTTTAGCTCACCAGCCTTTGCACTACCACTTCCTTTATTGCCAAAGGCAGTCAAAAAGGCTAAAAGTCGGGTCAGTACTTACAACTGATAAAGAATGGTCGTCTTCCCCGCATTGTCCAGGCCCACAATAATGACCTTGTGCTCTGAAACACATAATGGAGTACTCAGAACATGAAGAGCGCTTTCATAACAGACCTGTACCACATACCATGCCTATAAAAACAATGTGGCATTCACGCTACTCCATCAACAGTAACGCAAGTCTAGAATAAGGAAAGTTGTGGACAGGAATGATATAGGTATAGATCATATAATTTAAGAAAGCTTTGAAGTTAATGACACCACTTTATGTTTTACCATAAAAGGAAGAACCAATAAACTGCAGCTCCATTTAGTTTCATCTTGATTTTTAGGCAGATACAGACAACATTGTAAAACACTGTCAAGCCAGTAAAGGCCTCTCTGTTCTTCTTGAAACACTGTGGACATTGTTGGCCCTTCACAGCTTTGATGATGAATCATCTTCAAAAGGGACCCCCACCTCCCACAGCTGGGCCACTGTAATGGGCATTAATCAGTCAGAGACCCACACAAGTACACAAGACACCGTAGGCTGGACTCCGCACTCTCAGTCTCTGTTCGTTAACAGACTGTGGTTACCCACATGAACCTGGGCTAATCTCTTACGAGTAAGTCAATCACACTCTTTTCAGCAAAATGAAATTTTATGGAGGTTTATGCAACACTTAGATCCAGTCAATGTATTCACTTTTGAATAGACCAGAGTAATTCCATGAGTGAGGATATCCTGGAATAACCTCACTGAGACTCGGCAGCGCTAGTAATCACTCCGCCTTTGATATACTTTAACCGTTGACGTATGGCGTCAACATTCCATTTATTCAAAGTGAATGAGCAAAATGGCAAGCAGCAATATTACAATGTTACATTTGACAGTTCTTGAGCGATGAAATGGTGCAGGTGTGAGAACAAATGGATTTGCACAAATGGCCTTTCTGACACTACTTGGCCGTAGAGTGACAGTAGGCCTACTTATTGTTTGGCAACGCTTGAAGCTGAACTCTCTGGTTAGAACTATTTTCGATAGTATTTCAAACTCAAAATAAACGGAAAATGTTCCTGGAGTTATTAGTAAAGGATATCCTTAATGGCTGTGATTGGAGGCCTTGTGCCCACTCAAACTTGAGTAATATTGCTTAATAATGTCATGCCAACATGTGACTTGCATCATTGTTTTCACTTAGCAGACTTTGCAGCACTTTGTCTATTTCAGTCTCTTCAGCCTAAACTATTTTAACTGGTGGTGTGTGTTTCTGAAATGATGTAATATACTGAGCTGGTTTCAAGAGTGTCTCATATTGTTATTAGTTTGGCTTCCAGTGTTTCTGAGACAGATTACTGAAGTAAAATTTGCTAGCCAACTCATTCATTTTATCTTCAGTCCAGATGCAAACACCCCATGGATTCAATTTTCTTCACAATCATTGAGTCATCTGAATGAAAACAGGATGTCCAAATAATCTATATGCACACATAACCATACCCAATTCAAAGTTTCTCCCTTGCATAAGCATTTGGATGCATTAACTGACAAGTCCCTTCATAACTGGTGGATACTGAAAGGTGCAGGTGTTGCAAACCTACATACTAAAAAGTATAACATCATCTGTTAAACATAAAGCGCAACAACAGCTCCGCTCCCCCCTCAGTTTTTAAGATGTCAAAGTCTTAGCTATAAAACTGGCAGGGCAAACTTTGCCTTGTCTGGTGAGCTCATTTGTTTGCATTTCCGGTCTTTCTTCTAGTTCTACATTCATACATCATACACCCATTCCAAGTCCTGTTTTCATTCATTCATTCAAAAACAAGAAAGACTATGGAGGAGGTCAAAGTGTGATGTCATCTGTCAGAAATGTCAAACAAACCTAAAAAAGGAACAGACTATTGTTCGCTGCTAGGAGGCTATGTGGCATTTCTGGTTCAGTGTGCAGAATCAGACAATTTTGCCTAGCAATTTACTACCAGGCAAGCCTCTCTTAAGGCAAGTCCCAAATATGTAGACATTCCTCATTTTATGATTGTATAGGCCTAGGCTGTCGAAAGTTTAGGCTAAATTCACAGTGAACCAACATGTTATGGACTTTGGTCTTAGACTATTTAGCCTATATGGAACACTTACAAGGAAGACTTCAGGGAAAAAGACACAGGCTGGCAAACATGGCAGTTAAAGAACTTAAATTAATATAAAGAACTAGGCCTACCACCGTAACCTCTAAACTATGAGGTTACAGCCTATATATTACATTTTTACTGTAAGCTAAATGATGGACTGTTGATACTCATCTAAAACACGGTGATTACCACTATGAAATGTGTGTACCATAAGCAGAAGGCCTACATATCCTTTAACTGTCAGAGCAGAGCCAAAACTAAAATTTTACAGCCTACCATGAAGCCATGTTCCTTCTGGTCGATTGGGAGACACAGCACTAAGCTATTGGCAAGCCAACACCCTTTTAAAGGAAACCATAGGTATAGTCTGACAAAAAAAAACATTCTTAAGTCTGGCTAGTTTCCTGTCAACAGTGGCAATGTGGTGCAAATCAGTTCAGATGCAAGCTGCATGAAATATTTGACAATCTCTGCTTCACAGGCATTTTATGGTGCTCATCAGCTGTGGGGGAAGGAAGAACGTGACAATGCATTACTTTGCAACTTCCCTGAAGACACATTTCGGTGCACCTGTCCAATTGCTTTTTTCCTACATCATGTATTTGAATTAAATTAGGTAAATGTCTCGTCATAGGACTGAAATGACTCTTCGGTAATCTTCACTAAATGTATTCTCATTGTATACAGACATAGGCTCAGACTCACTACCTGCTCGTCTAGTATCTTGGAAACCTTCTGCAGGCATTCTGGGAGGTGGAGGCGAGGGCTTTTCCACATGGAGAAAAAGCACAGTGCTGGAGCATGAAGTAAAACTCAAACTTTATCGCCGCCTCCCTACAGCCTGTGTGGCATTTAACCTACGTTATACTAAAAGCTAATAGCTCACAGGCCAGACGAGTGCAGACAAGACATCTGAAAGTGTTTCAACTCACACCCCGCACACTGGGAGCACACAAACTGATCTTTGATCTTGTCTCTCTGGGCTATACAATAACATCTCCAGGCGTGGTGGATTCTAGCCTGGTATAACCAAACCCAAATTCACTTTGTGAATAGATAGGGCCTGGCCACGCTCCACTGGGGATTGTTTCCAGTCATTGCATCCTAACGGGTGTAGACTTCGGGTTACCTTTAAAACCATTGGACCTGCCTTTAACCAATCAGCACTGACCATTATAGGATTACTGTCCTACCTTGCCATCAACAGTGCAAACTGATATATTAGCCTTTTCCCAAACCCTGTTGGCAGTAAATAAAAAATGTCTTTCCCTGTGACGAATAAATGTACACATTCTGCTTTGCTCCGACTTCAATTCTTCAATGTTTGCCAGCGTTGATAATTCTGTTGGTATCACTTTGTCTACCTCTAGTGCTGACGCCATTGCTGGAACTAGGCTACATTTTGAAACAAACACTACATTTCAATGTTGTCAATCGTAGCCACCGCCTACTGGTTGCTGATTGGAGGCCCTGCGATCCCTCTTGTGAATGGAGGTTCTGGACTATAACCACAGTGAGCAACAGGAGACGGAGCCTGGCTAGGTGGATTCAGCATTCCCATAAAGAACACTGGAATGACAGCCTACTTTTAGGTTTGCCACGATGAAAGCTCTTGAATACACAGGCTGGAAAACAGGGCATGGCCAGACAGAAACCTACGTCAAACTTTTAAAAAGGATAAATTAGGCTATTACTATTGACCCTGTGGGCCCTAATTTCAAAGGGCACCGAGCACCGCATACAGGCTTTGCGCAGGGATACCATATTTGCTCACTTTCACTGACACAAAGCAGGGCAATCAAGCATAAATGGGTTGACTAATAAGTGGATGTGGCAATGAAGTAATTCTTTATCAGCCAATCACAATGATTTGACCATACCTTATTAACGTTCAAACAGAGCTCAGTAATTGTTCTTCAACAGAGCAAACAAATCCCAGCTGCGAACGGAGCAGTTTACACCCGAGGAGACAGAGGTTCTTGTGCGGGAGGTCTGCACCCGAGGAGATAGAGGTTCTTGTGCGGGAGGTCTGCACCCGAGGAGATAGAGGTTCTTGTGCGGGAGGTCTGCACCCGAGGAGACAGAGGTTCTTGTGCGGGAGGTCTGCCCGACATGAAATTTGGAAGTTTCACAGACTAATTGAAACATGGGACATCCATGTCTGTGCGCGGTCAAAAAAAGATTCCTAAATGCCAGACACAACGGAACGCCAAGCCTACACACTAAAGAGCAATAAATGCCCAGCTTTTGGGAAAGAAACCATTCATGCACAAAATGGCTATACGCAAGAGACATGTATCCTACCAATAATCTCATGACCTGAATATTTGAAATGGCCTGAATCAAACTTTTTTTTTTTTTTTTTTTTAAATCGCAGCCAAAAGCAAAGATAACTTTTTGCAGATGGGAGTCATTCCATGAAAATATATTTATTCAGTGGTGAGGTCAAGTGAGGCCTGCCTGAAACAAAACCATGACTTTCCAGATTTAAGTGGCATTCCCTTCGCTCAACTGTGAACTGAACAGCCCACAAAAACAACAGCTGAGAGAAAACCTCAGGCTTGCTCCGCAGTGTTCTATCCCCAGCATCACTTTTGTGCAAGAAAACTAGACAACATGTTTGTTGGCAGAAGTATGATGGTGCTGATAGGCTGTAATCTTTTTCAATCATATCCTGCTTGCATAGTTAAGACAACCATTTCCTTAAACCAACCATCTGGGCAACCACAATGACAATGAGGAGCTTTGGAATGAGAACAGAAAGTTGCTTACTTGTACAAGTGTGACATGCAACAGATGAAGGGAAAATACAAACTTTAAGAACCTTTGTACAACTTGGATGATGACAATGACTAATTTGCAGTAGGGATGCACCGATACCGATACCAGTATCGGGTATCGGGTCGATACTTCGTTAAAATACTCGTACTCGTTTTAAATTACCGATACCAAAAACCGATACCCAGTGTTGCGTCTTAACGCGTGTGTTTTCTTCCCTCTACTGTCTATGCCTGCCAGGTGTGAGAGCGGCGAGTTGCATAGAGGCCGAGAGCGGTATTGCAGACAGATAAGTTGAGGTTGAACTTGCAGTTTAAATGAATTAAATAACAGCTTGGATACGATGTGTGGAGGTGGCTTGCGTAAGCTAGCGGTTTCGCTAGAGATTTTAAACTTAACACGTACGACCTCCAGTAAAGGTAAGTGCTATCTTCGGCTATTTTATGTTTTGCAGTTAACTTAGAACTGCTGTTACATAGGCAAAGTGTAGGGGCTAGCCTACTGTCTTTAGCGACGCTGCGCCTATAACATATTATTGCCATTTGCTACGGTTGATTGACGGGGACGGGAATGTATTTGTTTTCTCCTCTTTTACCCGGACGCATTTAGGTCTCGAAAGGAGGACATGTGAGGGTAAAAGAGGACGTCTGTCTTGTCTGGTGGTTCAGGAATCTTGTTAGTTTGTCATAAACACCCGCTAGCAAGTAGCCGCTAGCAAGACATCCCGTTAGCGATGTTAGCGAGGTTGTTTTAACACTCTTGGACATTGATGCTAGTATTACGTTTTTTTTTCCGTTTTTCCGCCTGATGCTAATATTAAGTGCTTTTGCATTAACTTCTTTGCAATGTTATTGTGATAGCTATGTTGGCTAGGTTGCAAACAACTTCCCTAACACAGTCAAACTTCAGGCAAGTGTCAATTTGGCTGCAAGAACGTAGCCCAGTTCATTGTCAACATTAAACTCTAGTAAGAAATCGCTATACCGTTGTGCTGCCTTAACGGCGATTTTGACTCATTTTAAGATAAATGATGAAAGGAGTAAGGCACAGTGTAAGATCTGCACTGTTACAGTGTCGAAGGGGGGAAAGGAAAGTACTTCGTTTGACACAAGCAATTTGATTAAACATCTGAAGACGCACCATAGTGCTAAGCACACAAAGTTCACTCATGCCAGTGGCTTAAGAGACCAAGCAACCAATCTTTACTGACGTCTTTCAAAAGACAAAAACGCGCACGCACACAGACAGAGAGAGAGAGAAGGGGAGGAAGAGAGTTGTTGATCCTTTTGTAACTGAACTGTGCTCATGTTCTTATCATCCAGGACAGTTCTGTTCACTTTTTGTTAAGCAGACTGTGTTGTTAACTATGCAGCAAATTAAATTGCCATCTGTCTATATGCAAATTTTGTCTAATGTGATGATATTGACTCTTTTTTTTTTTTTTTGGTTTAAACCAGAAAGCTCTTTATTTTTGGCTTGGGATAGCCTTCTGTTAATGTTGTACTATAGGCTTGACATAACCTGCAGAGGATAAAATAAAATCTTTCATGGAAATCAAATCTTGGAAGTATCGGTATCGGTACTCGGTATCGGCAAGTACAGAAATAAAAATACTCGTACTCGTATCGGTTTGTAAAAAAGTGGTATCGGTGCATCCCTAATTTGCAGCAAAAGGTTGTTAGTTTTGCAGTTGTTGTCTCCAATCCACATCAAAATATAAATGGATAATGATCCAAATCAGGCCTGTTTTTTCAATAATCAACAGCTGGGTAAAGTCAGGATCTACTTTTAAGATTTTAACAGTGTTATTAAAAAGTGACTTAATAAGCACAAGTTCATAACCAGCTGGTGCAAACAGAACTGTGAAACTGAACATTGACAAAAGCATAGGCTATCTGATCCTCTTAAGCTCCAAAGACAAACCATACAAACCCAATGCTAGATAAATGCTGGACTAACTGGCATGTTTTCTGACGTACACCACATGCAGTTTCAACAAACTATGCAACACTCCCTCAAACAATGACGTCCAAGAAGATTGAAAAATTAGAAGAATAAAAATGTGTATTCCATGCATCCAGGCATACCACTTCTCCACAGTATTCAAGAAAAAGTCAGCTTGTGAGTTTCCCTCTAACCCAATTCAGCAAATTTAATAAAAAAATCCCTAACCTTAACATCCATTACTTTTTGGGTTACTACCATACACACCACCTTTAACTCCCCCAATTCAAACATGTTTTAACAGTACAAGTAAGCTTAGGCTATTCTATTATATTTATATGGTTTCAAAGGACTGAGTTTATTAGCCGTGAACAAATTATTGTAAAAGATTGACTAGGGCCATAGGTATGTGGGTAAAAAAACGATCACCGGACATCTTAACACAAAGAGTTTCCTTTGGGTACAGGATGTTTGCTGTATGCTACGTTACAAGACTTTAAAAAAAAAAAAAACGTACAATTGGTGGCTGACCTCCAAGTTAAACTACTAGCTACAAGATGGGACATGCCAGCCACGGCCTGAGGTGGACTTACTGATGTTACACACTGACAGTACAATTTGCATTGCAATACTGAAGGGGTACTGATTTATTTTTTATTATTTTATGTTGTATTAGGCCTAACACTTAGTTCCCTAAGGAAGTCCAGTGAAGTTTGACAGGAGAGACATACATCCTCCAATTACTAAAATAGCAATCTCTCTACCCTTCTCAAGTCAGCAGCGATCTACACAGACAGCTTCGATTACATTCTGACTGGCTCCTGGTTTTTAGCCACTGTGTGTTAACACAAAGTCACTATTTGCTCAAACTTGCTTGCTCTCACTTACGGAGGAAATACTAGAGCAAGTTTCTAGGCCATCTGCCTCCCTACATATAGTACAGGCAAAAGTCACAGGTCTACAGCAAACAAGCATTTTAGAGTCTGTGGATAGCTGGCCCTGCTGTGTATTTCACAGGAGCCATGGCATTCATAATTGATAGAGGATCTGTCACACGAACAGTCTGGTCCACAAGTAACGGACAGAACGTATACAGATGCCTGCGTAAGTGTATAGAAGTAACCTTGTATATGGGGCATAACCTGTGTCATCCTTATTCACATTTGCCTTGTTGTTAAATATAAGAACACCCCACAAGGAGAGGTCGAGAGGTAAAAGATTAGGTCTAAATAATGCTACTCAAATTTGAGCAGAGCATTGATAACCTGCTATTCTACTTTATAAACTATATATTTCCAAGAATGTGAAAACAATTGGCAACTTCGATTATGCTCTTCTTTCCAATGGATGTTGGATCAGTTCTCCATTTCCACAGATCGCTATGCTTTGCAATGATTGTGTAACATCCCTCATGTATCCAATCCAAGAATGTAAACTTGATACCTAGCCACCTCAGAAAGACGTAAACTACGACCCGTGTGGTAAAAGAAAAAACACTAAACATTTGGTTTACTGTAATGTTACCTACGATCAAAGCAGGTGCTGGTAAATGGGACATTACTGTGATCATTAGCTAAAGAATGTTTAGCTCAAGGCAACGACATTATATTTTTTGCTTTAGTGACCGATTGCCTGATTTTATGATTCTCCAATGCCACCACGACCATCTGGAAATAACATCCTGTGTATGAAAGAATCTAATTTAGATTCCTTGGCCAACTATTACATGACTATTTTTACAATGCTGGCGGAATTCATAACTAGCCAAGCAGCAACCACCCCATCCTTTTTATATCCTACTTATGTTATCGATATTATGGCGATGGTCATAAAACAATATGTAGATATACATGTTTGACAGGGTTTGTTAGTTGGTACACAAGTATGTAACAGTTGCATGGGTTTATTCTCTGCGGTTAACGTAGCTGTCAGTTTGCAAATAACATTAGCCACCTCCAATAACGTTAAAAGCTAAAGTTAGCTGGAAAGCTATCTGCTAGCTAGCAAGGCAGCTCAAATGAAATAAAACGTTTAACTTAATCATGTAGCCAGCCAAGGCATCTAGTAAGAATGTCCCTTCAGTCATTTAACTTGAAATCGACAAGAAATGAAATGTGATAGCTACGCTGTCTGGCTTGCTAAACACACACTACAACGATACTTATTGTTTTACATCTGGTCACAACTGCTGTGCTGGCGTGAACGTTACTAGAACGCTGTTTTACATGGAGGTTAGCATTATGTCGCGAGAATTTCAGGAAAACACCACGTTAGCTTTGGAATATCACCTGCTTTGTCTGGAGTATTAATAAGCACGAGATTAATATTGCACACCAAAAGACTATGGTTAGCATTTATGACTGCATCATTCAATAACAAACACGAAAGTTCTCAGCTCTAAGCTAATTGTTCATCTGTTAGCTATCTAACATTACCATAATACAGTTTTCCAAATAGCCAGCCAGCTAGCTAACTGTATGAAAATGTCAAACACTTCAGAACAACTTACAGTTAATGACAGGCTTACCTTGGTGATTAAAAAGCCTCCATAACTTCGTAAAAAGAATTCCCATTGCAGACCAATGGCCTTCGGAGGCAGCGACAAATTCGAGACTTTTGAAAACAATCCGCTGGCTTGTTGGTTAGCCCAAGCTAGCAAGCAAGCTACCAAGAACTGCTGGAATAGCGAGCATTGAATACTTCAGTTTCCATTAAAGCAAGATATTTCCCACGATGTGTCATTGATTTTGAGAATAGTTAACGATATATGGACATTTTTGGAGACATCTTCTTACGCGTAGGTATACGGCAATATTCTAACTACCCAGCATTATACACATATAAATACTAGCCGATATCTGGCGAGAGATGAAAAGGCCTTGCGTTCGGTTTGCGGGACCAGTCGCTGCTGACTGAGAGCTGTCGAGGAGTGCACAGCTGTGGCTGGCTATGCCGCAGCACAGTGTGACACATGGGGCCTCAAAATGAAAACGTGTGACGTACGACTGTGATTTGACGCTCACAAGCAGCAGTGAAAATCATACTTTTGGCATTTATGTCAAAAATACGTTAAATAGATGCAATGTTGCAGATGCACTGAAATAAGCCTGCTAATTTTTCACTGTTTTGTATACGAACACATATTAAAGCACATTGTGGGACAGTTACAGATAGATACAACCACCATTTAGGCACTTGACAAGTACGTTTGAATAACAGGTACATTTACATAATAAACTGTGCAAACATTAGAGTGTGTGTGTGTGAGAGAGAGAGAGAATTTAAGAGGTAGACAGCAAAGAAGTAAAACACAAGATATCATAGGCCTAAAGGAAATAGCGATAAGAGCTTCTATCAGAACCTGTTTTAGAAGGCCCTTTCCCTGTTCCCTACCACTCCTCTCCTCCTGTCTCTCTCTCTCTTCAGGATGAATTGCCTGTTTCTTTCAGTGTCCTGTCTACCTTGTTAAACTTTTTTAGATGATAACAAAAGTCTAATTAACTAATCCATGACTAGGTATTATTTAATAATATGCTATTTTGGGTCATGTCCATGATGAACATCCATCATTGCATTTAAGAACAGTAAAATGATCAGTGTAATCAGCTAATTTTATACATTTTAGGTTATTTTCAATAGCCTTAACTGTAGGCTGCGTAACCCCATTTTTTACTTACCTACTCACCTTGGAGCATGTAGCTGGCCTTGGTTGGCATAACAGTCGATCTACAAGTCTAGCAAATCGGCACAATGTTTGTCAACAGTTGTAAACTGCGTGTGTAGGCATAGGCCTAGCCTACTAGGCTATGTTTGTTTTCTTCATGATGATTTTGGAAGGGGAAACAAAATTTCAGGTCACTAGAAAAATCTGAACTACCTCAATATTTATCATAGCCTTGTCATTTATTCATTTCAACATAGTCACAAGGATTGTTTTGAGTTCCAAGCTATTGCAGGAATACAGGGTCAGAGCCAAAGAGTAGAAAGTCAAGAGCTGTTTTTTCAGTTTCACTTTATTTAGAAAAAGAAACCGTTTTAAATGCAGCTAGACTCAGTTTTCACACTTCTAATTTCCATAAAACATATTCTCTCTCAATAACTACTCAGAATTCTATATTATGCATGCAGACTTGCACTGCGTTTCGTCATCTTTCACAAAAATAACAACACAATTTCATTTGAACTCCAACAAAGCCGCTACTTAGCAGAGGGAGGTAAAGCATCAACATGCAGCACTGTACACATTTGCATAGTAAATGGACATTTTTAGCCTACCCCGTTGTCTCCTTTTCACAAACGTGCCTTTTCGGAAGTGGTGAGAACTCCCTAATCATTGTTTTCCAAAACTAAGTTAAATTATCAGGTGGTTTAAGTTGGTTAATTGTGAGTATCAAATTGAGGATAGCATCCAACTCAAAGTAAATTCAATGTTTGATATTCAGTAGCATACCAAAATAGGCTATTGCGAAGAGGGTACAATTTTTTTGATCTGCCCTGACAAAGTCATAGTTACAGGTAAATGATACTGAACAAAAGAGGTATGTTGAGATGTAACAAAATCCGGAAAAGATTTAGGTTACAAAAAGTAAAAAGTACACTGTCTTACTAAAAATCAGTACTTAACAGAGTGACAACATCAAATGGCGTTCTTTATGCCTAAAAACAGATGACACATATTTTTACATTAGATGCAGGTACAGAAAGAAGAGGTTTTCTTTGGCAGGGATACTTGTAAGAAAACGATATAGCTTTGTCAACATTTCCTATAGTCGATACAAAGTGTAAGGGCTTTGGAGAGCTTTGGCACACTACACACTACATAGACCGACCAGTTTAAGTTCACTCATAGAGAGATGTGGGGCTCACAGTACTCTGTTTACCCCAGAAACAATCAAACAAAATGCACAAGAACCTGTTTCAGAACGTTTCAAGAAAATCTTGATGCAGATGTAATACATACTATGTTGTTTGTATTATCTAAGACTACACTGTATCAAATGTCGCCATTCGCCGCGTTCATTTCCACCAAATCATTAAAATGTAGAAATGGTCTCACATATACATAGCTGCAGTGGTCGAACTCTTATATTGGAGACCAAAACATAACACCTCCAGAAAGATTTCTTGACTAGGTCTAGTCCTCTGACTGCCTTCAAACATTGATGAATGTACTTATGTCAGGGGAAGTCTCATCTGGTCTCTCAATATAACTCTCATTCTGTGAGATTCAACATAAATATTTACAACAAAAATGTTTCAAGGTACTACATTTTCAAGTTTCCAAGTAAGCGAAATATGGGCATTTTTAAAGATTATTCAATTAATTCATTACATTTTCCGGTCAGCTGAAATGTTCTCAAAAACATCTTTGTGGAAAAGGGTAAAATAATAAAGAGGGTGAATCTACCTGAATTGCTTAACAGAAGGCCCCAGAGTAGCTCATTTATATTTCCTAGGTAACAGGAGATATGAATGGAATGGATGGTGACGTATGGCAGTGCTAGTACAGTAAGGACACTTATCTCCAACTGCACTTGGTCAAACTTTCAACTCTGGCCTTTTGTCTTTAAAAAAAAATACCAGCAAGATTTCAATATAACCCATTTCTGGAAATGCCAAAGTGATTTGTTTACATTTTACACAAACGACTGAACAAGATGAAGCAGGAATGAAGGGACAAAGTATTAATCTTCAAATACCTTTTTGCTACAAAAAGCCTTTTGGGGCTGCTAACTTCTCTGCAGAAAATAAATGACCTGACCTGAATTAAAATGATATCAATAAATTCAAAGACCTCTATCATAAGTATCCCTATCACTGGGGTGCAGAACACAACATCAAAAATCTGCGGCCTGAGGTGCATTCAACATGTTAACACAAAAACTTGCAGGCGCAAAGTGCAAAAAACCTGCACACACACAACAAACTTGCAGCTCTGAACTGCAAAATGCAAACACACACACACACACACACACACACACACACACACACACACACACACACACACACACACACACACGCACGCACGCACACACACACACACACACACAAATGTGGTCCTGAGGTGCAGGTGCAGCATACAAAAACGAACCTGCAGTTCGTACAAAAGAGGTGCAAATGCAGCACAAACTCAAAAAATTAGGGGAATACGTCATCTGCTGCACTTCAGCGCTGCAGGTTTTTCTGTTTGTATGTTGTGTAGCATCTACACCTCAGGACAGCGGGGTTTACTTTTTGTATGCTGCATTTCAGGGTTGCAAGTTTTTGTTTTCACAATTTAGTTTTTGTGTTTTGCACTCCAGTGCCACACTACTGTTACCCTGAATCCACATTTGCCCCCCCTAACCAGATAACAACCACTCAGCTTTTACTTCTGCACAGGTGTATGCAGCAGGTGAACTAACGGTTCTCTTGTCCATGTACAACACTACTATATCATACCATCTTACTTGTGCTGCTACCACAGTGCAATTCCTCCTTCAGATGTGCTATCATGCGGCTGCTCACTACCACTTTTAAATTATATAAACATATTCCATATATATAGTTATCATCAGTAATACGTTACATACACATGGATACAGACGAGTTAAATCATCCTGGTGTATGTTGAGGAACAACCTTCAAACATGACCTGACAGTATGCATGCCTCTATGACAAAATGGACACAGGTCATGTGATTAATGTTCCACTGGTGTGTAGAGTGAATATATTAGATATCAGAAGTCTGACATGTCTATGTAGTTTATGTCTGAATCGCAAAGAGAGTTCATGCGAGAATCATAATAAGAATGACTGGCATGAAATGTTACAGAAATAATGAAAAAAGACAAAAACAACTGTGAAAGGCTGCCCTTTCCTCCTTCCACAACAACAGAAACCGAGAGTGTTGACACACGACAGAGCTTAACGTCACGGGTTTAGATTGCATCGCGTTTTATCCAACGCTTAAGAAGCTACTCTGATAAAAGATGACACAGAAGCCTTTTATGAAGCTCTTTTCAACAAATGAACAGAGTACAGTTCCTTATGAGTGCTGTTAACCCCCTACCTCACCAAGTTGTGATATGATCATTCTGCGGATAACAAAAGGCCATGCTGCAAGTGTAACGTGATCAGTGAAACTTGACCTACACTGAGGGGAGCGGAGCCATGCTCTGTCTCCATTACCAAATGGAGTTTTCTGTAGCCTCCACTGGCAACTTCACTGAGAACAGGGATAGAAAAATAATGAAAATACTGTCACTGAAATCACTGAAATTCATTTTTGATCATTGAAATAAATCTTACTGCCTTTTTTGCTTTCAGCTTTTTTAATTAACTATGTGGCCAATTATGGCACCTAACCAGAATAATGTTAACAACTCAACTTATTTTCAACTCTGAAACCCATCAATTTTCACTACAAATGTCCGCACTTGCCTAGAATATATGATATTGGACGTGTGGTCCTGAACAATATGCAGACACTAAACTCGATATGCAGTCTGGTTCAACTGCAAAAAGCAAACAGTTAGGAAAAGTTATGGTCCTTTGTTTGGAAATTACTGGCACTGAATCGGGAGAAAAGATCTAGGGGAAAAAGTCCAAGCCTCATAAGATTTGCTCAGCATTTAGGCGACTGTGTTCTTCTTCTTTCTCCCCCCTGTTCCCCGCAGAGCACCGGAAAACACTCACAACCAACCAAGACAAGTGGAACAAATGAACAAACATTAAAGATGTATCACACTCCACTGCTTCCACTGGCTACTGAACAAAAAAAAGAAAAGAAAAAGAAAGGCTCCATGTCGACCGTGAGTCTCTTGGTGCTGTCTAGCATTACCACATGCTGGCATCGGTTCAGGGTGCGGGAACAGCATGCCACAGCAGTCTGGACTTGTTTACACTGAGAGAGCTCCTAAGGCATGGATGGTCTGTTTACTTCCTCGTCTAACTTCATACCTATCCTGTGCTGCACTGCCTCTGAGAATGTATTAGCTACACTTCCTCCATCCAGCCATTCTAAGTATTCAGTGCCTTGTGTTTTTGATGGGCCGAGGCGGTGGTGCTTGCTATGGCTTTGAGGCCCGTCGCCACCACACTGTTGGGAGTCGAACTGAGGTACTACACTATCAAAAAACTCTGGACACAGCCTCATAGGAGCCACTTCAGAGCTCTTTCAGTGTGGGCTTTACAGAGAAGAGAGACCGGTGTGTTTGATTTGTTTTTTTTTCTTTCTTATGTTTTTTCGAGCGGCATGAACTCATAACCTTTGTCTAGACTCGTGGCTGTAGCCCCCTGGGGAGCCCCTGCTGCGGTGGGGCTTGTACGTGTCCTGGTAAGGGTCCTGGTAGTCCTCCTCCACCAGCGGGTAGTTGTCCCTGCTCTGCTGGGATTCGGATGACAGGCGGTTGTGGTTCTTCCTCGCCCGCTCGTTGTTGTGGTAGTTCTCGTCGGCCGTCATCAGACTGCGTTTTTCAGCGGGGGAGAGCTCTCCTGTGTGATTGTTCTGCTTGTTTTTCTGGCCCTTTTGACAGACGGATTGAAAAGTTACAATGCTTACAAGCACACGCACTAATATTCAAAGAAAAAAATCATTTGGTAGCTAAAAATCGTCGGTTCACACCTCCAGTCCACTTTTAATACACACCTGTTCAAGAATTCATGAGGTTGCATTTTACGTTGAGTGTTAAACCAGCACCAGTGATAATAAAGAGATATAGCATAAAAGCAACCCTGCATTGGCATGGAAACTAGAAACTAGTAGCCATAACAACATAAAGATGGCAACTGGAAAACACATTACACTTCCCTAGGTCTTCATGTATAGTGCACTACAAACACCGGTGGGCTAGGAACCTTTATCTAACCTGCAGTCCAGAGATAGCTGTGGGATAGGGAGAGAGTGCTGTGGAGCCCAGGTTCCTTCCCAGTATGGGATTCAACGGGGTGCTAAGTGATGTGTGCGTCGCCCGCCAGTAGGCCTCCAGGTACTCAGCTAGGTGCTCACACGCGTCCTCCAGCTGATTCTCATCCAAGATGATGTCAAACATTTCCTGAGGGAGACACACAGATGTGGCGTAAAGATGAGGAAGATGACTCAGTATGTTGGGTTGGAGAGTTAGCATAGGTAAAAGTGTGTGTGGGATACGCACCGGGGGACACTGTGCCAACTTGTCTGCCGCCACCAGCTGAACATTCAAGTGCTTGCTCTGAGACTTCCCACGTGACTTGATCAACCGCTGCAACACCTGGTGTGCACAAGCAAGCCCACATGCACGCACATGCACACACAAACAGACAGAAAAACAGAGTTTGAGTGGATATGACTTACAAATTCAGAACAAAATAATGACAAATAATGAATCCAAGTTACTGAGACGCAAGTACTAGAATAAAAACGTAACCAGTGACGCTTATTGGTACAACAATCTGTTACTGTCCTTTATATATATATTATATTTCTGCCTGATTACAAATGATTGTGTTGTACCATCACAATAACTTTTTCTATTAATTATGTCTGAATTTCCAGAAGGGGGCAGTAATAATTAATGGATTCTGAAGGAAGCTGGGGATACAATCTGTGAGCATTGCTGTAAACAGTTAGCAGTGGATTTGTCATATGCAATCCAATGTTACCTTGGGAGATGACACTTTGACATGGACGATGATGGGTGCTAAGGAGGTTTTAATGAGCTGTGCCGGGTGGTTGATTGTGTCTGCATCGAGAACAACCAGCTGCAAGGACCTGGCCAGCTCAAAGATCCGCTCGATCTCGCTTTGAACCTCGGCTGTTGAAGACATGAGAGAAAGCTGGCATTTCAACAGTGCTCCACTCCAACGAGGCGAGAAAAACAGAACAGCTGCAGAGGGTGGCGTGCTGACGGGAGACTGTAAATGTGGTTGAACAGCGTGCTAATACCCGTGCAAGAAAGATATCCGACTGAAATAACAACAGGCAGCGTGTTGGAACACCACCGCCAAGCTGTACAGTTCACACAGAAAGGACATCCTACCCAAGCTGGATCTGGTGTTGGATCTCTCAATGATGGCTCTCTTGCTAGGATTGTTGAGCACAGATCTTTTGGCCATAGATATATCTGCAGTCACTCTTGTGATGGATATCCTGTTGAGAGGCAGATGGTAAAATTACTGTATATCTCCTGAACAAAATACAATACAGTACCTAATGTAACAACAGGCAGTTTAGTTGTTTATAAATGAGGAGAATAGAGCAATAGAACCAGGAGAAAAGCTTAGGAGCATGAAGAAAGAAAATGTAGTATAACACGTGTGTTAATTTTAAATGCACACCAAGTAGTGAAGATGTGTTATGTTCTCCAGCATTTGCGCTGCATTGTTAGCTAAGAGCTCCGGAACACCTGCTGTTTCTCAGCCAAAACATCACATGCAAGGTGTGATCCTCCTCACCTGCCGTCAAACCTGTGCTTCAGGAAGTCAAAGAGCGCTTTCTGCATCATATCAGTCACCTGCTCTCAAGGCATCCCAGGGAGAGGCAGAGGAACATGGGACAGGGAAGTGTGTGAGAAGACAAGAGGAGGACATGCTGATCATAAGAGAGGGCAGTCAGAGACAGGAGCAGTATGGCAGTGTACGACAGTGACAGTACTAGAAAGAGGTCTGAAACTAGAAACTGAAGCAGATGATAGAGAGGAAGAAGGGGGAATAGTCAGCCAGATTTCTATGACGCCGGTTGTCTCATTCATTGGTTGGTTTGAGTGTCTGATAGGCGGTGTGGTTTCCATACTGTCGGATGACGAGGCTTAGTTATTTAAGATGTAAAAATGGATCACAGAATAGGCTTTGCTGTTTTTTTTTAAATCTACAGACCCCTGCATCCTTTGGGAACATGAGATAAAGATTACATTGTTGCATAAAGCCACTAGTAATGCTTCTGCTTTTTATTAAAAAGGGTATAGTGAACAAACACATGCAATATCATAAAACCTTTTAACTTAATTCATTTTCTAGGTATGTCACAGACCCTGTGTCGCTAGAATGTACACAAATCCCCTGGATTAAGCACGCCCCTATTCTGCACTTGCCCAGCTATGAATCACTCTTTTTTTTTGCACACAGATGATTGGTGTATCTACTCTCATGTTGACTTCTCAGATGCTTTGTCGCCTTCTCCCTGTTTCTAATTTGAAACCACGCTCCACTTTTGAGACTGACGTGGTGTACCCAGAAGGTTGTTGCCTTGACAACACGGTGCAGAGATGAGGACTGCGATTGTGTGACTATTTCAGCTTCTCCTAGCCCCCCCCCCTCTCAGAATCAGTGTCCCCTTCCCCCTCCCAACTGCCAGGGAAGAGACGATCCCTTTCCCACAAGACTCCCTTGTATCAATACTCCACTTCCATGTGTACGACTAGTAGGGATCACCAGTATTTCAAAACAGTATCCAAAGCTGGAGGGGGAGTAATGGCTCTCCTGTCAATTCTGTGATCCCTGTTTCTAAACATGTTATTCTGGGCCAGTAAACAATGCAGTGATGGGGGATATAGGAAGAGACTGAGCAAATGGCATCTGTGGTTTACTGATATCGTGTGCTGATACGTACATTTAAATAGTTTATAACAGCACACACTAAATGATTGAAGTAACTGGTTGTATTATGTGAGGGATAACACACCTCATATCCTTTGAGAGAGGGACCCACTAAGACCACCGGCCTCATGGAGGGAACAACATCATAGGGAGGAATGTGTTCTGCCTGTCACAATAAAAACAAACAAAAACAGTGTCAACCAGAATGTCACCCCGAATCACCAGCAAACTCAGTCAGCACCATCCACTGAGCAGTAGAATACTGGTAGCAAACTTAGAAGTCTATATCATTTGGAATGGACATGGGAATATGCAGGGGAAATGGAAATGGTGATTGCTCTTCTAGCATAAGACTGCAGCATTGTGCTCACATTATACTGGCAGCGAACAGGGATGCCAGGGCGGTTGGAGCACAGTAATATGTCTACTGAGAAATGAAATCAATACTGAATGGGCAGCCTGCCTCATTTAATGGGGGACATAATTTGTCAAAGGTTACATCACCATTAACCTAGGTGTTGGATATTGCTTGCTATTTTAAGAAACAAGAGTCATCTTCGTCATCTCCACACCAAGCTTAAAAGTCAATACACCATCACCCTGTGCCTCTACAGAGATAGCAGTTGGGGTTAACTCTGTCTGGGATTGTTTGGGCCAGTGCAAAAGACACACAAGCAAGTCAACAAAAGGAATGTTGCACACCATCACAAAAACAAACAAACAACAACAACAACAACAACAACAACAAAAAGTGCCATGAGGAGTTGCACATCGTTAGTAATTCTATTTTGACTTCTTACCACTTTCTGCTTCTGTTTTCCTGTGAAAAGAAAAGAAACAGTTCAGTTGTAATGCAGTATTAACATCCAATACAATAGTATTAATAATGCATCTTATTGAAAGTTCTAAACTATTGCACTTTCAAACACCCAAAGATGACGGTAAGATGGGGTGATGCTTTCCGTCCCAGGGAAAATAAAAAAACTAAAGAACTGCTGTACCAAATGATACAGCAAAATATAGGGCCACACAGGTAAACACAAACAAGGCTGTTAACATTCTTCTTGACTTTCTCAGATATGAGAGCAGAGTGTGTTCTCCACTGGGAGGCTGTATTATAAATCAAGGGTGCCTCTGTGTTGACTGCTGAACTGGAGGAGGAGGAGGGCGACGATGATGACGATAATTAGGCGAGGTAAAAAATGAAATAAACTCCACCTCAACTCTGCTAAGATGTGGTCAGTTAAGAAAACCTTCATTAATGTGATCCTTCGTAACAGTGATCACAGTCACAGATCATTTTTGACATTTATTGAATATGCCCATATAAAGAAACTGTGACCCAAAAAAGACAAACGCTTTAGACCGAGTGTCTATACCAACAAAACAGTATTTTTTATTTCTTGGAGCTAGAACCTGTCCTGGATTGGTTTCTTTCCAGATGTGTTTCTAAACTGGGTCAGCTCCTGGGTCAGCTCACGCACGAGAGCTCACCTGCAGAGGATGGGTTGGGTTTGAAAGTCTCCCCCAGGCTTGATGAGGAATTCCCACTGGTCTTACTGCAAACACAGCGCCAAGGACAGAAAGGGAAAGGAACAGCATTAACGAGGCAGACAGCGCCATAGATCAAACCTGACAAAAACAAAGGGTTTCTGGCAGGCCACCGCCGAGTATAAATCACGCTTTGAAACGGGGGGTAACAAAGTGTTTAACAAACACAACACTGCCTTTGTTGGACTAAATACGAGAAATCTCGGGTACCGATATCCGAGACAGTCACTTTATGTAATCCCATTTAAGCTTTTGCTTGGGTGTCAGCAGTCTACTTTTCTGTGAATGAATCGACTTAGCATTTGAATGGATGTCTGTTCAACTGAGGAATTTCAGTTGGCTCTGAATAATGATAGCGCAAATAAACAGACAAATGTTTTGCCTGTTTATAGTTATACTGTGAATAGATCCATTTCTGGGTAGTAAATGAAATGTAAAAAAAAAACTGTAAATAAACAAAAAAATGTAATTAAGACCATACCGGAATGTAATTAATGAGCATAAGGCCTATGTAGCAACCATTTGAGACACATCGTGCTGCTTATGTGTATCTGAGTTGCGTGGCGTCCTTGCAGAGGACAGTAAGTGGTGACGGCGCGTGTGAGGCGCAGCTAGCTGGCGCTCTCACCCGCCAAAGCGTCCTCTCTTCTGCTCCTGCTGGAGCCGGATGTTCTCCAATTTGAGGGGGCTGGGGATGAAGCCGATGTCGCAGCCCTCCTTCACCAGACGGCCTATCCACCAGTCATTGTTGTACTTCTGCAATGGCAGACCATTTACAAGAGATTATTAATCTAAACGAGTCTTGCTGGAATATTAAATACTGCATAGTATACCATGTAGGGTTACACATATGTGGCCCTTGCTTATCCAAAGTAAGTTAACATATAAAATTACTTTTCCAAAGTGGTTGTTTCAAAGGTTGTTTCGTCTTTACGAACACACACATGGGATGACTATCGTTTAGTCTTCTGCTGTATCCCAGTGGATTATTACCTCCTTAATGTGGAGGAAGTCCTTCGTATCAAATGAAATGGCAGTGCCTGCCACTGGGACCTCCTCATCCAGAGCTCCACAGTAGCTGACATTGGTCTTCACGGCAAAAGCAACCGCTTTGGCCTTAAAAAAACAAACAAAACATTGACATCAACATTAACTATGCCATGCACGGGTTGAGAAATTGCAGTGCAATATAAGCACAGGACTTCATAGGATCCAAATGGTCCTGATGTGGAGCAAAACTGACTCTTGATGGAGAAAGTAAACAACAAATTACGGTAAGGCTGGCTACTGAACAGATTGTGGAGCTTTTGTATGGAGTGTATTCCGCTGAAGCCTCAGGGGCCACAGGCTCACCTTTGCCCTCTCCAGCTGCTGTGCAGCCTGCTGCTCACGCTCCTGCCGGCCCCCATCCCGCTCCTCGTCCAGAGACACATCCGAGTCCGACGGCTTGCTAGTGTACGAATCAGCAGAGCCCTGTGGGAGCACAGACCGGGTCAAGTCATCTTACAACACAAACACACAGTGAGTGCTAGGCGTGTGTCCGTGGAGCACCCTGCTCGCGACCAATGCGCCGCTCTGGTGCTGTTTTCAAACGACACATGATGTTTCTTCTCCTGACATGAGGCCGCTCATTATAAAGGCAGTCAGATTGGAAGAGTGTTCTCCATCTGAAGCTGAACCAATGGCACTGGGGCAAGGCAAGCTGCACATTTATAATTACTTGAACTGGGACATGGGACTTGTGGGAACACCATCACAGACAGATGTGGGAACACCATCACAGACAGATGCCAAATTATTTGACCATTAAGCAAAATCATTTCCACTCAACATCAAAACTCATCTGAGTAGATTCTATACATTTGCCCTTCTCGTCTGCACACAAAATGGCATCTGTAAGGTTGAAATAATGTCCATACACAGTACATATACAGAACCGGTGTTGCGTAGTGTGGTTTTTGAGCTCAGGTGATGAAGCTGGCTGTAGCCTTGATGCAGCCCTTCTGTGACTGTAAAACTGTATGGATGCAGGTGCAGAGAAGAGATGGAATGAGGCCAGGGATGAGCTGTAATCAAAGCAGCTCTGATTAAAGCTGGCAAATCCCATGGAGGAGTTCAAACATACAGAGAGGGGTTTTGAGGTCACCAGTGAGTGAGCTTCAGAGAGTGCGGAGTCTGAGGTAGTTTTCTGATGTGAACGTGATGAAATGTTTTTTGGACGATTAGACAAATCTCTGCAGGAAATTCTTACTGCTTTACGAATTCTTAAAGATAAGCTTAACTGGTTATTTTGCAAATGTATTTGTCATAATTGCATTCAATTCAATCTGATTAGTCATTGTGAAATATGTCTATGAAAATAATAACAAGAACAGATATTGCCAATCGAGAAACCTTATGCAAACATCACATTGATAATCCTGAAGTGGAACCGAATGATGCAGTATCTGCAGAGGTTCCTCCGAGGCTGAGAGGAACACATGGAGATGGATGTGGGAAGGCTCACTTCAAAGAGAGCTCTTCTTTACAGGAGAAGAGAACCACTGAATGCAGAATCAAACCAGGGCTTTGAAGCCACTATCAAAAGGTTGCATCATCAATCTCATACGAGACGGAAACAGAAGATAGGATAGCAATCCTAGCATCTCAGTAAGAAAATTCACAGGTACAAGCACAAACACACACACAAACACAAATACACACACGAATCAAACACAAACACACAGACAGAGAGAGAGACACACACACACACACACACACACACACACACACACACACACACACACACACACACACACACACACACACACACACACACACACACACACACACACACTCAACAGAGCCGGCAGGACAAGGGCCTGAGGCATTCTTTCAGTTTGGCAGATTGTGATTAAAAAAAAAAAAGATTTATCACTGAGCTAGCTGGCCCGGAGGCTAGTCCCTTACACATTATGAAACATTCATTGGAAGGATTTTTTTCCATATCCATGCAAATTAAGAGGGAAGTATTGCAATTCTATGATACTATTCATCCACTAATATATCAAAACTCAACGATAATCCTTCATTGAAATTTTGGGCAACTGATACTATATGTGTGACAGTGTTCTTAACCCCTGTTTCAGGAACACTAAAATAGCCAAACACAGCTCAAGCCCTGAAGATAATCCCCCCCCCCCCCCCCCTTCTCTCTCTCTTTTTCTCTTTCTTTTCCTCTCTCCCAGCGGGGGTGGGCTGACTTGTTCTCCTCTTGGAAGAACACGAGTCTGATGTCATTACTATCACAAGAGCTGCAAGACCCCTCTCCCACCTTCCCTTATTAGCAAATCCCTGGTTGGCTACTGGGAGACAGCACCTGCACCCGCAGCCCTGCACTACACCCACTCTCTCCCCAGAGAACAGAGAGGCAGAGGCAGAGGTGGGGGGAGGAAGGGAAGGGGTTAAAAAGTTTAAAAAAGACATCGAGACTTGAGGAGAGAATAAAGTCGAGAAGAGGGTCTTGGTAGTTCTGAATCTGCATCACTGACATGTAATGCAACATCAGCATCCACACAGTAATGCTCACAGCATAACCCCATTACCACGGAAACAGAAAGTAGCTTTCATTTCATAATGAATACAATGACAGGACAGGACTTGACAGTCGCTGAGGGATAGAGGAAAAAAAATCATACAACCAGGGACATGACAGGGAAATGAGGAAGTGAAAGGCAGCAGACTAAGGGTAGGCTTCAAGAGTAACTACCATGGACCCACAGACAACGCAGCGCAAACCTGCGCAGGTCAAAGAGAGTGGCAAACAGGCGAGGAAGAAACGAAGGGGGATCTCCGATGTGACCTTATAGGACTGGAAATAACACAAACCACAGGCGCAGATGCCTAAATGCCACCTCACACCACCTGATGAGCGGCCTCAGCATCCCCAACAGCTCCCTCAAGGAGCCGTGCTATTTCAGGTATCGCAGTCAGCTGCACCAGCCTGTGTCTCTCACAGTGAGTGTTATACTACAATGAGCCTCTCTTTGGCATACAAGTAGCGACGCCAAGGCCATGGTTGCAGTTCCCATCAAAACAAATTGGTCTGCAATAGCTTTGCTGTGCGTTTTGGATGGAAGCAGTTTCCATCAAAACATATTGGTTTGTAGTAGCTTTGCTGTGCGTTTTGGATGGAAGCAGTTCCCATCAAAACATATTGGTTTGTAGTAGCTTTGCTGTGCGTTTTGGATGGAAGCAGTTCCCATCAAAACATAATGGTTTGTTGTAGCTTTGCTGTGCGTTTTGGATGGAAGCCCAGCGACTGGATGAATATGATGCACTCTGACCATATAGGAATCCACACCTGAAAAGAGATTGTTGATTATGAGTCATCTGGGTTTTTGTTCTGAATGACGGAGTGCATCACAGTATTCATCTGTGGGAGGCAGAAGCCCAACAGCACACAGAGGGAAACTGAAAATAGACGAGAGGAAGGCCAGGGGAAAAAATGTGTCATCTCAGCTTACTGTCACTGCGTGCTTCCACATGACTTCCATCAGTCCCCGAACATGAAACACTCATGAAACACTGGTATGCCAATAAATATATGAGGTTCATATGTATAGAACATGGTCATCTATTGACATTCAAACGGCTGTAATGTTAGCATGTTAGCATGCAGGACTTCAAAGAGCACTAACCCACAGTTTTTCTTTTTCTATTCTCTGCTTGCCTTTCAAGCATTTTTTTTGTAAGTTGTAGCTTATGGTGTTCATTTTGTCACCGTGACAGTTGTAAAGCGCAATCAAAACAAAAGATACCACAGGGACAGAGCAGGGGCACCACAATCCTTTATGGAATTATTTAAGAAAAATATATAGTGTCTAACCTATAATCCTTTAATGGTGTAGTAGTTCGAGAAGTAGAAAGTAGATTATTATTATCTGTTTAAATACATTTTTCATGCCCCTTAGTGCGCAGCATGTGCTTGGCGTGTGCATAGCGGTGGCCCTGTTAGCATGTATAACACAAAAGCAACAAGGTTTCCAGTTTGATGGTCTCTGGAGCCTCACCAAGGCACTGGCTCTTCAGTATGAGCTGTCAGTCAACAACACTGCTGACCCACCATCCGCCTCAGAGGTGTAATCAGTGCAACATACATCAGGGCTGCATAAAGCCCTGTTGAGTGAAGTGGACCTGCCGAGAATCGCCGCTGGTGACACGCTTAATGACAAGCGACCGGTTCATCAATCTTACTGTGGTGCTCTTTTAGTTTCCCTGCACTGTGCTACTCTCTCTGTCACTATGTATTTATAGTAGACCAGTGCCTACACAACAGGGAGCCTAAAATTACAAATACCGGGAACGTAAATGTGTTCTTAAAAATGACGCTCTATAGTATGGCCATTTAGATATGTACACTTCAAAAGTGGTACCATTCAATGTACAGTTCAAACGCTTTATCATAGGAGATGGGAGATCATCTAATAGCCTTAACATTTAAGTTGTATGAATGAATAATTGTGTACATGCAGGTCTACACTCAAAACGAGTAGCCTAATATGATATGATGTGAACTGACTGAGTTAGTTAACGCAATTGGTTTACGTTCTACAGGGTACAGATTTATATAGCCCTCCATAGCCTAGTGCTCACATGTTATAGCCCCTGGCATCCCTACACTCGTACAAAGAACACTTTTGTTAAACAGATTCATGAAGCTGTCAAGTTCATCCATCCTATATGTTCATGAATTAACCTCAAAACATGTTATGCCATGCTACAAGTGACAAGGGGTAGAGAAAGTATCCTATCTTGCTGTTGGCTCTGTTTTGATTTTGATTTCTTATTATGCCTCACATGCATCGGGCAGCACATCTGATCGTAAAAAACACCTATGTGGCCTACCAGACACAGCAGCATATGTCCACAGCAAAAACAACAACAACAAAAACGAGACTATACAGTATCCAGATAATTCAACACATTTGTCATCATCATCATATTTATTGGGCATTATCCTGGCCATATTTATTGGGCATTATCTTATCTTAAGTATTGTTCTGGGTACTTACTGTACTGTCAGTTAGAGGTAAAAGGTTAGCCCTACAGGGCCACTTTAATCCCTGAACCCCATACAGTTGTCTCCCTGTGTCCATATGTGCACAGATGGATTCGATGTCAGAGAGATGCTGCTAGCCTGTGGGTTGTCCTGGATAATTCACAGGATAGCTCAAAGCCCTCTCCTCTCTGAGAGTGAAAATGTACCATTGGACCCTGCAGCTCACTAATCATTAATTTTAGAGTTTACATTACTATAGCGATTAAGGAAATATTGATCATGGATTACAACATTGACAAGTACCATAAGATAAATATGTTCCTTTAATCAAACATACAAAAGCACATCAAGACAAACAAATCACCGTTCCTGCAACAATCCAATTCTTAAATGCTTTCCACTGACAGCAACCATCCACAAACAGCTACATACAAAATCAGCTTTGATATAGTGAAATGATACTGATTAATTAATTAATGGAACACTCAGAAGGAATATCTCAGAATTCCACTCATGCATCACTGTGCCACCAAGCCAGGCTGTGCCCGACGTAGGCAGCGCCATGGCCCAGCATGCCCCTCTGACCCACTGGCACATGACGTGAGTCACTGAAGTGGGAATCTGAAGTGGACCACTCTGGAACTCAAATGCTCATCTGTTCAAAGAGAGTGTCATTCTAGGGATTTGAATGCTGGTCCAACAAATTGCCCATACCAAAACTTTTAGCATTCAAACAGCTATTAAATGATCTAATAATCCAGTTCTGTTCACGTCAACATGAATAGAGATTAAGACGCTCTTATACGTTAATAAAAAAAATATATTGATTATATTAAAATGGCTTTCGTTTAGTGGCATGTCCATTCAAGATTTATTCATTATGTTTAGAGCAATGTTCGTTTGTACGACATATTCAAATATGACTAAAAATTAAATATAGACGTTTAGCCACAACCAAGCCTATTTCCCCCCAGTGCTTCTCTTTATTCCTCACAACAAGATTTCAGGGTTTCATTACACAGCATTAGTCATTGCTCTGAATTCATTCAAGTGTCAACAGAAACCTTGGGCTTCATGAATCACTATCCATTCCCTTCCTGCTCTCTGCTTGGCAGACTGCTGTGCCTGACGGAGAGGCCGGTCTGCAGTTGGCAACAAGAGATTTTTTTATCATCATTATTATTATTGGTAGCACAGCATGAAGAACCACACAACCACACAACCACACACACACACACAAACACACACACACACACACACACACACACACACACACACACAGCAGCAGCATTTACAAGGTCCACCATTAGCCAATCAGTCCACTTCGAAAAGCATTACAGCCATTGGCCAGCTGGTGAGCTTCCACCAAGTAGTGCCGACTCTGCAGTACTGAGAGGGGGGATGTATGCGGATGGCAGGGAACTTGATATAATTGTTTGCACAGCAGATGACAGTGGCTTTCACCATAGCCTGAGACCAGCAGCTTGTTTCTTCTGCTAGCTGCTCAATTTACGTACTGACCCTTCACCCTTCTGGGGGTTGGATATGTGCTGTAACAGCTGCTCGAGCTGCTTTCAAACAAGTGCACTCTTGGCTTTGCTGGCCGCTGCAATACACTACACTACAGTAGGATTTGGTAAACACAAAAAGACACAAACTGTAGGTGTAGTTAGTACATTTATAAAGCAAAATTGTACCTATAGTTTCATCAGTGATTCCCCTTCAAGAGCAGGTTTGTGTGGACTAACACCTTCAGGTTAGCTCTTTTCATATGACCCAGTAATCCTGTCTCCCCTCGTGCACAGGTGTAACTGAGTGTAATGTTCCACTTTGAGACCAGCTCCACAGTGACAGCGTTAGGGATTCATTAAAACCCATAAAAACATACAAGCTAGACACAGCAGGACACAACCTCACTCGCTCAAATCATTTCATCTCCCCCACCTATATCAATCTGAAACATGTTTGACCTGAACTGAAATATAGGTGAAAGCTGAAACAAATTATGCAGTACACCTCTCTGCTCACAGCCTCTTTCACTCCTCATACCACACCCCTTCTCCTCCTCCCTCCTCCCCTCCGGCACAGATGCTCTCGAGAGGCCATGCTGTCCATTCCACTGTGATGTCGCCAGGAGCCTGGACTTGGCCCAGCCATATGGAAGAACCAGCCGAGCCACCCCACCAGGTTCACTTCCGTTAACGTCAAGTACAGCGTCATTGTCCAACGCTAGTTAGCATACAATTCAAGTTTGCCCTGCCAGCTAAGGGTCAAACAAAGGTGAATATATTTATTTCAATATTTTGTAAGGAAACATTTTGAATGTAGTGTCCTCATTCACTTTACTGGAATAAGTGGCCATATGCCATGAACAAGTGCCTCCTCCAAATGTTTCTTTCTCAGTGTTGGGTCATTGGGCACATGCATTCATAGTGACCTGCAGACTGATATACTGGACCAGGTGCCAACCACACATACACTATATCAAATATACATTTTTTTTTTTTTGTATTATTGCACTGGCAATTATTTTATTTGGCGTTATGTAATAAGGTTAAAGACAACTGATTTTCAGTTGATAAAAATGAAACATATCCTTCTACAGCACATTCAGAATGACTGAAAAACTACTTTTTATTTGTCATTTAAATACTAAAAACGGTTGATTCTAATCCTAAATGCTAATCTCGGTTTGGTTATGTCATAGCCTGTTCTACATAGGAAAATAACAATATGATACATTAGTACATTACTCTCTGTTTTGCTCTTGCTCTTGCTCTTGCTTTTGCTCTTGCACACAGACACACACACACACACACACACACACACACACACAGACACACAGACACAGACACACAGACACACACACACACACACACACACACACACACACACACACACACACACACACACACACACACACACACACACAATACTAGGGAGGGGATCTTTTACGTCAGTGAAAAACATGCTTACAAAGGGTAGCTTGACATGAGGAGTACCATATGATGTATGGTGGACTTGTGAATATCAGTCTGCTCCGCAAAACCATCCCTTCCAATTACTCCAAAGAATGTGCCACAACAACTTCATCATGAGCTTCTAGAGCTTATGGTGTGGGCAATTACCAACAGGATCATAGTGTTTCAATTTGACACATCATAAAACAACTCCTTCTATCCTTCGATGCTTTAGACCCAGTAAATCAGATCATGTGGAGGGGAGGAGAGAGATAAGTGAGTATATTTAACCCACACGGAAATCATACATTTATGGGCTACTTCAAAACAACTAGAATGTTTATTAATATGATATATAAAATAATCATATTTTATTGTTTTTAAAAAGAGAAATGCACAACTTAAGGGGCTTCATAAAATGTAATTGAAATGTATTTTCAAAAAACGTTTTTTACCACTAAAAATAAATCTGTTTTGAACCGTATATGCATTATTTAGTTCAAGGGCTCACTCGGGGAGACAGATAAGAAATAATTTTCGCTGACAAAAAGGAATGAATGTGGCACATTTGCACTTCTCACTCAGGCATGAAGTATCGTGCCAGTGGTCAATAAAATTACTTTTCCTCGTTATCATGATCCGTTTAGCAACAGAAGAGCCTTCCCATTGATATGAATAACAGGTATTTACGACGTCATTAAAATATTAAATCCATAACGCAAAGCACAATGTGAGGAAAACTGATGCGCTTGACAAAAAATATCAATCCGCAGACAGCGTGGTGGTGGTGAGAGACAGTCTTAATAACAGTGAGCGTTTTCTGGAACATCATCCTTCACCCTAAATGGAGGCCACCCCTAGAACAGAGGGCACAGAGGCCTGATTAGTCAGTCACTCTTGAGCATAGGAGGTAATCCAAACGCAGACTGCACTACGAGTCGGCGGGGTCACTGGGCTCCGCTAAGAAAACGCTATGTGACAGAGTGCTCCGACTGAATTAGTCACACTGGGAAATGTCACTGAGGCAAAATGTAGTTGAAAAAAAAGAGAAAACGTTACATTGCGCAAGCATACATCTTGTGTTGTTAGCAACAGAAAAAAACAGGTTGTTAGGGTAGAACAGGTTGTGGCAGCAGGACAAAACGTAAAACTACAGACAAACTTTATCGGTAAAATAATCTGCATAATCACCTAGTAAAGAAGAATAATACTGGCTCTCAGCAGTTTTACGGTAACTAGTATACATTTAAAAAACACTGACACACAACAAAATGTCTCTGATACAAATGGTGTTATGCTAATGTTATGACACGATGAGTTATGATAAGAGAGGAGAAATACATTATGATAAAGCCAGCATAGTTAAAGATATCTAAGGACATCCTTTGGGAAAGGTGAATATGTCTTCCTCTAACGAATCGCCTTAACACACAAAAGCATAACAACACATCCACTCAGTTTTTTGTTGAGGCTTTATCTCTCTGCACTGAGAGGGTGGTCTTGAGTGTGTCACGCTGCACTCTCCCCTTATCACACAAGACTCCAGGCTGCGCTTGGCTCCCTGCTTCATCCAGCTGGGAATGCCGCGGCCCCGGAGCACTTCGGAAGTCTTTGAAGGAACCCAACCCCAACACAGCTACGCGCATCTGAGCTCCTCCACAGTCACGGTCACGGTCACGGTGGCGGACAAACATGGGCAGGCATCTGGTGTGGTAAACATCCCAGATTACCGTGAATGTCTCAGAGTCCCGTCAGATGAAATGATAAAACCTAATGGAGAACTAGTCTGTGATGAGTGTGAGTGTTGACAGCGGTCCCGCATACAGAGACACAGCTGCGCCAGATAGGGACTCTGAGGGGTCACGGTTTAAGGACACTGGAGTGTCCTCATCCTGATTCTACTCCATTCATTTCCTACAGTCCTGATGGCAGCCATGCAAAAAGGTTGGACGGAAGAATAAGCTAAATCCTTCTCATTTCGGATCTTGTTTCATTTCAGTTTCACAAGAAAGGTTGACATGTGAACACTCCATGAAGACTACGAACATCTCTCATGTTGTTTTGCCCTTTTCCTGCCCTTTTCGATTTTTGTGCGATCCATGTTATTTTGTGACTCCTGTGACAGATGATAATAGCTGATACCATATTGCTCTTGCTGAGTTTAGAGAAAGGGAGAGTTCATCCATCATGCCGTGTCAACTGTGAAGAATCGCAAAGCAGGACTGCAGCACTTTTCTACGGTCGAAAAACAAAAGTCTGGCACCATGTTATTTCAGCCATGTACGACAACAAAATAAATGTGGTCATTTCACTAAACTCACAGCCAAATCTTGTAATAAAATGTGGCCTGTATACAAATAGTGCCATCTGTGAGCATTGGCATTGCACTGATCAAATGGTTGGGGTGGACATAACCTACTGAACAAAATAACCTAGTTAGTATTATGTGGTAGCATTTATTCCCTACAAACGTGTTCAGAAAGGATGCAGAATTTATTTGTAACTCAAGAACTTGTTTTCACACAGGCATAGGCTCAGATACCTGTGGGAATAAGTAGAGAGAATTTTGCATAATCAGTGAACAACAAATACTGGAGCTACATTATTGAATGGCTGAAGTGATTTTACAAGGTGGGAGAATGGAGTTATTGTTTTAATTCAAGAAGATTTAACTTTCGAGGCTAGGAGAAGATCACTTGTAATAGTAATGGGAATGTTTCCCATATATGGCATGAGGCAGAAATTATTCTCTCAAGTGATAATATCAGTAACACTTTCCTTTACTGGAAAGGACCCCTATCAGGGGGCAGTCCTCCTGGTAAGAATGCAGCACAAGTGTCTTTGCCAAACTAAGCTGGGAAGAGACAAAAAAGGCACTGAACACCTGACAACCCCTTAAATAGACTTATATCTCTGGGCTCTAAAGAAAGCTGAAGATAACATACAATGGAGATGCTGATTCCAGAGTGAGAGGCTTTTTCTTTGGAAGTGTCCTAGTGACAAAAAAAAAAGAGTCTGGACTAACTGGAACTGTGGCTAAAGGTTAAACCATATATTTGTAAGGTTAAACCATATATACTACTTTTGGCTTCTAATGCTTAATCAAATTTTTCAGTAGTGGTACTCTGGTCTTTGATTTGGTCCCTCTGTGCAGAGGCGGTCTCCAGAAATACAAGCAGGGGGCCACTACCAGCGCTAGCCGATAAGACCACAGGAATGTTAACATGTCATAGACACTCTAAGGACTTCTAAACCAGAAACATTCTGTCTGCTAACAAGCAGTTTCTACCTTTACTGCACAATGAAGGCCTCCCTCTTATGGCTTTATTTGCTCCAAATGCTCATCACACAAAAATTCTAACAAAAAACTCACTTTTCATCATTATAATCATCAGATTCCACCAACAGTCTGCTGTTTCAGTAAACTTATATTAAGAAGGAATATCGTGTCTTCAATGATGAAATAACACAGACTGATCAGAACAGTATATTTAGAACGTGGAGAACCCTGGGGAGGTACTTCATCACCCATCCTTCTGCAGTCATGACATCCAATTGCCTTTGTAAGCACTCCTCCTCCCTCCACTGATCCAACACAAACCTCTCGCACCGATAGCCATCGATACGAAACAATATACATCAATACACCAGCGGGCTACTCAGCGCCACCAGAGAGGAGAGGCCAGCATGCACGCTGTCAGAAGTGTGTCATGAGCCTAGAAGGCAGATTACACGACTGCCCTAGGAAGCACGTCAGAGCCAGAAAGCATCCGAAGCCTTCCGGAACCTAAAGAAAACACTGAAAGAGGACAATGTCTCACTGGTTTTCCCTGGTTGCCAGCCTGTGCTGCCGTGCGTCATTCAGCACAATCGAGAGGTGACAAGTTTGCACTGCCCCTTTAAGACACAACAACTCCCTTTTCCTTTCCACTATAAGAGAGCTACATAATGATACATTAAGCTAAATACAGCCTTTCAAAAGGGGTAGGCACTGCCAAAGCGCAAAAAAAACAGCCTCCCTCTCCCACCACCACCATCTCCTCCAAGTACACAGCCACACACACAGTGAGCGACTTGGCTGATAAACAAACAGAGCTGAGCAGCCACACTCGCAACCCCATTGTGAGCCCCAGCAGCCACGCTCTCCTCCCCCGATGCCTCAGAAGCACAGCTTGGTGAGGAGGGAGAGAGGTAGCGAGACGACTGGAGAGACAAACGGAGGGATAGGGAGGGATGGAGATAGAGAGAGAGAGGGAGAGAGAGAGGGAGAGAGAGAGAGGGAGAGAGATCTGTTTGAATACAGGGACTTGGTATGGGCGGCAGTGATATACTAACACATGCACGCACGCACACAAACAAACACACACACTCTCTGCATCTCTCTCGCGCTTTCTCACTCACACACATACATGAACACCACCATAAAACCATACATTTTTTGTTTTGCCTCTACCCCATCAAAGCCCCTGAGGAACAATCACAGTCTCTAATTTACAAGCTGGAGGATGGAGTCACAGGCTGAATGAGCATGTGTCTGGAGATCTATTCTATCTGTAGACGCATCTTGTTCTCAGAACACAGTGAGCACATTAAGCAAACAAAAATAACAAAACAAGGACGGATAAAAGGACAACAGTCAATCTCTCTCGTGGTAAAACTGGCAGCCACCCCTGGACAAGCCCCTTTCACTCACCGCCTCCGAGTCTTCAAATCCATGCAGGTACAAATTGTCGTACATGGAGGTTTGATATTCTCAACAGGCGTCTCTTCAGGAATAAATGCGGATGGACAGAGGTTGAGAATGTAGCCGGAGTGAAAAGGAGTCACTGCTGATGGGGGATTCCAACCCCCCCACCACCACCTTTAGCTCAGAAAGACCCCCCCCAAAAGCAGAAGGCAAAACAGAAGAACAACAGGGGAGGAGGGCAAAAAAAATGGGTGGATTTTCTTCTGGTTTGTAGTGTTGCCCTTTGGTTGCTGAGATGCGCCTGTGTCCAGTCGCGAGCGCTCTGTCCATTCACATGGCAAGGCTATGGTGATGTTGTGTGTGAGCTCCTCTCTCCAGATGCTGCTGCACTGGTCCTGGCATCTTATCAGCTGCCTCCAACTACAGAGCAGGACAGAATCCTTCCTCAGTCAAAGGCTGCCTGATGACAAGGCGGTGATGCGCTGCTGCTGATTGGCTGGCTCAGAGAGGGTGCCATCTCCTCGGCTGTGAATGGGGGGAAGGAGGGGAGGTGGGCGGGACCTGATACATTTTCTACCTCATAGGTATGTATGTATGATTGGTCTGTGTTTCAGGCATTTAGGTGGATTTGTTTGTTTTATCGTCTACAGATCTCTCTGCTCACATTCAGCCAGAGGCAAAGGAAGCAAGCAGGCATATTGAGATGCATTGTATTCGAAATATTCGTCATTTGTCACACGCACAGTCATACTTCCTCCCTCCAGCACACACTCAGACATAAACACAGATATATCTGACCTCCTATCTCCAGCTCAAACACATCATCCAAACATGTGTCTTCAGGCCCTGGTGAATGATGGAACAATGAGACATAAATGTGGGCAAGGCCTGGGAGTATTGACCCAACCGGCTGCTGAGGCTTTAATACGATGTGGCTGCTCTGTGCCGTTACTGCTCCCTGAGCTGAGAGTGATCGTAAAACCTCTTCAGCCTCACCGGAGATGGAGAGAAACGGGGAGAGAGGGAGAACAAGAGAAGCAAATTGATGCAGACCAAAGAGGTGAGTACTCACATTCCTGTGTCTGTCAGTTAGTTCTTTCACCACAGGAATGGATGAAAACAACACCACTTAATACACAATGAAGTGATATTAGGTGTCTATTACCGAGCCCATGTATGTTTTTGCACAAAGGCAAGTATATGCTCAGTACAGCTGATTCTGCACACACTTCATAAACTTCAAATGAAGAATACCCAGAAGGAATTTCAATTTCATATTACCACATTTGCAAAGAGGAAAACACAAGATCATGTCTATACTGTCCCACCAGCGCCCTCTGCAGGCAAACACAGGCTACAACCAAGCCTCAGTCACAGGTGCAGTGTGTCCAAGGAATTTAGCATGACATGTTCTCTTGTAACGTTCAAAAGACCTGTGGGAGAATAGGGATCAAAGACCTCTCTTCAGTTTTAAAATCTGAAAGTAACTGCTATGGGAGCCTGAATCCATCACCAGAGATTATGCCCTGAGGATTGTTCGAATAATTACAGTTCATTGCTCAGCTCAGGTGGAAATGGTTGAAACCATCAGGTGTTTAATTGTCATGATAATGTTGTCAAGTTTAATTGTCATGTTAATGCTTCCAAGTCCATATTTAAACAGTATCAGGGCACAGACAGAGTATCACTGATTAAAGTTGAAAATGAAGACAGACATATTTGCTGTTCGGTGTGTTTGTCTTACACATTTGCTAGTAAGTTTAATACGCTTTAACTAAACATTCCTCTGGATAGATTAAATCCTAGGAACGATGAACGTTGTGTTTAAGTTGCCTACAGAGCCTGCATCTTCTCCTGAGCTCGCTCTCTCTCCTGTTCTCTCTGACTCAGGATTGGATTGGTTGTGGATCAATGGATGTCAGTGGATCGATTAGATTGCTACTCATTGCGATTATCCAATGAAAGAACAACCAGAGACCTGGAAAAAAGTGAGACGATCTAATCTAGGGTATCTAATCAATATAACATAAAAGGCCCCTAGAATTGACATCATTTGAATGGGATTCTGGCAACAAAAAAAATCACTGTGGAAGAAGTGCTATATATAGAAGTAAAATAGTAGAATTCAGGATGATTTGCACCTCCGGGTAAGTGATCTTGACATTACTGATATTTAAATGGCTGGTCTTGAAAAGCTCCAATGCATCAGCCCAGAATCAGTCCCACAACAGGCCAGCATGTCCTTTCTTGACATAATGAGTGTTGGTAAATTAGCCTGGATACCAGCCTGAACTCCGCCCACAAAATGTTTGGTCTGGGAGATTCAGTCTGGAGTCGAGCTAGTTGGGAGGGATTAAACCTTTCAGAAAAGTTGAGAAAGCAATCTAAACCAATCAAATTGTAAGGGCGGGCCTTATACGTTGATGGACAGATCAACCAACGCTTGAGTTGAATTAACCGGTAGATTCGAACTCCGACCAAGATGGCCACTTCTCGGGAGCTTAGTGGGGAATATTTTATGTGAATTAAGCTATCTACACGACTTTTTAATGTCTACATTGACTCGGTTAGTTGTGTATGTGCAACACGAATGTTGCAGAGTATTGTTTGTCTTAACTAAAGCTCTCTAGACCATTATTGTTAGGTCATTGCTAACGCGTACACCAAAACCCCATTGAAACACACTGTAGCTTCTAGCCTTGAGTGCTAATTAAGTAACGTGAGCAGGCATATCTCAACAGATATTGACAGCGCATTCATTTTGAAAGAGGAACAGAGAAACGCGATCAAGGCATTTGTCGATTGAAAAGATGTTTTTGCCGTCCTTCCTACGGGATCAGGTAAAAGTTTAATCTATCAGATGGTAATAGCCTACTACGTTGCTCTGATTGGTTCTAGGCATCCAATTCAGCGAAGAGGAATTTTCTTTCCTGGTTCGTTGAAACACGCCCCATAATCACAGCCCAATGGTTCGGTCTCAGACTCATATTCTGACTAGAATTATGAGTATGACATTGTCAGGCTATTGGTAAATAGCAATCTGTTAGAACTTTACCACTGAAGAGGATTTTGCCCTGACCTCAGCACTAGTGCAGCATTTTGACCTACATCCAGGGATTAACCGCGCCAAACAGCGGTTGATAATCAGAGTGGAGTAACATTAGAGTAAGAGGACTAACGTCATTGGACACACCACCATTTTTCAAACTATCATTTCAGCATAAAGCAGCAGGTCACATTTCAGCTTGGCTAACCAAAAAAAAGGATCTGTTAAAACCACAAAAGACCACAAAAGCTTGTTCAATTAATACATGCCAAGTGTCTGGACACTGGGGAAATAATTGCTGTAACTTTCCTTCCCAATTCTGCTCCATTCTGAAGAGCCAAGGAGATGCTGAGCCGGCAGGGTGAGGCCCATTCATCTTGTCTGACATCACTGACAGGTATCATTTTGATTGAAAAGGATGTGTTAAGCCTGCGTTTAAGAGGGGTATGTGGCAATGCAATTCTGGAAAAAATAACAACCAAATAAACAAAAATGTATTAAAAAACATTAACCCTCGTGTTGTGTTACGGTTTAAATATGACTGTTTTGAAACTTTGGTCTTTAATATAAATCTCACTAGGGTTCATGACATCCTTCACCCTACCTAATTGAATTGAATGGACAAAAAAAATTATAGTGAGATTCATAAAGTACTTTTTAAATACAGTTACTTTTGCTGTGTCTCTGGTGAATGTCCAAGACTGTAATACCTAGAGTTTTACGAGAAAAAATAAATGGGAAGGTTGTCAATCAAACCAAATCGACCGCAGACACAACAACTGTTGTTAATTGTAAACTACATTGTTAAAAAGACAAAAAAAAAACAATAACCAGGATATTTAGTTTTGCACTAGTATGTTAAATCATTTTGTGAATTTTCCTGATTTTGAATTAAACCGAGTGGTACACACCATTATAAGGAGTCTTACATACTAGAAATTATACATAATTGTTTAAAAAACGGATCATATCGGAAATGATATGCATCTTTAAAAAGGTTTTAATCATAATAGATCAAAATAAAATGTTTACAAAAAGCGTTATTAACATTAATGTCAGGCCGGTTAATTCAGACTGGAATCACAAGTATAAACATGTTGCGAACACAACATGAGGTTTAACATCTTGCCTGTTATCACAACCGGACTGCAGGAAGATAGGGGATAGAGATAGGATAAAGACATTTTTCGATCAAATTATTTTGACTGTGCCATCTGTAAGAACAGAGGGGGTAGAGAAGGCACAGTATGTTTCACTATGGGGTACCTGAGCACCAGACACTGAATACAACTATTCCTATCCAAACAATACAAAAAAGAACCGCTTCAACTGTGCTAGATTTTTAATATTTAATGCATTTAATGTATATTTTATTTCACTACCTTTGCAAAGCATGCTGAGCAGTAGGCCCATGGTTACTGCCGCTTCTATTCCCCATCAAGCTAATCAGCTCTAATAAGCGCACACACTATAATGTTACCTCCAGTGCTGAACCCTGGTGCTGCCGTGGGGCTCAATCTCATTACTCTGCTATTTCCCACGGAGAGCCCAATATAACCGGCAAACAGCAGGAGGTGTCTCTACTGACTGTGAGCCGTTATTCTTGCTGACAGCCTTGTCAGGGGCATAAGACGGCTAAAGGGAAAAAGCTGCCTTTAATATTCACGGGGAAAGAAACATGGGGCATTAGGGGAATGCAGAGTGCTGCATTTGCAGGAAAAAAAAGACAACAAAAGTGACCTTAAGTAACCACATAATCCCCCATTGCAACAAACTGCACATTTCTCGCTCATATAGGGCTGTACCACTTGGTGTGGGCTGGAATATGCCATGTGTCATGTGGAAACGAGAGGTTACTGACAACCACTGAAAACCTTGCTCCATGGTAACCCATGGCAACTTATTAGTTTGTTTTGGGCGGCCGTTAATAGGGTGCTCTCTGAAGCCGGGAAAATAATGATGGTAATGATTTTATAACAGAAGAACATTAGCATTCGTCACCGTTCGGGATGAAGTCTTTGCTCGCGCCAGCGGCTCAGGCTGCGTGCTCTTTATCAATTATGCATGGTCAGAACCGGATCTGAGGCAGCTGGGGACAGTTCGGTCCACTTAAGTTCCTCATCAGCGCAAATCAAGGCGATCGAGCCACCCCCACCCCTTCCCTTTATCCCAGCCCCCATCTTGGCATTATCACGTTGCTGGTTTCTCCAAGTGTACCGTGGAAAGGCTTGCACAGTGACTCAAAGCAACTCCTCCAACCCAAACATCTTCTCTCATCTAACACTTCAGGCCCTCTCATTACTCATGTGCTTGAACATTTTCAGTGACATTTGTGAGATGAGACATCGTCCTTTTAAGCAGCACTTTGAGGGGAGCTAGGGGCCCGATTATTCACATTATTGGAAGACCTGTGTGTAGAACATGGCGAATCATCTATAATGGCTGCTAAGGTGTTGTGGTAGAAAATGTTGATTTCAGTGTGGAGCTTCTTTATGGATGTTGAGATACATGGATGTTGAGATTTATGGATGTTATGTGCAGCTCATTTAAGTTGAACCCAAAGTACTCAATGCACAGAACATGTCTACTCAAACAATACACAAAATTAAAACACTCTGAAGCATTTCTGCAAATGGCTCTTTTACCTGTCTGAGGATGAAGCTGGTGGAGGTGGTGCTGCCGTCGGACCTCTTCAGCCTGCTGCGGCGAGAGTAGGTCCCTCGGTTCCCCTGCAGAGGAACCACAGGACATAAATCACTCTTGTTCCCTCTCTCGCTGACAGGACAAGGGCACCTTCACACCCCCAAAACCCCATACGCCAACCCCTTCGTCAAAACAGAAGCTGATAGCAGAGTTGTTGGTGGCACAGCGTTCCTCCCGCTTCCAGTGCATCATACAGTGTGTGCACTTTGTCCACATCTGTAGCTCCACATTCAGAGTAGAGCTCCTCTTAAGGATACATCAGAGAGTGTGTTGTCAGCCTATAATACCGTTAAGGGCAGTAAATAGTTGGAAGGTCACAGTTCATAATGGCGCAACTACCCAGGTCATTTGTTAATGAGTCAAATTGTTGTTCTAGGATGTACATTACAAAGCACCGCCATGCTTATTCTCAATAGCTACTCTTGCTGTCACTTGGTTTGCACTTTATCTTGCTTGTAAATTGCTTGTAAGTGCATTCAAGTATAGAAATTAAACCTGGTCTATGCATGTTCATACATCCATTTGCTGTGATAACATAACACTAAAGGCTGTTGCTGCTGCAGCTACTACTTAATGTCAGCATGTGAAAGTCCTCTGTCTGTGAGGAGCATAGCTGTGCCCGCTGATAGAGGTGAACTGGCAAAAAAAGCTTGTGTGAGAGATACAGTACGCCACTGCAAATCACCTCAACACAGACTGAATCCCCATGCCTTCCAAGAGTCACCATGCCCTATTTCAGTCCCTGTGGTCCAACAGGGCAGTGTGTTTAGCCATCTCAGTATTACAGCATGACGGATGCAGTGCAGTTTGCTGATTGTTGCTTTTTCCCTGCAGTTGCATATTTATTTGAAGAAGTATTTAGGCTGCCTGCCCTTTGCATTTGCATTTGTTTAGCAGAAAAAAAAAGATTAGTAAACTGCAACAAGTCAAGATACCATGATCTGCAACAAGTCAAGATACCATGAAAAACAACTATTACAAACACAAGGGAATTATCAACTAAGATTACAAAATAGGGGCAAAAAATGGGTCAGTTCTTTTTCCTTTTGATTTGCAGGAGGACGTTAATGATTCAATACCGTCATTTAACTCAAATGAGTCAAGCTCATAAATCATGATAGCAGCGCTCGGGTTATTTATGACTCTATTACGGCTTGCTGTATGAAGGTGAAGTCGAGGTATAGACAGTTGGTAGGCTTCTGTTGGTACCTTACAATCGCATCCGATGCGCATGGTGTGCTTACAAAACAGTCCCATCGCGAACTGTGCAAAGAGAAGTAGGCTACAGAAAAAAAATATATATATAAAAAGAGTAAAAAAAAAAATCTCCCGCGTTTACCTGACGTTTACATTAATTGAATGCCAAATACACTTAAGTAGTGATGATGAGCAAGTGTGAAATTCAAAATGTTCATAACAGACACCTTTGTCATGCGTTTTGTCATTAATATTGTATTGTGACAAAAATCATTCGCGCAAACAACCTCGGCCAATTACCGTGTGCATCCGTGTACAATTGTACCTACCTGGAACATAGGCTTCTGGACACCGTCGCCTATCCCGTTGCGGGTGTAAATATGTCGGGACATCTCCGCAAGTTCATCGGTCCACGGAGGTGGCTGCCTCTCGGTGCCCGTCCACTGTGGGTACGCTATTGTTGGCTCCAGTTTGACTCGTGTCCTTGGGTCTCAGACTGAGGATAAAACAGTTATCGCTTGTCTTGCGGTTGCTGAGTGAGGGTCTTCAGATAACCACTAACCGCTACGCAGCAGCCTGCCTACTACCAAGCGCGCGCAGTGACACGTGGCTGCCGCTAGCGCATCATTCTGACCTATAGTACCTTGTGTTTTTAGAACAGCTGTCCAACCCTCCCCCTCTCCTCCGCATGATGCTCGACTTGTATTGTCACATATATATTACACCAGAATTCAATAATCTCGCCTTGAATCGTCAACTTTATTTCATTTCGTTAATATAAATAAAAAAAAAACATTGAAAAGCTTTACCTACGCTTGGTTCAAAAATCATTCTTAAGGTCAGATTACTTGATCCATTTTCAAATTAATTTTCATTTTCTTAACATGATTAACGAAACCATATCGCTCAAATGCTATAGCCTTTTGCACTTCATAAATGCTTCTATACCAAGCACCCTGACCAATATCATACAGTGGAGTGTTCATCCCACATTTCCGCAGTTTCCAGTCAGTCCTCACTCCACATCTGTTAAAGCACCGATTTAAATGTTGTATGACTGAATTGACCAACATATGTACAGAAAAAAAAACAATAATTATACACCAGTATTGGTAATGTGTTACATATCAATAATTAGGACATTTTCTGCAAGTACACTATTTTCTAAAGGACCGTTTGTAAGCAGGCCCTCCATAAAGTCAATCAAAAGACTGAGTAACCATCAATGCAGTAACTCTTCCACAGTCATGGTACAGTAAGTCATGAAGGATCACTGTGTCATAGATAAATGGAAGCTGAGTCATTGAGCATTACAAACAGTGACCTTTACCTGAAGACTTCCTCTAGAGATTCAAAGCAAATATCAAAGGTGAAAACACACACACACGCACATACACACAAATCATTCTCTGAACGTTTTTACTGACCCACACACACACACACACACACACACACACACACACACACACGGGGTGGGTCCTTATGAAATACATTTTAAAGCCATCTGTCCTTCTAGCAAGACATGTCATTTTTTCTTGAAAATGCCTCTGAAATCATTGTCATGTTGCTTCCTTCCATACGCTGCTCTGGTAGAGCTGTCCATTCTCCCAAAGACTGACAGAACAAAGCAAACTTTGAAACACATGCCATCTTTCCTTTTATTTTGAAAGCGCAAGTTGTGTTACAAAACTAACTTTAAAAATGACAAATGCAGGAAATAGAGGAAGAATAATATTACAAAAGTTAACTTGCTTTAAATGGACTGGACCCCCTCAACACATTTTTTTTCTTTTATAGTATAGAATTTCTGGTTTACAGCAGCTTCCAGAGTGAATTCTTTTGAATTAGTCTCTGTCTCATTCCATCCATCATGAAAACAAGGCATTCCGTGGTAAATTATTATTTATAAAGTTAAGGTGCAATAAAGATAATCCCAGATATTTTACATCTATTATACAACACCTTGCTAAGAGGCAGGTTAAGAAAATAAAGATGGTTCTTCGTTCGTTTATCATAATATAAGTTTATCTAGCTGGACTGAAGAAAATGTGTCACTCCCCAAATGTGTCTGGTCCTAAAATATATCCATGAAATCATAGAAAAAAAAAAATATTCCAATCAACAAATCCATTTGACCCACTTGTAACAGAAGTAGCACCCCTGAAATAGTGCACTTGATGCACTCCTGATTTTAACCTATAAATCTGAACTACTGGTTTTAATTGACACTAGTTTACTTCATGATTTGGTTGCAGTGTTTCATTGTGACAATGTTGAAATAAAAACCCAAACCTAGGTACAGGTTTATATATATAACATAGATGAAAAGACCAAAAAACAGGAAGAACAAACCAGATAAAATACATGTTATGATACACAAGACATCACTGAAGCTCAGCGAAACCTCACGGACCACCGTTCATACTTCCACAAGTCCTATCAGAGGGAACCTAGCAGATTATCTTTGATGTTGGATTGTGCTCAAAACCACACTTTGCATCAAAGGAACACCACATAGCACACGAGAATCACACACATAGATAAGTCTCTGTGGTCTTGCCTACATGCATGACAACTAACCCCTCAGAACATAAACATGAATTGCTTCTGGAACCTTCCCTGGTTGCAAGTGCGTTGGCACAGTTGATTGCGAGCCGTGAGATTAAGAGTTCCCGTTTATATGTCTCTTATATGGACCCTAACTGGCCTCTTCTCCCCCTCTGGGCAACTCCCTTTACAGTCCCCATAAGAGCAACAGCTAAAAGGATTAAATGGAAGAAATCCGTCATGTCAATGTGACTGATTAGAAAATGGAGCTCAAAGGGCCAAGAGAATTAGTGAGTAGATTTGGTTCATTTAAACCAAGGTCAAATGTTCTCTTTTACTGACAGGAAAAGAAAAGTACACTTTGGTGGAAAATGACTAGAGACACTGCCACCTGAAGTCATTGAAAAAAAATACAAAAAAAAATAAACAAATATTTTGGTGATGGGTCACAGACCTGGGTAGCGATAGAAAATATTAGTTGTTTATTTTCAAACAAAATGCTTTGTTTGAACTCAGAGAAATCAAAAGAAAATTGTCAAAAAGTGTGAACTGCAAATAAAAAGAAATAAAATAAATCTGAACAAAAGGAAGCGCTTCATCTACATTAAAGAAAAGAGGACAAACAAAGGGACAGGACATTCATTTCCGAGACATAGCTGTATAGAGTAACAATATTTAAATAAACCTTTTCAAAATGATTAAAATAATAATAATAATAAAAACAAGAGGTCAATCACCAATCATCCGCCCTTGTTTGCTTCAGCCGAGATATCAGAACAGAGAAGAGAAGAAAAACCCACTAGTTTAACCTTGCAGAGGATGCAGTCAATCGGTTGTCGTAGCAGCGCCCCCCAGCTCCCTGCCCCCCCCCTTTGAACACTAGATGCCACGTTTCTAGGATGGGGTGGGGGTTATGGGTGCACAGCTGGTCGATAATGATTCAGCACAATCTTTTCTCCTGTTATTTTTCTAAACACCTAAAGGGACTGTTGACTACATTAGCTTGCACACTCTCATTGTCCAGCATACGCTTTTTTTAACGCTGAATACGACACTGGTATGTTCACAATTTGTTTTTTGAATCAAGTGATTGAGACTGTGCTTAGTAACTAACTAGCAAGCGGTCCATTCAAAAGGTTTCCTTTTGGATTTAGTGGAGAAAACATTGAGCCTGGACACTTTCGACTGACAGCCGTGCCACTAGTGACTTCCTCCTCTAAACCCGGACTCCCATCCCCTTCAAAAAGCCTCGTCATCACAACCATGATCGGGAAAAGGAAAGCAGAGACCCAAGTGGAGACCAGAGACTATACATTCATCCTAATTTACGGAGGTGTGTCTGCCCTGGACAAGGATATGCACGGGGTGAAGTCTGAGGTTTATTGCGCAGCCTCACAAGAGCGGCTGCTGGTAGAAGGCTGGCTGTTGCTGGGAGCCGGGGTGTGTGGGAGCTGCCAGGGGGTAGGAGGGGCCCGGCATGCCGTGGCTAGCGTTCTGATAGGATAAGTCCATGCCCGCTTGCGGTTGGTAAGGGCCTCCGGGAGCTTGATTCATATACGGGGGGGGATTCATGTGACTGCTGGAAAAGATAAGAGAGAATGACAGTCATTGTTAGTACTATAGTACTTGCATAGAAAAACAAACTAACAAACAAACAAACACCCTCATGGAGCACATATGTACTCTTACAATCAAGGCTAACATTCCTAATTGGCAGAATGTTCAATTCCCCCACTGGTGTGGTTTTTTAAATATTTATGTTTGCTGATCTGGGAAAACCTCTCTCTGATCACATAACTGGTGCGTTACGTTTATTTCACAGTTACGTTAATTCTGTTACGTTAATGTTTGCTTCCCTGTAAAATGACTTTTTGAAAATCATACAGACTTCTCCCCACCGCTGACGTACTCAAACACGACATGGCCATTGGCTGCATGGCTGCAGTAGCCGACGTTATACCTTTTTTCCCCCAATTAATAACTTTACATACTGGTTTGTTTTAGTGAGTCCGCTGAGTGGAGGGGAGGGCAAATACATGCTTACACGATCTGAACCATTGGAGTCCATATTTCTTTTTCAGGCCAGCTGCTCTCAATCTGTCAGCATCGCCATCTGCTCATGACTAACTGCATGAACTGCACTTCATGTGACATGTAGCTGCCTCAACAGGAGCAATCTGCTCGCCGCATGCGACCTCCATAGCAACACACTGGGTTAGCCGCGGTTTGTCTTTGATGGGACTTTAAAGCAACACTATGCAGATCATTTTACTCTCATGTTGTTATAGGCAACTAGTTTTGGCAACAACTTGAAACTCATCTTGATGGTATATGGTCATGTCAAGACCACACACCCGTCATTCCCACTGGTAGTCGCCCAGACAATGCACATGTGCAGAAGGGTATATGGCCTGGGAACGACTACCCCGCGAAAATCTAAATGACATCCCTGACTATATCGGCAGAAGATTGGCAAGCATGATGGCAAGCTTTGAGATTTGAGTGCATGCCTTTTAGATAGTTAGCTTGCTAGTTTTAGACCCAAACCCTCTACTGCTGCTTTAACTCCTGAAGTTCTGGGTCTCAGGGAAGACTCTACCTGATGTACTGGGGCTGAGGTCCAGGCTGGCTGCCGGAAGGGCTGCTAACTGCAGGGGGGAGGGAGCAGAGGGGAGCAGGCTGGTCTTGACCCATGCTATAGCCCTGTCCTCCAGGTGGGCCCTGGGGTCCTGCAGCGGGCATGTAGCCGCCGGGTAACTGCCCTGGGTACCCCTGAAAGAAAAAAAGAAAAAAAAAAGAGATAATTAAAGAACTTTATTAAAGAACAGCTACCTCATTTGAACAATTTGCTTTGTTATTTCTAAATGTTTTGTGCGGTGCATTGCATTGCATTGCGATCCAACCTTGGCACAGGCTGGCTGGCTTTTTTCGTGTCAAATCATACAATGTGAAAGAGTGTGCAGTTACCACTCCCCTGCACAAGCTAACAAAAGAAACTAGCACCACCTAATTATCCACCAAAGTGCACCCTCCATCACACATTCAGCATCACAACACACCACAACACAATGCATGAGGTACAATGACGAACACTAATTATCATGGAATACGGAAGAAAATCTGTGTGTGCGTATGAGTGTGTGTGTGTGTGTGTGTGTGTGTGTGTATGTGTGTGCATGTGTGTGTGCATGTGTGTGTGTGTGTGTGTGTGTGTGTGCCGCTAACCTGCATGGGGACTGAGGGCTGGTAGTGAGGTTGCTGGTGGGCCTGCAGCTTAGAGTAGGGCGAGTACATGGGCACTTCGTTCATCAGCTGATTGTAGAGCTCCAACGCCTCCAAGACCTTCACATTGAGCTCCGACAGCTCAGAGTGCTTGCTACAACACAAAGCATTACACACAGGTTTAAACACGCAGACCTTCACTCACACGCACAAAAACAGACAAAAGAGAGGGATAAAGAACAGTGAGAGATAAAGACAGAGCTGGAGAGTGGTTGATGGATAGGCAGAGTGACAGGCAGAGAGGGATAAATAGACAGACAATACGGAATGGGGTGGGGGTGGGGGTGGGGGATGGGTGGGTTTGTGTGATGCCATGGGAAAAAAAGATGGTGATGGTGTGATCCTACCCACACACATCCATGCTCTCAGGGGAGCAGACAAAACAACATGTACTGTAGAGGGTTACATAAGCTGCTCCCCTCGGAGTGCTAAACTAGGGCTCGCACATGGGGAAGAAGTTGGGTCTGGCTTCAAGTGAAGTGTCCTAATAACTACATGAATACATTATAAAGCAACCGTGTCAGTTGACGGTTTTAAATAGAGTAGCCTCTATGTGTTGCTTCAATTTAAGACTGACAGGTTATCTAGACACAACACAGTGTGTACCTACACACACATTAAAATGCAATAACAGGCATGCCGCTATGGAATGTAGTAGTGTTTTTCATTTTCACTCATGTCTGCAGCTTAACAATACCACCCATACATGAACACATATTACTGTGGTATCAACTGGTCATAGTAATAATAAGACAAGACTGGAATGATCAAATCATTATGTATTGTTATATTATAATTATGCACATTTCTCTAAGGAGGAGTAATCAAAATGTTGCAAATATTTCAGAAGGAAAAGAAATATGGAAGAACCAACTAAATGCCCTTTTTTCAAGCAAATAGAGTTCATTGCACCACCAGCGCTATATCATCTCACCTGTCAATCTCCTCCAGTTTTTCATCGATCAGTGGGTTCATCTGCTCACAGGCACCTGAGGAGTCAGAGGTTAATCGATGATCAATAGTGAGGCCCAGCTATCAAAAGGACGTAGACTCAGTCTAGTGACATATTAAGAGTAAATCAGAGATCACTCATCATACACACTAGAGAAATCATGAGGGTCTGTTCTCCTTGATAAAAGGATTCGCAAACCTTCTAGCTGGACCAGTTCCTGGCTGTCAGGTTCCTTGCAGGACGGGTCTATGTTCTGGAGCAAGTAAAGGGCCTTGTCCATCTTCTCCTGAATGGGGGGGGGGGGGGGGGGGGAATACATTGAGTTTGTCAGTGAGCTGTGGGTGGTTTGGGGGATTTCTTGTGACGATACAAATGACATTGCTACAAGATACAATCATTTCATTTCGTCAGCATTATGTGATGGTTAAATTAAAGATAAAATGTGTTATCTATGCCGAGTTGATTTTAGCTGATACTTTAACCGTTTTGGATGTGAAATTAGTGTGGTAACTACAGTACATATAACTTAATGTACGTGTTGACTCTTTGCTAACGCACAATATAGCCTAAATGGACTACAGGGAAAAAGTTCAGAAGTAAGCCAAACTTCCTCAATTCAGTTCAATTTTATTTATACAGCGCCAATGACAACTGAAATTGTCTCAAGGGGCTTTACAGAGCCCAGAGCCTGAATAATAACACCATTGAGTCAGCAAAGAGCCACTAGTTTGTGAAGTATGCAGGCATGGAGTGTTACTTCAGGAGTCCTGTGGATCCTCGGCTCTCACCTCATCTATAAACACAGACTCAGGCTCTGCTCTCGCCTCCACAGCAGGCTCCTCCACCACAGTAGTGCTCTCCACAAACGCCGCTGCAGACACAAACCAGACAACTCACTAAAGGAAGCAACACACACACACACACACACACACAACACACACACACACACACACACACACACACACACACACACACACACACACACACACACACACACACACACACACACACTACACACTACACACTACACACAGCCTCTTAATGTGTAACATCAACTCAAGTACCTAATACCTATTCCTCTTTAAAACAAATATCTAATAGGATATCTTGTACACGGTTTCCCCTGAAAAAAATTATTTACAGTAAAGGTTAAAAAAAAAATAACAGCTGTATGATTTTACCTTGTTCAGGCTCAGCGTTGAGATTAGTGGTGACAAAGTTGGATGGGAAGAGGCCGACTCCTCTGTGGTTCTCCCCTTTCCACCAGTTTGGGTCACTGTAGAGCAATGGGGAATATATGTCACGTGTCATAAAATGCACAAACCAACAGAAAACAGCCCTTTTGGCTTATACCAAAGTTGTGCAGTCACCTGTCGTCCAGTATGATGATGAGCTCCCCAGCCTTGAAGGTGAGCTCGTTGTCCTCGGCCGCTTCAAAGTCGTAAAGGGCTCGCACTTTCCGCGACTCCTTGCCACCGTTGACGTTGTAGGGTGGGTCGGCCGTGAAGGTGAGTGGCCGCGTCTCCACCTGCTGCTTCTGCTCCTGCAGGGACAGCTCAATGGCTGCAGGGGGCGACACAGAGGCTCATGTAAGAAGCTCTTAATAACATTTATAACCACACATGCACACCACAGTAATGCCCCTGAGGAGTGAAGGTGTGCTGATGAGGACATAAAACATAGGTAGGGTTTAACTCTTGGTTGACTATATCAGAAGTTGTATAGAAGTAGGATTGCAGCAGGTACATAATGCCAGTCCTCAGTGGCCCACTGACAAATCTCTTCCACAATCAGATACCAGGGTCAGTGCTGGTTATAATGCACATCAAAACAGGTCATGCGTTCTGTATAATGTGTCAGAAAAAAACATTCATCAGATGATCTGAAACATCATCTCAGTGTCCTTACCTTTAGCTAGGTCATCATCAGTAGCGCCTCTGCTGGCTGGAGGAGCGCTGTTAGCCTTCACACTGGAGCTCTGTGGAGAAAACACACAAGAGCTCTTAAGATGGCCTGACCAGAGCCTCAACCTGGGCTAAAAGGAAAGTTGTGGCCTACGGTCTATGGTCTATCTAAAGTCATGACACAACATGGAAAGTTTAAAGTAAAATCCACCATTCTAATCCAATAGACTTTTTGTCAAATTCAGCAAAATGCCCCTCAGTCTTGAGGCTGTCTCTTTTGTGTGTGTTCTCAAAAAACACTAACACATAGTCCTGGTTGTGGGAAACAAACAGAGTGGATCGGACCAAAACATAAATAGTTCCAGCCAATCAATACGTTGCACCAAGCGCACAGAAGTAAGGGTTGTAATTTGATTTGCTGTTTAAGTCAAATATCAACAACCTATCACCAGAATAGTAGACTCTACCTTGACTATAAGTGTTAGCATTCTGCTACAGATACATTTGTCATAGGCATACATTAGAAGTCTTGTTGCTTGGGTCTAAAACACCACATAGGGGATAGGTCATGCACTGTCTTTGGTGAAAAGTCTAACATGTATATTTAATGTTGCTTACTTCCTTTGTAGAAAGCCATCTAATGCTAGCACTCAGAGATCAAACAAATCCATAGCTTGTTCCAGTTAATTAAAAAACAACCCACATTGGGTATGCATGCATAGACACAAGTTGTAGAGAAATCTTTTCTGATTTAGGAAGTAGCAAATTCCCCGCCTTTCTCTTAACTTTTGCACCTGACAGTAACACCATCTCCTGCCATAAACATCTCCATGACAACAATATAGCGCTTAAGCAGATCATTTTTTAATACCAGGTGGGCTCTGGAATATATATTGTAAAGTTAAGAAGTGTTATGAATATGTTATTATTTGCTGCACTGAATGTTCAACATGTTTAACAATGAATTGTATTTAATATATGCAAATCTATTTCAAAATAGAGAATGTTAAGAGCTAACAATGTGAGGTAACATGGCTTTCAACATTAACATTAGCTATGCTAGCTAGCTAGCTGGAACAAGATGAGTCTTCATCATCCCCCAGCCTCCCTGCCTATGAGTGGGGGGTCTCATTTCCATTTGCTAATCCAGACTCATCGTTCACAGAAGTTTAATCATGCCTTTTAGTTACCATGGTTTCGACATCCTAATAGCAGATATTTACTAACAGCACCCGTATGTAAAAGACCTCCTCCATATGGGGTTTCTTATATGATTAACGACACAAAATTAGCAAAATAAGAAGTCAACGCCATGGCTGAGTATTTCCACCTTGGAACTGCAGTGTATCAATGATAGTCTTAAAAACACAGAATCAGACAGCATTGGTTCCTTGGATAGGTATGAAACCTATTTCATGAACTTGCAGGGTGGGGCTTTACATATCATTTGCTTAAGCTATGTTGAAATGATAGGTATGAGAAGAGAAACCAAACCTCAGATACTAAATGAGGCAAATGTGTAGAGGTACATCCTAGCCATTTTAAGGCCATGAAGGGATTTGTTTCATTAAAGAAAATTAAAACATTCTAATCATGTAATTTTGAGGAACAGATGAGTTATTACCAGGAGAGGAACTAAAAAAAAGTAATTGGTACTTAAGTCCATAGGGGTTTCAATACACAAGACAATAAAATAATACAATATACCAATAAAATAATGCCCACATTTTTTAACATGGCAAAAACAACAGACATTTCCGAGAGCCTTGAGGGAGCATGCTGGCCATACTCCCAAAAATGCTAGAGGAAATTCCACTCTCAAGCTCACTCCTTCAATGAAAACATACACGCTGCACTACACTCTCCCAGCAGCCAAACTGGAAAGTGCTGCGGGCCCACAATGCCTGTGCAAGTAGGCTATGTGGTACAGTCTGCTTTTGTCCTTACGTGCCAGCCTGAGTCCAAAGCTAACCACAAGCCTCCCCAGACACAGTGCTCAGAGGAGAAACAGGAAATCTAAATTAAGGGGGTAACAGGTCGTGTGAACTGTAAATGAAAACATCTTTTGGCAGGCCACCCAAGCGTAGCTTACTTATGGGAAGCAGTCCCGAGACAGTTATAGGAGCATACCTGAGTGCCGGAAGGGAAGGTCACCCCCTCCTCCTTCAGGGTTTTGATAGTGGCGCTGACGAGACTGAGCTGTGGATCTTTCTGGAAGGTCTCGGCCCATTCCATCATTTGAGCCTTCAACTTCTCACTCACCTTGGGGTGGGCCTGGAGGTCAAAGCATCCCAAGACAGATTAAACCACACAGATCCATCAGGGCACAGCAGACAATCAAAGGTCGGTTATTCCGATATATGTAAATTAAAATGCACATTTGACTGTTCACTACTATTCCTGAAAAGTTAAATTGCAGGTGAAGCAATCTTTCAAATGATTTATGAAAACGTCTCAAAGATGTAATAGGATTATCAAACCAAATAAGTGATGTTTTAATGAGATTCTGTACCCTCTGCAATGTAGTGCGCACTTCACTGGCAAACTCTCGTGAGCAGATCTCCAGGTGGAAGATCCTGCCGCTGTTTGAAACACAAGCTCCCAACAACTGTAAGTCAAGATAGAAGAAGTGAAGTCAAGGTGGGGTAGGCTATTACATATCAAATGTCATTCTGAGGTTTAAACTTCCACATTTTGAATGGACAGGGAACTACAGCTTCTTTGGTGAAATTATTTTTAAAAGTTGCCTGTGATTCCCCAGACACCCTCAGTGTCCTACAGGCTTCTTTGAAACTCTTTGAGTAATCACACTGGCTGAGCCTTTGATATCCAAATTCATACTGCCACAACAAAGCGCTCATATTTCATCCCTGTTGAGACTGACAGTAAGGTCACATAACGGCAAAATGGCTTCTAACAAAGAAGACCTGGCAGATATCCAGTGAGTAAAATCTCAGCTTTTGAAAATAGAGCAGGGTTAGGGTAACGGCATCGGCTCACACATGACTGACTCAGTGACTCCAGTGTATTCAGTGTGAGTCAATGGCAGAGGAAAAACCACACCACAGCCCAGTTTCATGACAGTGATTAACCTCATGAGTGAGTTTTTTTTTTTTAGCTCGTAACTTGCCAACTCTAACCAGGAGCATCACACCAAACTAATTCCTTCAAAACCTAGAGGAATAACGGGGTTGAGACAGAGTATTTGCCTGTGTAAATTGTTGGAAATATCAATGAAATACAGGACAGGATAAAAAGATAACCGTTTACTGATACAGTGTTAACACCATGATCCACTGGCTGAACACCTGATTACCAACCATGCATAAAACCTTTGTGTTATGTGCGCACAGCCTGCTAGAAACTGATTGTAGTCGATAATAGTGACTTCAGATAAAATCACTAGATGATTAGAATGTACTGTATTTGTATTTATACATGTACCATGGGGGAAAACACTTTGAATGTGCCATAGGAATTTTGCATTAAAGAAATGTATGGTAAACAAAATTATTCAACTTTTAAAATGCATATCAGTTGACATGGTAAACCGTCACAATATGCACCAGCCTGCACAACTCAAAACAGTTTCTCTCACAGAACTTACATCATACTAATAAAAAGACAATTACATAAATTCTTATATAACGAGTAGAAAAAAAAGGCCCTATCTGGGGAGGCTGCAGAAAAACTCCTTTGTCTGTGATTCAATGTCTGTTTCTCTGTGTGCACACTCAGACTTGGAAGGTGAGCAGGTTGAAAGGGCGGTTCCTGACCCTTAATAGGTTACTACTGCCATGCTGGATTGCTGGAGGTCGGACACATAATGAAATGTACGAGAAGTAACGTAAATGTAATGTCAAAGTATGTCACCAACCATAGACATTAAGGGAATTGAAGGAATTTTGGTCTGAAACTAGGGTGCACCCTACCTAATAAGCATGTTAAAAGCTAGCACTAATAAAAGCTTGCACACACCTTCAGTAGCCCAGTTGGCACTTATAAAAGCTTGCACACACCTTTAACAGCCCAGCTGGCACTTATAAAAGCTTGCTAACATGTTAGCTGGTGTTGTGCTAATATTGTTTGTGATGACGTGATGTGTAGGCTTTTCTTATTTTCACCTGCTGTTCTGACCCGAACAACAAAACTGCATAGTCCATAGCCTGGAGAGCTAGTAAGAATGGCAGGTGTGTTTATCTGCTATCATGACCACCAACTATAAAATGAATTGGAAGATGATCCCAAAAGTAGTTGCTCATAAAAACATAGATCAAAAACATGGTTGATTGGTGCATAGTGTTGCTTTAATTAATCATTCATTGACCTGGGAGCCCTACCAAGGCAAAGCCTGAGTGGATATACCCTGCATGTACTCTCTCTGCAGTCCATTAGGATTTCACTGGCTGCCACCTTTTATCTGATTTTGTAGTTAACATACACAATTTTTTAACTGACAACATTGGATTTGTAGCTTACTAACTGAATCCTCGTGCACTAACTCTTGCCAAAGTTGGATACTTTGAACTCCCATGTCTAAGTCTGTGTGTGTGTGTGTGTGTGTGTGTCTGAGTATGTGTGCGTGTGCGTGTGTGAGAGAGAGGAGAACGAGAGAGAGCTCAAACTTACAGTTAGAGCTTGCATGGCCACATGTGGGACTTTGTGGTTGACACGCTTCATGATTGACCTGAGACAGTCCTTTGCGCTGAAATGGAGGGATACACAGTGTGTATTAACATATATTTAAAGACAAAATGAATAGGAAAGGAAATAAAAGTTGCAAATGAATGTCATTTAACAACACTTAACAACACAAACGAAAGGGTCTTAAGGGACTTAATCGCAGATTTGTAGAAGTGTAGAATTTAACACAGCTGGACAACAAATTCAGCTCACCCATTGGGTGTTGTCCCAACGCGATCACATATCTCCATGATGACAGCCCAGTCATCTGTGGTATTGGTTTCGCAGGTTGCCTTTTCTGAAAATGCAAATAAACCTCACATGAACAATGCAGGCTCTGCTGAAAGGCATTACTCCCAGAGTTTCATGGGTGCAGTGCCATGTTTCCTAGATATTTCACATTCAATTGACATGAAAAGCAGCAAATGGGTTTCAAAGGACAGGTTTCTGTTTCAGCAGTTTCTTTGGATTGTTGGGTACAGCAACCAATAGTATGACAATCAGCTCAGGTGTTGTGTCAACAGGTTGAAGACAAACATTCTGTTGTCAATGGCTCACAACGTGAGCCAATGACACTACGGTTTGGAGCATCCCTGGAGTACCCTTACTTGGCAACCATCCACACAGCAAAATATAATTCTTCCCATTTCATTATGACTGATGTGGTGAATGAGTTATAACGGTACAAACTAAGATAACTACATAGTCTTTCTTCATTCCTCCAGAGGGAATATGTCCCTAGGCATAACCCACCATCTGCTGAAAGCTACGGTGACAAAATCATTCTCTTTTGACCTGACAAAAATGATTTGCACAATTTTGCATATGGCCCAAGACACCAAGTAGGCTGTTAGTGTTCAAACAAGTAAAGACAACGAGCAAACTGACAAAACTAAAGACTTCACAGAAATGTATGTAATGTATGTTATGTAAAAAAATGTGTTGCAATATTAATGTTATTCAACTAATATTATACTCGGCTGGAGATATCAGAGTCGAAAAGAGCTGACTGAAAAAAAAACTAAATTATTCGGAAAATATCGGTGCAATTAGCAAGTTAGATATTTCCTATATCACCTTGTTTTTGAAATATGATACGAAAATGACGTCAGATGACCTGTGCTTGACTCATTTCATTACACAACCACACATAACTTAACGTTACCTTCAACAATAAACCTAGCAAAGTAAGACCACACTGTGAAGTGGCTTATGCCATACGGTATTCTACGGCTGGCGACATCTTATCACGTAGCAGAACACAGAATAACAAACAATACCTAACTAGCTAATGTAAGCTGACGTTTATTCAACAAACCAAGTTTGCCATTCGACCAAATAGCTTCTGATTAACCAGTCTTTAGCCAACGCAATGAAGTTACTCCATCGTAACTGCATTTGCTTCCAACATCACAATGACTGTTGCCAAATGTTCCTAGCAGAGTGACTGAATCGGTTAGCTCGATCAGCTGGAGAGCACTGAAGCTAATCAAAATACTCTTGGCAGTTATCAAAGCTAGCTAGCAAGTTGGCTAAACTGTCGTCACCATAACATATGACACAACATTAAAACACCAGCGTATGAAGACAAACACCCAATACTTTCCCACGATACTCTTGCTAACACTGTAACAGCTGTTGAGAAGAAGTTCTGGTCATAACTTTAACCCCCTGACTTGTGAGCTAACTGAACCTAGACAGAGAGCTAGATAGCTATGATAGCTAGGTTTAACCAACGTTAGCTATCTTAGCCTACTTTAATGAATACGTCAACGTCAAAAAGAAGACATCATATGTCTGATCATCTTACCCACATCCTGATCGAATGGATTTTGTGCAAATAAAGGCATTATAGATATTCGGTTAAGGGACACTACTACAGGGCAAACTTATCTATTGTACGGATAGACAAATATCCCTTCCTCATCCATTAAACTCCACTTTCACCAGTTGCTCTTCCGTAAACGTAGCTGGCCCGCAGTATGCCTGAATAATACACATTTAATATAAAACCGAAATATTCCACGTGAACAAGTAAGGCAACTACCACTTTTATCAATTATATATATATATTTCAATTATTATAATAACATATCACTGCCGACTGTATCAATTAGCAATGGTTGCGATGTCAGTAAGGCAATATGATTGATACCTCTTTGCATTCCAAACATGGACAACATCGCCACCATGCGTATAGATGGGTGAAGTGGACAAGAACATTTAAACTACTTTAAACTTTTGAGATGAAGTGTTGCATTAGCATTACAATAAATGATATCCGTCTGGAGCGTAAAAAACGTAGAGTAAGAGGAAAAACATCCAGGCATAGTATTTGACACATTGCAATGAGAAAACGAGAGGTACATGTGAAAGACACGATGTATGGATATAAGTATTTTTCTGAAAATTATCGGACATTTCAGTTCCTTGATGTTAATTTCAACCATTTATGCACTTGGTTTTGTGTAGTCGGGCAGACAACGGGAGTTCATCTTTGGGTCGCAAGCCTTGTACTGCTGACCCGTTTCCAACAGAGGGCGCAACCCACCGAGTATAAGACAAATAAATACCACAGAGGCCATACGCCTTTTATTTCCTCCTGACACGGTTACGGACGGTCGAGTACTGATCGGCTAGTCATGTCAGCACCTGCCATGGGAACCACCAGGACGGCTCACAGTGATGCGAGCCATAAGAAAAAGAAAGGACCGGGTGGTCTTGCAACTGCTTATTTGGTCATATATAACGTGGTTATGACAGCTGGGTATGTACACAAGATCTCATGCACTTCCTGTTCTTTATGCGAGACAGTAGCGAGTGTGTGCCGTAGCAACGAGGATGAATGGATTCAGACAACACGCGCCTGGAGCTCGACATAATCCCCGTCACAGACGAGCTCTCTTGTTTTTATCTCTACTGGAACAATACGTGAATAGAAGAGATTTTGCTTGAATCGCAAATATCTGAGTCGGGGGAATGTGGTGCAGTTTACTTGCACGCATAATACCTGTCTCTGTTAAAGTGACTTCCCAGGGTGCAAGCGTAATTAAATCCTATTGTTTAACTAGCCTATATCTCATGATCCTTATCACCAGCGTAACTTTGTTAATGTGCGTGTAGTTCCTATGAATGTTGTCATGGTAGCAACATTGTCTTAAAAGTAACTCATGATCACACTATTCCTTCAGATATTGCTCACTGTACCTCTGATGTTTGGACTGTAGCTATAGGGGTCATTCACTCCGAGGTTAACCTTATTAGATCTTCTTTATCGAAACGTTTCTTGATGCTTTCTTGCGCAAATACGACCCTCCTCTCTTTGTTTTCCGTGCAAGCTTTGTGGTTCGAAATCGTTTTTGTTACAGAACAGGTTATGCCACATTTTAAAGCAAAGAATTTCCAGGGCCGATATTGGAATGGGGGCTGTGTGTTTGCAGAATGTCATTGTGCCTTCTATTTAATTAAAACTTACTTGCTTACTGTCACAACTATCTTTCAATAGGTGCCCTGGCGTTAATGAGTAGCCTACTAAAGTGCATCAACCTCGCAGTGTGATGCACTTAGTAAACTTTATTTTTTAAATTTACGTTAGCTCTTTCTCTCGATATCGTTATGCGATTGCACAATGTCCACTTTGAGGATTCAACTCGCTTGCTCTGTTTGTATCGTGTCACTGTGTTGTAATTTCACCCGTTTTTGCCTAAGTGGCCAAGTTGGTGTGGCTCAAAGTTATTGTCTCCTTGCAGGTGGTTGGTGATTGCTGTGGGTCTAGGGCGAGCGTACCTGGCTCGAGGGAGCTACCACGGCCTGTACTACTCCATAGAGAAGCCTCTGAAATTCTTCCAGACTGCTGCTCTCCTGGAGGTGGGTACAGGACTTAATAAAAATAGTGTAAGACCACCTCAACAAAATGCTGCTGCTACTTAGTTTAGTTTGAGCAACCTGAATTCTAAGTTTAACGCCTAGAGGGAAATGGTGTAACAATAATGAGGGAAAGTCGTTGTGAAACATACCTCATATGTGCCCAATATAAACTTAGGGGAGGGAGGGGGAGAAGAGACACTTCCCTATCTTCGAAGGCCCACCACTCACTCATTTCTCCCATTGGAATGTGTGGGTACAGTCTGCCACTGTGTAGCTACTGTTCTTGTGCTGGTAGTGGGCAGTTTTTAAATAGACATAACACCCGCTCTGTTTGCCATGTGACATGGGCCACAGAGAGTTCACACAAGGTATGATAATGATGCTGTCAAGACTCTGTGTGCTACTGGGGCTCATTGCTGTTCCTTTAAAAGGCAGCAGTGAATGGCTACAAACTCTGCAAGGTGTAAAACATTCTGAAAAGTGTTAAAGATTCTGAAAAAAAAATCTGCTTCACATTTGCTCTTTTGTGTTAACCCTTAAAGTGTGATCTTGAGCTCTAATTTTGTTACATGTTTTGAATCCACAGATATTGCACTGTGCTGCGGGTAAGTTTTCATCATATTCAATTTTGTCTTGAACTTTAGTCTTCTGGATCTGGAGTGAGACAAAGACATTGACCTCTTTCTCTCGCTCACGCCACTGACTCTAAAGGGGGATTCTGTAATACTATGTCAAAAGTCAACTATGGTGTAATTGTGTTAATATGATAAAGGGATTGCTGTAGTGGCAGCCAGGGTTCACAGTCCAACAGCTCTTCATTATGACCACTGCTGCAAATGGCAATGTAGTATTTGTCAAAGTTTACTTCTTTGCCTTTTCTTCTGCTTTTTTTTCCCCAAACCGGTGGTGATCTCATAACACTTCACCAATACACATGAAACTTGGTATGATTGTAGCCCCACATGTCTGATAGGGAATTGAAGATTTTCGTCCCCAGGTGTGTTTCCCTACGTGCCAGCACCCTCTGAAGTGCTCAAAAACTGTTCCAAAACTGGCACATTTTTGTATGGCAAGCTCTAGGAGGCGTAGCTCATTCCGATGCATTTGTGGCGTGACACCACCCAGTAGAGAATGGGAATAATAAATCACCAATATCTTGTTCAGGTTCAAACTTCACAAAATTGGATGCCCCCTATGGACAAAATGTCATGAATGTGGTGTGTGTCCAAAGAATGTGGTAGTGATGGACACTACCACATTCTTTGGACACACACCACATTCATGACATTTTGTCCATAGGGGGCGCTGCAACTGACACATTTTAATATCTCAAGAACTGCTTAAGATAAAAGTTTGAAATGTTCTGTGCTTTATACTTCTCTACATTTGCTCACATCTCTTAAAGTTGCATTGGGCTTGCTCGACAAAATGGCAGCCAACGGCCAATCAAAATTCAGCATCCAGTACAAGCCTGTGTGAATCTTGCTCAATAATGGTGGCATAGAGGAGCTATTTACCCCATTTCAAATAAATTGGTCAGAAGATGTTTCTACAACATGTTTTTCTCTGTTCCTCTCACAAGGTTTGGTCATTCTTCAAAATTAATACGTAATATTTGCAAAATTCACCTGTTGAAGCGGTGAATTAAATACTAAGTACAGTTATATAATGAAGCTTATACTGTTGCTTATGTAGACATGTAAACTTGACAAAATACTCAAATTTAGCACAAGCATATATCGTGTTATAAAGTCACCCATCCTGATATTCACTAGACAGGTCTCATCTGCAGCATGTAGCTCACAGGTATTGCTTCACACCCTATCAGTGTACAGCCACCACATCAACAAACTATAGTTCCTTACATTTTCATATACAGCAAACTTTAGTCTATTTTTGCGAGAAACATAATCATTCACTTTCTTAGCACATAAAATAACCTTTTTTTCACTTATTTCTCATTATTGCTCATTCTCTCGCTTTCTCCGGCAGTCATATTACGCACCACTGTGCATTATGTCTAGTTTGGGATTTGAGGCTGGTCATGACCTTTGTCTGTACAGCTGTTCCCATATAAGTGTCTGCACTATACTGCCCTCTGGTGACCTGCCAGTGTAAGGGCCTTTAAAGTCTTACATTGTTGTCTGGTCCACATCACATCATATCCTAGTTCAGTGGTTCACAATTCTGCTGCTACAGTCATATTTCCAGCCTCCTCTGGATACCTGGATGACCCCATTAGTGCATTTCATTAGTAGAAAGCACCTAATTTAGTTAAACAAACACATCTTTAATTATACTGATTTGAATCATATGTGCTTGGGGCAGGTTGGGGCTTGTAGGAGCAGGATTGAAAACCACTTACTTAACTAATTAAATGCAGAGTTTGACCATTCAAAGAGGGAATCCTGAGTGGAAATGCATGAAATGTGCATAAAATCTAAGTGATTTAGGTCGACGAAGAAATCGAGGGGGTGGATTAACTCCAAATTCAATTATGGTGTAATGCTAAGGTCGATGGAAACCGTTTTATTTACATAAAATTGCACTTGTTGAGATTTTATTACGCGTTTCCGTTAAAGTTGCCCTGACAACCTCAAGTTTTGAACACACAGCTGCTAACAACTCCTCCCTTGATTAGGAGCGTGTCCTTAAAATATGGAAATGAGTTGGATGGAAACACCGAGTAATAGACACCTACTTTAAATTAAGTTCAGGTCAAGTGATTGTCTTGGTGTGAACCATTCATTGCAGGTACTGTATTTATATGAAGGCTAAACTGGATCGATGAGGAAGAGTTTGTTTGTGAGTTAACTGATGGAAACCAGGAATATCCGGTAAATACAAAAAGTGTGTCGGCACTGACAGGCATTGAGAGTCAAGCTGACTGATTCCCACAGGGTTGGCCATCTAACATGCAATATGCAACAGACAGTCCATTAGGCACTCTGTGGTAAGGCCACTCAAGCACTCCTAGTGGGCTCATGACAAGTTTGCAGAGCAAGTATGTGGGTGACCTTTCGAAGCAAGCACAAGCTATGTTGTTTATAAAACTGAAGACTGTAGCTGTCTAGACTGGATGGAACGGATATGTAATATCAAAGTTTGGAAGGCAGCATGTGTCATCTAGGTGGGGCTGAGCGCTGTTCTACCGACAAACTGATCACAAGTGCTGTTCTTCTGGTCTATCACACAGGTATCGTCCCTTCCTCAGTGGTCTTGACAGGATTCCAGGTGCTGTCGCGTGTGTTCCTCACCTGGGCTGTGACTCACAGCGTTCGAGAGGTGAGGCCATCCGTGAGCTATCAGGAGACTCGCTCCCTTGAGGCTTGTGCCAGCAATGCCAAAGCCATGGAATCATTTTCCAAGAAGAATATGTTTGCATGAATTAATTTTTATAAGGATCTGGTGTAATATGTTTATATCAACATTTGGATAGATGTGTACATTGAAATTGTAAATTGCATACATACAATGAAGTCACTCCCAGTGGTCCTTTGTGACTGGTTGCAAATTCTGACAAAGAAGGGCGTTACGTGTCTTCAACATGGAATGGCACTTAAGACCAGTTTAAGTGTTATCTTCTACAGGTAGCACTGTTTAAGTAGACTATCAGTGCCCTTCAAATAAGACGGCACACACTTAATGACTACTGTAACTGAGGTTTGTTTGCTCATCCAGAGACTCACAGCTGTGCTGAGGTAGAACATTCTGTAAGTTTTTCCTTTCCTACGAGGAACATGCCTGGTGCGATAGACATGGGTGGCCAATAACATGGATATGTGTGTGTGATCTAGAAGTGCTCGCTCGTGTACTGTATGTTCCCAGAGACTGCTTTTTTAGTTTGTTTGTCCGTAGCTGGAACTGTAACCTCTTAGAGTGTGCTACAGATTTGACAAGCATCTGGAGGCTTGCTGCAGCGTTGTTGAAACATAAATGTTAATTGTTGTGGTAAAGTCAATATCATCTCTCTTATCTTGACTGTAATCGTTAACGTCTGTCTGACTCATATCTATGCACGGCTTTTGGACTAACTATCCTCTGAGAGAGGAGCATGCAAAAAAAAAAAAAAAAAAAAACTGAAACACTTCCACAGTCAGTTTTAAAAGCCTTTATTCAAACAAAGGCTCTTAAAACACCTTTATTAAAAACAAAAGCTTTTAAAACTTACTGCGGTAGTGCCTCAGTGTTATTTTAATTCAAGTGATCAGAAGCCCGATCTGATGAGCATCCTGCATTTTCCAATAATAGTTAGAATGTTTCTGACCCACGGAAGCATTCCTTTTCTTGAATGTCTTTTGTGTGTTTTCTGCTTTGTGGTGCCTCTGCTTGACTCCTTTTGCCCTCTGGTGCAACAGGTCCAGAGTGAAGACAGCGTCCTGCTTTTCGTCGCGGCCTGGACTATCACAGAGATCATTCGCTACTCCTTCTACACCTTCAGCCTGCTCAACCATCTCCCCTACCTCATCAAATGGGCAAGGTAGGGCGATTAACCAGACAGCAAATAGCCCCAGTGTAATATGAGATGGAAAGCTATTATCAGAAATCATAATAGAAAAACAAAACAGTTCAGTTAAAAAAAACTACCCTATTGTTCCCAGACTACCCTATTGTTCCCAAACTACCCAATTGTTCCCAAAATACCCCATTGTTCTTAGCCTGGTTATTTAGGCATGATTTTACAGCATAAGATTGATATCTGTATTACCAAATTAACCAACTGATGCCCATCATATTCAGAGGGAAGGGTTATTGCTTTCTCTATGTAAATAGACCTATATCTGCCTTGCCTGGTGCTGTCCATCAGATTGGAACCATATTATCCATTTGTAACACATGAGACACAAAACAAACAAACAAACAAACCAAAAAACCCATTACTCATAAGAGAAAACCATCAGACAACAGAAGAAAAATATTTTTGCAAGGAGGATACATGGGGTGCATTAAAACCGCTGCATTAGTGTGATGTACTGAGGACTATCCTCTTCACTTCTATGTATCTGATATTCCAGTTCATGGTGGCTTTCATTACCATAGCAACAAGATACCTAAGAACCTCATTTCACCTGGAGGAAGTTGTTGTTGCTCATCTCAACTCCAGTGTTGCTAGGTAAAAAATGGCATTCTCAGCCTCAGGTTTCTGGCCAGTTGGTTCTCTTGAGGATCACATTCTGCTTATTTGATTAATTTCAGTGAATTCCAGATAGATACAGTATAATGTGACGGCTCGTAAATGATTACTTGAGAATAGTAGGTTAATTAGATTGGATGGTTGTCATTTGATGGCCTAAAACTGGGATGTGTATTTTGTTGGGGTGAAAGGGGGGTTAGTATTGAAGCCTGTGGAATATAGTATTCAGTCACTGACATTTATCTTTCATAAGCAGAAATATTGTGATTTGATTGTACTGATCTTAGCTATTCGCTGAACTGTGTTAAAAGCTGTGAACACGTTGTAGAAGTCCTTCTTGTTCCCTACATGATGCCAGTTCTCTGTTCGCATCCTTATTCCAGGTACACCTTCTTCATTGTCCTCTACCCAATGGGTGTGACTGGTGAGCTGCTGACCATCTATGCTGCACTGCCTGTTGTGCAGAAGACAGGCCTCTACTCAATCACCCTGCCCAACAAGTACAACTTCTCCTTCGACTACCACACCTTCCTCATCCTCACCATGATCTCCTACATCCCCTGTAAGTGCTCCTGTGTTACCTCCTGTGTGTTACAAGCATGTACGTGGGTGTCAGTTTTGTTTTCGAGATTCAGCGCTCTACTTGTGATTGTCATTTCAATCTGGGTGGAATTGCTTCAGCAAGTTATTCAGAGAGTTCACCCTTGACCGCTGAAAAAGTAGAATTCTAAATATTGTCTTGTAAAGTTTATTTTGTTGTAACAACTTCGCATTCGGCTGAGGTATGCTGCCATATATACAGTATTGTTTATTTATTTTTGTGTGTGCTTGTGTGTGCGTGCGTCTGTGTGTGTGCGTGTGTGTGTGTGTGTCCCTCTCTTTGCTTGCCGCCCCAGTGTTTCCCCAGCTGTATTTCCACATGTTGCGGCAGAGAAAGAAAGTGCTGGGCCACGTTGAAGAGTACAGCAAAGTGGAATAAACATCCAGCAACCCTGCACCACTCTGCAGAGTGTAAACCCAAGGACAAGATGAGAAGCAAAGATAACCTTTAAAAACACAAGAGAAAATAGTCTGCTCATTGTATAACAATACCCTAACTTTTTGTTGTTTCCCCCAGATAAAGACAGTAGCATATGGATAACAATGGCAACAATGTTACGTTGTTGATGATCGAACTTGGTGAATGGAAAGACATGCTTGCTAGCTTAAGTTTACAGGCTTGATTGAGTTGTTTAGAGGGGTATGGAGGGCCACAATGAAAAGAGGGCAAAGGAGGTACCTCAATTAGTACTTTACTATAGCACCGGGGACAGGCAGCACCATGTCATTCTCCCATGCTCTGTCCCCTCGAACAAACACTGTTTTGATTTTTATGTATTTATTTATTTACTTTTAATGCCCACTGCCACTGGTTGTAGCCTTTGGCTGCATCTGTAAAGGGACACCAAAGGTGTTCATATCACGTGTTCACATGATTTTGTTTTCCTTTTGAGCCACGGACAGAAATTCTTGAACATTCCTTCCTCTGCTTGTCTTTGGGATGCTAAATTGCCTCTTAATTGTAACGCAGCATCATAGTTTATTGTTTTTCTGACTCTGTAAACAAACATCCCCTTCGCCTGAGCACTGATTTAGTTAATGTAGTTGTATGCCTTGACAGAGCAGACGAGACTACTCTCTGTATGATTTACCATTAACAAGCTTCCTTGTTTTGCTTCGACCCTAGTAATTATTTTGTTGGCCATAGCTGTGTTTGAAATATTGGTAACAGTTGTGTAACTGTTTGGAACATGTATTCGTACATATGGTTTGTTGTCACAGGTTGATATTTGTGGGTTGTCTGTCTACATGTAAAATGTATAACCAGTCGGGTGTGCAACAAACGTAGCAAATTAGTTGAGACAGACTTGCTAGTTGTACAGTTATTGCAAGTATTTTTTTCTGCATCAGTATGTTATTGAACTGTTTTGACATGCAACATCTTAATGGTCTTCAAAAATGGATGCAGTTGTCCTTTTAATGCCAGGGATATGTGGACTGTAAACTTTCTTCACTGCTGTTCTTGAAATATTTTTTGAAGGGCTTGTGCTTGACCTCTGAACCCCAGGGCAAACCCCAGAACTACAAATTGTACCCGGCCAAGGGAACTTTCCACATATGCCGGCTTCCAAGGCTAAAATGGATTAAAATGCATGCGGCATCCATCTCCAATGACCAAAAAAATCCAGAAAAGACAGGGATAGAATGGGTGTGTTTGTTTGTTTGTGCGTGTGTGTGTATGGGGGAGGAGAGAGATAGAAAGAAGATGTGATGAGCAAGGGATGGAAAGTGAGAGAAAGAGGAATTGCTGAACACCTCCGTGTCTTTTTGCCCTCAGTCAGCAGCCTGAAAAAGGCGCCAGCCTGGGTAAGGAGGAGAGGAAGGGATGGTGGTTTGTTTATGGTCCCTTCCTGAAGTAGCACCACTGCACTACAGCAACCTTTTGCCTCAATTTCTACTCATCGTGTCATTTCCTGTTAGAGCCATTTACAGATATAGATTTAACCCGAATTAGAGTGTCTACTGGTTCGATCCAAACCTCAGTGTTAATTTTAGTTTTGGGGGGTTGGGGAGGGGGGGGGGTTGTTTGTTGCATAGAAGTATTTTGTTATCATATTAATTTTTAATTATTTGTTTCCCATATGCAGTATTGCAGTTCTTTTAGATTTGCATGAATATGGTGGTTCATCATTGCTAGAAGATTTGATGGACTGTTTTACCTGTTCTTCTGATTTAGGTAGAATCTGGAGCTTACCGTAGGTTGGGGGCGTGGTGTCCTAGAGGTTTGGGGGGGGGGGGGGGGGGGGCTTGCTAAATGAGGGGAGCCGTTATGAATGGGCTGATGCTTCAGCTGCATCTTGGGGGGACACCTTGCCTGATTGAAATTAATGTATCTCCTAAGCCACACCAGCTGTTCAGGAGATAGCAGGTCTTTCATGTGCTGGGCCTTTGATGTCAAACACCAGACAGGCAAGGTGACTGGGTGACTTAGGCCACGTCAGTTGGCCCAGCAACCCCCACCTTCTCATGTACACCTATCCATTTGTGCTCAAGGGTATCTGGGTTATTTTTGTCTTGAGTGGCCAACCGTGAGTCTGTTAGAAAGTTTATGACGGGAAGCAGGCGTGTGACTGTCATTACATTGCATGTGAGAGGAAATATGACATCAACTCACCTTGGGTTATAGACCATGGTAGTCTAAATGAAGCATGCCACTTAACGTTCAACCCCCTTCTCAAATATCCCTGGGCTTTTTGATAAAAAAAAAAGGTTTTGCATGGGACCAGCAGACTTTGTATAAGTATGGTTATTAATACAATTATATATTTACAATAAATAATATGGGAAGCAAAACATGTCTTGACTTTTCTTTTTGCTTATCGATAGTGTGTGAAATCAATGATTAGTATTTAGGATCTACCACACTATACCCCTATATATCACTGCACTTGGCAGCAGCACAATGTTTTAGCAAATAGCATACAACTTTTTGCTTCTCACAATTCTCTAGCGTTCCGTTCAGTGTCCGTCCAGTGTGTGCACTCTCTGGTGTTTGCACACTGTCCTGGCTCTGTTAATGGGAAACAAAAATATTGGCTCAGACCGAGCCATAAACAATTCCAGCCATTCAACACGATGCTTCAGAAGCACAGAAGGAGGGTTGTGATTTGATTGGCTGTCTATAAATATCAACCTTTCGCCAGAATCCCAGACTCCTTCTTTAAAAGTAACCATTTTTAAGTCACTGTAAGAGCAACATTATAATTGGAGGTACCCACATTCATTTGTAGGTAGCTTTTAGGAGTTAAAGTAAGACTATGCAACAATGTTCCACTTCTTGAGGTATATTTTTTATAGGAAAACTGCTTTTGGTATCATCTTCAAATTAAATTTGATGACACATGGTCACGTGAAGGACGGATAAATACACCTGTCGTTCCCACGGTGCTATGTAGTTCCACGGCCCGGAAAAGGAACACCCCCCTGCGGAAATGTAAGAAGAGCCATCACAGTGCAGTTAGCATGTAAGCAAGATTTAATCTGCCAACTGGGCTATTGATGATGCTTTTTAGGTTGTTGGCTTACTAGGTCTAGAGACCATAACTCCATAGTGCTGCTTTAAAATGGTGTTGGAGTTATTCACTGGCACTTTCCTGAAACCACTGATTGGTATCTCCACATGAGGGCAGCAGACATCCTTCACAAGTCACAGATGTGGGCCTTTCTGATCATTAAGATGTGTCTTGTGCCTGTGCAGTTCATGCACACACATACAAATTACATTGGAACATGCTAATTAAACCACATTAAAGAGACACCTGAAAAGCTCTTTTGTCAGTGACGAGGACACTGTCTATTTACATTAAGTCAGTAGCATGGTTTGTGGTTAGTTGTTTTCACCTGGCTCAAGGCTGAGAGACCATGCTGAGAGACCGTCACTCAGGTTCTATATGTCTAACTAAGTAGCATAAAGTTAATGCTATTTTCACGTTAAAGGGGAAGATATTACTACCACATATTTTCCAAATGGTCAAAATGTGTAATAGTGTGCTAATGCTATTTGGATGGGGTTTTGTTGACTTGGGTTGTGATCTACACAATAGCATCCACCATCACAGTTTTGTGTTCCAAACTTGAATGAATCAAACATGAGATGTACTTATTTGAGGGTTAACCTTTATGTAAGGTATGCTTTATGCAAGCAGTGAAATATTTGAATTGGTCCACAGCTGAATAAGTTATCAGAGAGGGAAAGTTTTGCCTCTTGTTATCTTGGTTTACTTACTAGGTCAGTTCGTTAGTTAAATAAGCTGGAAAGTGTGACGCTCCGCCGACAGCCAAGGGAGCTTTTGAAACAAAGCTGACTGTTTAAAACAGTGGTCCTTGTCTTTTCCCTTGGACTTGTGCAGATGAGGCATTCGGCAGTACGCCTGTGGACACAAGCCCGCCTACCACTTCTATGAATCAGAGAAGAGCGCGTGAAACATGTAATAGGCCTACGATGACAGAAGTAACAGCCAATGAAAGTCAAGTGGCGAAAGTTTTCAGTCGATCCACCCAATTGCGCTGGAGCGAAGGCGGGCCTCAAGAATCAGCCTTGGTTGAATTGGTAACAGAAAGCAGAGGCAGCGAAACGGGATGAAGCGTAATCAATACTGTGTATCTCATTCTGGATACTCCGCAGAGGATTTTTTTCGTGCTAGAGATTTCAAAAAATCATTGTTGCACTGCCACTCTCTGATGCGTACTGAATCCATGGCTCTGCAAGTGGAAAATAATCTGCATTTTTAACGCGCTGACGACTGTGATGCTGCATGAATCCGCATGGACAAAATGTGTTACTGATTTGAAAAGGGATCCTTATCACAAACAAGCAGCTGCAACATAATGACAACTGGATACCGTGAGTGTTGCATTCGCAGATTCACGAGTGTCGTCACTCATCGTGGGGTAAAGTCACCATGCTGTCCTTGTGGTCAATAAATTCGCGTGGGTCGAGGAGATCGCGCGTTTGAGAGGAAATCCTATGTGTCTAACCATGCGTTGGGCTCATCACCAAGCTCCTCACAGGTGGACGACTTGCTTGAATCAATGAATCAATACAGATAGCAGCATGTAGATCTTATTTTCCTTTTCCGTGTTTTCCTGTTTCGGCTTGTCGGATGTTTTATTTAGGCTGCTGTGCTACCAGATACAAAGAGGCAAATGGAAGGACATGCCATAGTTAGATTCAGTCTAACTTGCCCACTATCGAAGCTGCTGACATTTGGTGATTTGACAGAACATGACATAAATGTGCCGAGAATTGCTTCTCTGGACACACTGGTTGTGATGTTCAGGTCGTCCTGGGATGAGTCCCAAATGACTTATGGTTCCTTATTTAATGATTTCTTAAGTGGTCTCTAAAGCAATTGCCATTTATGGAGGTTGCTTCTAATGAATTGTAGAATGAGGATTACGGGAACAGAGTTTTGGTGATTCACAACCATGGACTTGGGCCTATATTACGGAAAGGATGCTATCTGAAATGGCATCTTTAGTTACATTCAACGTCAACGTTTACTTTTTGTATCTAATTGTTAAGTGGCTTCAAGATGTTTACCACTGCACTTAACACAATGAACGTACACCTTTCAGGCAATCTGACATTTCATTCCGCAGTGGCTACATAATTAGCTTATATGTCCTTTTGAGAAGTCGAGAAATAAGCCTTCAGAGGAAATGTTTCCTTCAGAGAAGCCTCTCTAAGGGGAATTATGATCGCAAGCCACAATCAGTGAAACGTGTGCTCCTGTTAACAATTTGAACTTTTTAATTGGTTTGTTTTTTATTTACGATTAACTTTTAAACCGAAGAGTAGGCTACACTAAGCAGCATGTCCAGAGCGAACAGTGTAAGCCCGCCCGGCGTCGGTGCTCCTGGACTGAGGGGAGGGACGGAGCACAGATCTGCTTGGGGCGAGTCAGAGGCCGTACCGAACGGATGTCCATACTCGTCCCGATCCTCCAGCAGAAAGCTCGCGCGGTCCAACAGCAGATGGAGGGAGGAGGACGATTTCGACCGACAAGCGGGGCGAGCCACCACCACCACCGTCAGCCGAGTCAGTTTCAGGTCCAAGTCTGCGTGGCAAGAGCATGGGGAGGAGAGTCGCAACAATAACCGTTCGTCCCCACGGTACGCGGATGGCGAAGTGAGACCCAAGTCGGTGGAGTTGGGTCTGGAGGAGAGGACAGCCAAATCCAAGCCAGAGGAGGAGGACGCCGTGCCCGACGTCCACTTTTCTATGTTTTCAATGGTTGCATGCTGCACCAGCGTGATGCATATTTTCAGGTCCAAAAAGTTTCAGTCGGAGAAGTTGGAAAAGTTATACCAGCGCTACTTTTTTCGACTGAACCAGAGCAGCCTGACCATGCTCATGGCTGTGTTGGTGATTGTATGTGCGGTCATGCTGGGATTCCATTGCGCCGGGGGCATCTGTCGCCTAACTTATGTGGTGGTTTTTTCAATGGCTATCTTGCTCATCTTAGTGTTAATGGTCGTGTGTAATCGAAATGGATTCCACCAGGACCACATGTGGATCGTCTGTTACGTTGTAATCCTTGTCGTCCTGGTGGTACAGGTGATAGGTGTTCTTCTCGTGCAGCCCAGAAGTGCTTCGGAGGGAATATGGTGGACCGTTTTCTTCATTCATGTTATCTACACACTGCTCCCGGTCAGGATGCGGGCAGCGGTCATCACTGGAGTGGTGTTGTCTGCTATACATGTTATAATTTCATGGAAACTGAACGAGGTGGACGTTCTCTTGTGGAAACAGGTAAGCATTTTTTTCTACTCGTCTACTCAGTTTAAATATCTGAAACATCTGTAGCTAGTGTTTTTGAAGCTGTCACATGAGTTGCAAAGTTACCCTAACATTTTTTAGTCTGTCAAAAGATCGCATGCAATGTATCCTATATCCTGCAAGTCCACAATTTATGTGTTTCTGTTGTAGGCACAGGACATTTTTTAAAGATAGATATGGAGCCAATGTACTGTTGAACTGATTGCTGACATGCTATGTAGTTGCGTGGGATGGGTTGATAAAGACGACAGAAACATGAATTAAAAAACAAATACATAGGTATTGTAAGAAAAATAATGCAGATATAATCAGCAAAGCACCTTCAAACTGAAATCAGGAGCTTGGAGAGGGAGCAATCAACCACTGGTTGCTAGGAAACCTGAAGTGATTTGCTCCTTGTCATATTTCTGAGGCCTACATCCAGTGAATGTATTGTATCTACAAACAATAAGAACCAATTCTAGTTCTATGAAGGATAATTGGGGGTTAAGGCATGGTGTGTGAAACCCATCCCTCTCTAAATAGATAGTCCCCAGCACAATATGCTATTCCACTTATCTAGACATTCCATAGCTCAATTGTGCAGATGACAGTGGCTCTTTTGCTGAGATGATTTCAGATTAATGACAGGGTAGAATGGCGAAAATATGCCAGCATGGCACGCCAACATGTACAGATGGTTGCCTTCAGTCCATTTGCCAAGTCACCAGAGCTCTACAGAACATTTTATTGGTTAGGGATGTGAATCTCATGGAAATATAGTTGGGATAAAACATCCCAATATTTGTGTCTACTTCTGGTTTTGAGTGAAGGACGGTGGTCAAGTGGTTGTATTATGTAGAGCACCACAGTATTCCGTTGTTTTTGTTGTTTTTCTCCTGAGTTTCTTTGTTTTATTTTTCCTTTAGCACTTCACCTCTTTCCAAAAAGATATCTGTCTTTTAGTTTGTTAAAATCCTGATTGTTTTTTTTTCCTTGTCCAGGTTGATTGGCCCCATACTTTTAAAACTAAATATGTGCCATATAAAACACATAGGCCTCTGGCTATTGTTTTATGAGGCAGGCTTCACTTTTCCATTTTAAACTCTACAAGCCACGGCTTCTCCTGACTAACTTTCCACCTTCGCTGTCCAGCACCTTCACCACCGCATTAAGCATTTCACATTGTTCCAATGGTCTTATTTATGAATACCCATGCTGGCAACAGAAACCCTCTTTGTATGGCCCTCAAGTGTGAAGTTAGTGGTGAAATTGAGATTATTTCTGCAGCACCTCTTAAATGGAAGATTAGGAGGTGCTGAGTGTGAGGCAAGGTACTTTGAATGATTCTGTCTGTGCAGGCACTGCAATCTGAGGACATGTTGCACAGAGGGACAACATTGAACTACCTCTGCAGGGACTACTAAAACGATCACGGCTGTGCATGGGAAACAGGATTTGAAGTGGTGTCTGAAGATTTGTATTTTCTATGACAAAAGTATTTGATTGACGGCTAGCTATTGACATTTCCAGTGGTATATTTTGCACGATATTTTGAATTGTGTCCCTCTCATGGGAAACAGGACTTCAAGTGGTCTCTGAAGACTTGTATTTTCTATGACAAAAGTATTTGATTGACGGCTAGCTATTGACATTTCCAGTGGTGTATTTTGCATGATATTTTGAATTGTGTCCCTCTCTGTCCTCGTCAGCCGTTCTACTTCGGGGTTTAGAGCTTGTGCCTAAGTGCAAAAGCTGGAGTTTTAATGGGGCAGCTGCAAACAATGCAGGCAATTGTTTTCTGCACACTCCCAAGATCCAGTGGTAGGTTTCTGTGTTTTCTATGAGTTCTGTTATTTATTTATTTATTTATTTATTTATAAGTAACAGACTTGAGTCCACCTGAACAACTGATGACCATCTACTATTCTACCGTTATCCTTTCTTTCCTCCCTAAGAAATATATTTCATATGCTGCTGCTGCTGAACAATAGAACAATACAGTACTTCAGTCATGTTCAAGGTCTTATACATGATTTACTGAATGTAAGCGGTTGGGGCTTGGGTCTGCATTTTCAGCCCTCTCCGTGTTTCAGGTAGCAGTATATCTGCAGCAGAGCCAAACAATGGAACTGAGTAATACCTCTATGGGTGCCCAGCTTTGCGAGTGCTCTGTGATATTACTCTGTGTGCCAGTTGAGTCCAGCGTATGTGGGGGCCTTCAGGGAGGCTTTAGAAGATCTCGCTTTTGCGGTGTGCATCTTTGTGAAGGGACCCTTGGTTTTCAGTTTTCTTCCGGCAAGTTTCTTTGTACCCCCTTTCCTCATTTGTCAATGTCCTCGTCACCAGCCTCCTCCCCTCTCTCTGTGCCGCTGTGCCTAATTACTCTGTTTTGAGGGTGGGGGGGTGTGGGAACGGACGCCCGTGTTTGTTGCTCTTTCCACACAAAGCTGTTGTCATAAGCATATCCAATCTTGGTGTGTTTATGGTTCTGAGCACTGTTCCCGGATAGAGGGCTCTGGTTATCCGGGGGGATCCGGAACAGTGGTGCTGACATTTTAAACCTCTGTGAAGGAATCACTCATGCTCAGCAGATGACAGACGATATCATTTTACACTATCGCTCAGCAAAAGTGCCCTATGAAATAAACGCTTACATGCACAACACAGGGACAGTGCTGGTAGTTTGTTATAGCAGCCAGGTCAATTCAGGTTAGTTGGATATATGGTAGGAAATGGATGAGGTACTGTCAGGAGGCTGGAAATGCAAGCAGTCATTGGAAACAGAGTTTGGGTCTGTGTGTCTGTGTTTTGGTTAAATTTGGTTAAACATTTTTTATGTCAAAATTTGGGTGCAGATCTTGCCATCTCCGACACGAGTTTGCTTGTCTTAAGTGCCCTGAATGCCCGAAGTGCTAAGTCTGCATCATGTCAAAGCCACTGGTGTCATATCCAGTTATTGTCGGAGGCTTCTGTAAATGTGATGTACAACATTAATCACCCCACTTCTAATAGTCTTTGCATGTCTGCCAGATATGATGCATGTTTACTTTACTGAAAATGCATTGTGTTGTTGTGATGGCTGAGGGCTAACAACAGTTATTGGGTCATATGTGATGGCCCAATAAGTGAGGTCTAACTTAAATGTGTTTAGCTCTATAGCACCCCCCCAGAAAATAGCCTTCTGTAGTAAATAATGAATGAATGGTCCTTCTAGCCGTCTTTCTAGAAGGAGCACATTCAAAGGCATCCCCCTGTCCTGGGGTGACGCCACAAAGGCTCATCTGGTTCTCAGAGTGGGACGGTCATAAAGTAAACAACCCTAATTCTGTTTGTCTTGTACTAAGATTAGACTTCCCAAAGACATTAATGTCATCATTTGTACTAAGATTAGACTTCCCAAAGACATTCATGTCATCATTTGTGCATGTGTCATTCGTATTTGTCAGTAGCATGACTAATGTCATGTATGCTGACTTTTTTCTACCTGCATGGTATACATGCTATGCCTTTTTTGCAGCCACTTCTCAATCATGTGCTTGAGGTGGCTCCCTGTGCAGGCTGTATGCTAAAATAAAACTTGAATGTCTTTGGGAAGTCTTATCTAAGTACAAATGATGACATGAATGTCTTTGGGAAGTCACATCTTACAGTATTGTCTCCCTGATCCTTGTGCAAGTACAGATTCTATCATATGTTTATGAGTTATTTCCAGTGTGCTTCAGTATTTGTTTGGACACCTCCTGAGACTGACTGGGTGTCCAAAAGAAAATTAATTACTGTTTATCACTTTGAGAGAACTCTTTGAATTCAGATGCCTGTGTGCATGGATCAAGGAATTCAGGACCCCAAGTGGTCTAGTCCTGTCACGTCCACCCAGCGAGCTTTACCAATCTGTCTCCAAGGCCTGATAACAACACCTTGTGACTTACAACCACGTGAGCCTCATGTTGTTAGGTGTCAAGCTGAAATCCAGCAAAAAAAGCTGGGGATTTAGCCCACAGAGGACGATTCCTTGGGCCCTAAGAAACCCTCTAATCCGTGGCTATAAACACGAGGACCTACCTTCGAGTGTCTCCTAGGCTTCCTCCTCAGCCCCCCCCCCATTCTGTTATTAATTAGAGGCAGAAAAGGAACGAGGTTGCCTCTTTGGAGGAGGCAGCCCTGGATCTCCCCGTCCTTAAGGAAGGAAAGTAAGGAGAGGCGGACGGTCTTGCTTGGCCCACCTCCAGCTGTAATGAGGTTTGCGGCTGCTGTAATTGAATTGCCCCGCACCGTATCGTGCAGACTCACTGGAATTCAAAACAGATGTCCTATACCTCCACCACCCCTCCTGACAGACCTGCTATTAATTTGCCTTTGAGACTCAAGCCCCCCAGTGGAAGAGTAACCCCCTCCTATGGGATTTGACTACGTGCACTCTTGAGCAGCTAGCGTGGAAAGAAAATGTCCAGAGGGACGTGCAGTTCAGAGAATACACTTCTCATCCACGGTGTGATGCTTGTGCTCAGATGTCACTCCTGATCTTTACCTTCCTGGTCGATTAAGCCTATTTTGTCACCTTTTTAGGGTTCGGGGTGAAATAAGCCGGAGTCGTGACTGCAGGTGTGAGAGTGTCGTGAGCAGGTACTGCGTTAGGACTCTGGTCCTGCGGAGCGCCAGGGCTCCTCTCAGAAACCACTTCTGCCTCTGTCCCCCGTGAGTGCAGACCCTACACAGAACCTCCAGTATCTTAGCAACTGAGCCTTCTTTTAAACGCAAACATCATCGAGCAGTGTATTCCGCCGAGCCATCCCCCATTCATCTCGTACTCTTCCAGAGAGTTCCATGCCTCCCTTTGAGGCTTAAAGCAAGATAATTAAGAAACAACTGCTCCCAGACCGTGACGTGTTCTCCCCTGTGTTTCCCTCCCCCCTTCAAAACATATTGTTTTTCTTCTTATCAAGGAAGACCTGTGGGCTATCAGGAAATAATGTGTGTGGGTGACGCAAAGCTTTTCAGAATGGTGTTGCTGAAGGCTGATCAAAGGTGTGTCATTAAGGCTCCGAGTCCTTGGTGGCTATTTGTGATGTAAGGTGTATTTCTTAAAGGTTCTGAGACATTAAACACCTCACTCACCGGAAAACCATAGTCCAGACGTCATAGTCCACCCTCTCCTTTTAGGGCGCTGTACGCACGCAGAATGATTCGGAGGCAGGGAATCTTGTCTCTTAGGAGGTTTTCTGTTTTGTTCATAAACCTAGACTGTGATGAATCTGATTTGACCATAGGCATAGACATGAGACTGTGCAAGACAGACACTGAATATTTTTGTATTTACTGCATAAATTGTACTTAAATTTGCAGACAAATTGTTAGATTGTATCTTATTTCTGCTTCTACTGGCCTCCGAATGGTGTTATAAGGTTCTGTACAGTCTGTCTCAACCACTGCCACTGCTTAATGTCCCACCCACTTGGTGTCAGGTGTGTTATTGAGTTAGCCTGGTATTAGACATTGGTTTGATGTTTACGTTCACGACATAGTTGGATATCTACTCTACTATAACTGTTATCTTATTTGAGGTTCAATAACTACTTACACCTTTTATTTTGTCTTGTGTTCAGTTGTGCAAGTGTGAACTGTGTTAAAACATGATATTAAGCTTGTTGCGGCGTCCAACTCTAATAGCAGACATTCCCGTAAATCTTTAGAAATCATCACCACAACTGTCGCATAAAATCACCCAAAAGAAATCATGAGATCCTGGAGGGAATGAAAAGACCCAGTATTCAAGCAAATTATCACTTGCATTAGTTTTTTCCCCCCTTTTTCTTAATATCCGGAGCTTCTTTTCAACTTCAAATCCCGTGTGAGCCTGCCACAGGCAAGTGTAGGTTAGCTGTCCCCATGACTGCGTGAGGGTGAGATCGATATCATCTGTATCCTTTTGTCTCCTTTTTTTTGTTTACATTAGTAAGTAAAGACAATTTGAAAGGTGATGAGCATAAGCACATTGAAGGCTGCATGGGGAAACCAACTGTCCTTTACACCAGCAGTGGGGTACATCGCTAAAATGTGACCAATGTTTTGCCCTTTACATTTTTTTTCCCCGTCACATTGTTTCCTGTTGATTTCATTGACATTTTGACAGAATCCTCAAACAAGATGGTGTAATGTTTACACATCTCATTTAACTTTGAAATACACTGAACAACTCGGCTTCAGTTTTTAGAAATTGGGAGCACTGGGTCTGTCCCTCGTATCTTTAAATAAAAATATTAAAATCACAGTCCAGTAGATGGAACATGCAGCACAGTATTCAGCGCTCTCTGTTTGCATGAGAACTTGCTGTGCTCATGAGCTGTGGAGGGCAGGTCGACCCAGATTCCCCCTACACTTTTAATTAGGCCCCCGTCCTTAAGCTAGCAGCGCTAACCTTGGTGCCTCCCCAAGCGACACAGTGATGTTTGGGCCTCTCCCGCCTCGACTGTTGCAGAGCGTTGGGCCGACAGGTTAGCTGAGGAGGCTCCAGTGAAGCAGAAAGCAATCCTTTTTTTCTCCACTGTGTTAAAACACATGTTCCCACTGTTGTATAGATACGGTTGCCTATCCTATGAGGGAAAGTGTTTTAACATGAGAGGAAAAAGGATTGCAGGACTGCTATCTTACATCTTCGGCTGGCTTGGATCATATTTCAGAGGTGAGCAAGCTAAATATCTGGACCAGATTTCTTAAATTCCTCCTGTGTCCTGAGAATGTCTGCATCACTTGTGGTGTACAAGTAGTTTGATGAAGGGCTAGCTAGAGAGCGCTTTAATAAACCTAGATGAGTCACAGCTTACATGCTGTATTAACCATTAAATGTGTCTAGTTTCAGTATTCAAAGTCAGTTCACTGTGACGTTGACAATTCAGGGGTTGAGGGGATCGATGTGGCTGTTGTGGATGCGAGGAAAGATAGGAACCTAAAGGGGAAAGATTTCCACTCTTCCGCCAGAGGCCTTCAAGCTCCTGCACAGTGATGCAACGCAAAGTTGTGTATAATGTAATGTTTTGTTGCAGTTCGTGCCGGCTGACAAACGGCAACTGACAGGGCTTAATTATCCAGGACTGGATGAAATTGGCTTGCCAGTTCATGGCGTGCCAGTGACCTCTTCACCTGATACCCTTTTGTTCATTTATGGCTGGGCTATTCTGTCTCAATGTATATTCAGACTCACCCTTTGTGTGAAAGAGCCTCCCATTCTCACCACCCTCCAAGAATGGAAACACTCTGCACAAATTAGCCCCCCCAGCCCCCCATCCTCTGTCCCACCCCGTTAGTCAAACTGAAATGGAAGCTTGGAGGTTTCCTTTTATTGTTGTCATAACCGTTCTTTTCAAGGAATGCCTTGTGCCTGACAGTGGATTGTGCATGTGTTACAAATGAGATTAAGAATAGTGTTGGACAGATTTAGCTCCTAGAGGCCAAAAATGAGGCACTGGTTATGGATAACTGACTGTGGCTTGCCTCAGCTGTGGGTTTATTTATACAATTATGGATTTGACACGCAATGTATTTTTAGTAAAGGTGTCATTATTGAAGGGTGACCACTGTGGACATGCCCCCCCCCTTTTCTAGGCCTAGAATATCTATGTGGCAGCCATTTGTTATACTCTTACAGTCTTGTTATTTTGCCTGCCAAAAGAACAGTGTTTTGAATGAAGGGGCAGCCTCTCCCACCTCCCTTTCAATAATTTTTTCAACTTGCCATCTCGGTCTCATGCGTGTGATCCGATTGGACCCTTGTCTCCAGCGTTGACCGCAGGTTATATCATGCAGAGGGAGCTTTTCAGAGGATGCCTGGGCTTAGAGACTGAAGCCTGCTGGGCCTCAGTCCCTGTGATGAAACTTTAATGGGCACCTCTGATGCCTGGTGCATTGAAATCAGATTCCTGCGCCCTCCCTTTAACCTAAAACCTAAATAAATAAAAAACAGGAGATGGACTCACATATATATATTCTCACAATGTGGGGGCTGCCAAGTTTGATTTGTCCACTCATGGACTGGAGGTTCCATTAACAAGCTGTAAACGTGTTGGGTTGGATTTGTCACAGTGCCATGGAGAAGGAATATGAGTGTGATATTTTTTTTTTTTTTTTAAAGAACACAATCGATCAGCCCAAACGTGTTTTTTAAAAGCAACGCTTAAATGGTCTCTTAAGGGAGACATTTGACTATTGGCCCAAATTGTGTCTTACCTATGGCCAGTGGATGGCTGTTTTCATCGGAAGAATAGGGTGTCAACATTTATTCTGACAAAGGTTAATAAATACAGAGCTTATTCCTTGTCTCAGCCAATGACTGAAGCCTCCGCCTCATTAGCATTTCCAGCTGTATAACCTATGTGCACCAGACAGCCCATGGCACACTGTGGGTGAGTTGACTTCTTAGGCTGCCATCACATTTCCCATATAAGAAAATGCCACTAACCTCAGCAAATCAGATAATACAGAAAGGTTTCTGGTTAGACTTGTAGCTTATTTACGGTTTGTCTGGTGACATTCTGGCAGCGTCGCAGTGTTAATATGATTTTCTCAGCAACGCTGATTTAAGCAGCAGTCTGGAATACAGAAATGTTATTTAAAAAAAATCAAACTTCCTGGAGCCTCTCTGAAATCAAACTCTGAACCTACTAAAATAATGAACCCATTTGTCGATATTTGGTTAACTTGCAACCCAAGCGGCTTTCATGCGAATAGGATTGCAGTACTTTTTTATCAAAAAAAGATGCAACTGTGAAAAGGAAGAGGTGATTCTTTACCTCTATGTATGTCTGTCTGTGCCGTCCTGGAGTTCCACTCATGGTACAGGCAACATCCAAGTCTTTTGGGCAACTAGACTGGATGGCAGTGAAGTCTTCGGGCCATCAGAACCATCATAAACACTACTGTAAACATATCACAGAAGCAATGTTAAAAGACAATATTGATCTTATCAGATAGAAAACTGGGTTAATCCAATAATCTCTTAAAATGTCAGTTGGTCTAAGAACTATGCCATTCTGTCTTCAATTTCCTTCTATTGTAAGTTTGATTTTTGTCTATGGATCACATTTATCAACTCCAGGATAGCTCTTATCTCAGTTTATCCTATGGCTAAGATATATGAATCTCTCATTATAGAAATACACTTCTCTTAAACAAGCTGTCTAGATTATTTTTTTCATCTCAACAAATTATGCAATGTATGCATAGTCAAAGTTCTTACTCTCTTTAAGCTGATAGAACCAGCAGAAAGAGACATTTGTTTTCATTTGACTGACCATTTCCTGATGATTACACTTCAAACACCTGGCATGTCAAAAGGACTCAAGGATTTGGAATCCAGTAGTCTACTTGTTCTGTGCATCATGTTTGAGGTTGAAAGAACTAGCAGTGTTTTGTCAGTTCTGACATGTACCGTTTAGGAAACTTCGAGAGGAATTCATTTGATCATTTTGGCCCCCAGTAATGCCCGTTCTGTGTAAGCCAACAGTTCCCTGTTTCACGCTGCTACCTGGTTTGTTTCCCATTCCTCTGAATTCTAATGCCTTTTCGTCACACTGGTGGCTTTGAAGTTATCAGTGTCGCTTAGGAATTTGTGGTGTTGACACACCGCCCGTCTGTGCTGTTGTTTGTCCAGGTTTATTTCGAGACAAGTGAGGCAGACGGGCTTCATAAAGAAAGCAGCACTACCCTGAAAAACTAACATCCTATCTTTGGCTTCATGTCATGGCTCTCAATTATTCTGTCTGTTCCCCTTCCAGTTACAATTGAAGAAGGATGAACGGCTAAGGGCCGTTTCACACCAAATGCGTTGGGTGTAGGTGATGGCTGCGTTACGTGTTGATTTTCTTTTCGGGTGTTCCATGTTTAAAGGTTTGAGCCTGCACGCTGCCTGTGGAAGACACATGTCTCAGGGGCTGCTCGAGTCTCTCTGCAGCCGCAAGTCATCTAGAGTTTTGATATGAAGGCTATTTTTCACACGTGAGGAGAGTGGTTCTCAGCAAAAATGGACAGTAAAAAGATGTTTTGATTGTCATATTGACATCATACCAGCAACATTATATAATCGCCACCTTTCACTGCAGTTAAATATTATATTTTTTAACCATTTCAGCAATTGCATGTTATGAAAGGGAAAGTGGAGGTTACATGTGTACTATATAGTATCCCAATGTGGGCTATAATTACATTAATGCAAAAGGTTACAAGAACATTAGGTAAAGGGCAGTAGTTTTCTGTTGCTCTCTCTCTCTCTTTTTTGCCCTCGCTCTGAACAAGGGTACTAAAGGTACAACTTTCATTTTTTTTTTCTTTTTCGGACAACTCATCAATGATGGATGACTGATTGTGTATTGCAGCCGTTATCAAAGGCAAACTCGGTTCAGAAAGATAGGACTGGCAGTAGCAGTAGTCTGCGGTTTGAATTAATACACCCAACCAAGTCACCATGCAGTTCTGCAACTCTGCAACACAGCCACCATGCACACACAACGCAGGAGGTGTGTGAAAAGCATAAGGCTGCGTTGTGTGTGCGTGACTGCTGCGTTGCAGAACTGCTGAGGTGAGGTTACGTGTTTGCACAGAGCTAACATGTCACCGGCGCTGCTGCTTCTACTACCAGCCCGTTTATGTATGTCTGTTTTACTGTCTATTTTTGCTTACCCTTGCGGGGGGAAAACAGGCTCTACGCCGAAACTCTAGATAACTCGCGGCTCGAGAGGCACCCGAGACGTGCATCTCACACAGGCAGTGCGCATCCTCTTACCTGCTTATATGAGCCCTGAAATGAAAATCAACTGGTGACACAGCTGCCATGCACGCGGAACACAGGCAGTGAGCAAGAGGCTTAGGTATTCGGCCCTGATATTGCATCTGCCATGTGCATATAAGTTACTGAGGCTCATTCCTGTAATGTCTGTCAGTGAGTGTTCCCTTCTGACGAGGGAGATGCTCTGCTGTTAGTTACCCAGGAAACTAGAAGAGCCCAGTCCTTTCATTGTGTAATCACAGCCATTTCTCATAGATAATGAAAAATGTGATATGAGATGTCAATATCTAATGCCTCCAGATTTGAGCATTGTGCATACACAGGAAGCTAAGTTGGATTCCTCTTTGAAAGCATGTCTTGTATTCATGGCTCAGAAATGTTTGGAACTTTGGGCATTTGGAAGGAATGACTCAAAGTTTTAACATAACTCTCCGGGGTGAGCACATGCATAGGCGTTTCATTCACGTTTAAACATTTCACTAAAACTAAAATGTAGACACTTTAGGGACATGAGTGTGTACAGCATCCTGTTGCAAAAGAAGAAATCAACCGTTTTGCTGATTGAAAGAGACCTGACAAGCATCCATACACAGTCATCCCCACCTATGGTACTCACAAGTATCCCCGTCTGAAAAGAAACTTCAGCCACAACCTCACTTAGTCATAATGCTTCATGACCTATTCCTGACATAATACTTCCTTTTGGGAGTTTCTGGGCTGTGTGTATTTTAAGCATGGTAGAGCACATATTCCCGTACATGGGCAAGCAATGCAGTAAAAATGTCCTTCTTTCTGCGGTATTTGCCTTCATTTAGCCATTGTTATGCTTAGTAACAGTAGCTAATATAGGACAGAGAAGGTGCACTCAGTCTTCTTGCATACCTGGAAGGGCTTTAAACATGGAGTCTCAGGGATTTGTCTGGTTGGTTCCCTGTGTGCCCCTTTGCTTTGCTTAAAAGCAGAATGGCCTTCATCAGTGGACAGTAGAGAAATTACATCGAGTGATGTTTCCTAAACTGTGCCGTATTCAGAATGCACAGTCTCTAGTATGCTGTCTCCAGATGACCCGGTCGTTCATTTGAGAATCATTAAATGTTGTATTTCTTAATATATTGGTGACATTTAGAGATTTAAAATAACATTATATTTTCCGTATTCATCATTCTTCAGACATTTAAATACAGTATAGGTGACTGAAATGTTAGTCCATACAATATACTGTATATAATGACTGAATTATTAGACAATATTTTGTGTGCATATTTCTGGTCCAGTAAGGGGGAAATGTACCTGGTCCCAATCTAAAATTGTAACTTCCACAATTGATATATATATATAGCCTGCTCTGTTCCCTTTCAAATTACCCTTGACATTACACATGGATCTCTTTTGAGGTCTGGCGTACATAAGTAATTAGTGTGGTCAAACCAAAAGGAACCTCTCTCTCTTTTACTAACACACACACACACACACACACACACACACACACACACACACACACACACACACACACACACACACACAAACAAACAAACACACTCACACTCATGGCTCTGTGAAATGAAACTCAGGCAGCTGTGACTGGCTGCCAGGCTGGGCAGATTAGGCAATGTCAGGAATACGACGCCAAGTATTTATGAGCTGCAGCACGTGCATAAACCAAGCGGGATTGGGTGAACGCTGGAAAATAATATCTTTAGCTGCCCGCCTGTGAACTTTCTCCCTCTCCTCTCTCTCTCTCTCTCTCTCTCTCTCTCTCTCTCTCTCTCTCTCTCTCTCTCTCCCTCTCTCTCTTTCTCTCTGTTTGACTTTCCATCTAACCATTTCTCTCTCTGTCTCGCTCTCTATCTGTCTTTCCATCTATCCATTTTTCTCTCTCTTTCTTTCTTTCTCTCTCTCTCTCGCACTCTCTCTCTCTCCCCAAATGATATATGTATCAGAAAGGGCACGCGTGACAGGCACTGGCAGTGTAAAGCAGGCCCTTAGGCTGTATGCCAACAGTCAGGATGCAGGATGAAAACTGCATCTGGTTAGTAACTGTATCTCGCATCTGTGATGCTCACCTCACAATGGACAACGTTCCACCTACTGTTCCACCTGCTGTCAGCTGGACCCACTTATGAGTGTTAACTTAAGAGGAGAAAAATTAAATGGCATGTTTTTGTATGCTACTGGAAAGATTATCCCTCTCACTGTGTCCTTTGGCTGTCTAATCTCACCAGTGAAGGGAAATTATAGAAAAGATAAAAAAAAATCGTTTTTTTTCTACCGCCTTTTCATTCCCCCCCCTTTCCCTAACTGGAGAACCTGTGCGTTGACTTGAACCTGGCAGAATAGCAGACGGTCCTCTCGTCTCTGTCTCTAATGGACAAGAATACACAGGGTGGCTGTTTCTCAGCGGTGGTGTCATGGCATCTCTCTCCTGTCTGCAACTGGCAGCTGCGCAGCTGAGAGCAGAGACTCCTGAGGAGGTGGGAGCAGGAGGGAAAGGGACCCATATTGGCACTGCATTACATAAGGCACTTTGCACAGGTGGGGTGAGGGGGAGGATTTCGTGATTGCATGGCATGGGTAAGGGGCCTACATTGTTGAAGTGACGAAAGGAGACAATTACGGTGCCATTATGCTAATTATCGTGGAGGAACAGGATTGTCCTTGTTTTTTTCTCTCTCTCCTTTGTCAGATCTGTGTGTCAGCTGTTGAGTGAGGGGAGAGGTTTCCCTGTGTTAGTTGTGGTCACGAAGGAACACTATCTCCATTTATAATGCAGTCAGAGTATCTCAGATCTTTGCTGTTTTTCTTCCACTAGAGAGCCCATTATTCATAACGTTCTCATGATGCAACTTCAGAGATGTAAATATACATTAACCAGCGTGCAGTCTGTGATATGAGTTGTGGGTTGTATAGGCCTACAGTAGCTGATGCTGGCGAAAGAAGTTTTCACAATTTTATGGTTGAATCTTTTAATAACCTTCTACTTGGTGGAGGCTCCTGCTGTAGGTGACATAAACATTGCTTTGGGGGGCAAGGCTGCCCCACCTTAATGAATATGATTTTGGAGGGGTTGTGAAGTCATTGATCCTGTATCAGTCTCTTGTATTTTTATGTGCCTACATCATGCATGAATGACATGTTGGCAAGCATCATGTGCATTATTGCATCAGGAGTATCCATCTTCACTGATACAGATTGGACACACTGGTGTAATGTACACTATGTACGTGAGTCATTGTACTTGCTCTGTGTAAAGTATAGTTGCAATGTGAAGTTGAGATTGTGCAGGGTGGAATGGTAGAGGTTGGTTGTAGTAAAGACTTGGAATGGGCCGAGTGGTCTTATTGCAAAGGGCTGAGGTGAGGCAGAGACAGATCAACACATTTGCAATGGCTCATCGTGTAGATGCACTCTCAAGTGAGAGCAACCTACAGCTTAGCATATTCAAGGACGCGTTGCTGTGGCAACGAAATGACACCTTCATAGCCCCTAGTAGCGTGAGGCTCCGCAAACATTCAGCCCTGTAGTGGGTGGCTGGAGGTTTGTGGCCGTGAAGCAGCATGAGGAATTCATGCTGAAATGTGGTATTATTAAAAGTGTCTTTATATCAACTGGAGGACTACATGAGGTTTTGGACTTGTGACCTTTCATGTAGACCATGTCAACTGTCTTGACTGAATTTAAAATTAAATGATCCACTGAGCTTGAACTATTTGAACTATGTGTTATGTTTAGTCATGCTACATGTGTTTGATAACTATTATTGTCTTGTGATAAAAGGACCAAGTGAACAATTTTTTTGTGTACCCCTTCAAGCATAACTGTAGACATTTTATTTTAATGCAACATATATTTAAAAAACATATGCTTTTTCGAAAGGACAGTAGCCAAAACCTGAAATATTTTATGTGTTGGGTATAAACTTACATAAATAAGTACCTCACTCATATGTTCTATGCAGCATAGACATGAAATATGAGCAGTAGGGGTGGGAATCTCTTGGCACCTCACGATTCGATTCCGATTCAGAGGTCAACGATTAGATTCTAAACCGATTATCGATTCTAAACCGATTATCAATTCTAAACCGATAAAATGATTATCGATGCATTTCGACTTTTAGAACATTTGCTCAGTTTGCTACTCAGTCATTGCTGAACTTCCTTCTTTGTGTTTTATAATTAAAGAAAATCAACAGATGAATTACCTTCTCTATTTTTTATTAGAGAAAAAGTTTTCCTTGTCGAAATTTGGACTTTCTATGAACAATGCAATAATCGATGCAGCTTGCATTTCAACATAAAATGGATGTGAACTTTTCTGAATCGAGACAGAATCGTTTCAGAGGGAATCGAGAAAAATCGATTTTCCCCCCACCCCTAATGAGCAGTATTGTAGGTTTAATTTGGGTATTTCATTTGAAAAAAAAAATCCAGCTGCATACTGTAGGCCTGATGCAATGTGTCTAGAGCTGCTTAGAGATCCCTGTAGAGAGCATCCATTTTGGTCTTTGTTTGCCTACATAGATAGAAGGCCCGAGGATAGATCAAGTTAAATTTGGATTAAATTACAGATGTGTGCACCAGGAAAAGTAGCCCTTAACCAGTGCCATAAGCCGAGGTTGTCATTACGCTGTGGTCGCATTCAAGAACATCCTCCTCAGATCTTCTTCCAGCTTTGTTCCCGAATGATGAGTGCTGGTGAGAGACTGTTAGAAAACACTGGCCTTTGATAAGACTGGGAAGCTCTCAGTAGAAGACCTTGTACGCCGTAGCCTTAAGTCATGCGTGGCTTTGAATGAGGACTTGAATGAAGGCCAAATGTGTCAATCTTGGCGAAAAACTCTGCTGTTTTTTGCCAGAGTAATCAAAAACATTATATGTACAATTTACAGACGTTGTCTTCAGTCAACTCCGAGTAAAAGCACGTGCACTTGAACTTGCTTGATCGTCCACTACTACAATTATCCCGATGTGGGTCGAGACGCAGTTTAAATTGGTCAGATTACCATTTTACAGGTTAACCTCCCCATGGCAGGCGCGTTATGTGTGTGTTCAAAGTTAATTAGGACTAATCTTCCAAATAAAACAAAGGAAAAATGTATATACTGACAATGTATTGGTACGGAGTTCACACAATTTACACCATACACTGGATTATTACATATTCTAGTCAATTATTACATATTCTAGTCCATTGTGCTACAAGGTTTGTAAGTGTCTTGATGGGTGATTTTAAAATAAGTTTTTTCGATTATCAAACTGGTCCTCCTGTCATGGCGCCAATAATCAATGGAGCCTGTAGTCTGTATATTGCTTTGTGAAATTCTGACATTACTGCAAAACACATAATAATAATCTGTGCTGCGAAATATACCTATACAAGGTGGTCCCTTCCCATACAATTGTCATGATATGTTGACAGTTCAGTTACAGCAGTTATAGGTGTACAAAATTAACAACACATGCGTGGGAATTCTTTACAGTAGTGATACACGGACCATTTGGCCTTCTAGCATCACCGTTAGTTCTTTTTAGTGCCAGTCTGTCCATATCTCTCTAACTGTCCATGCAGCTGGGGTGAAAAGGTAAACAAGATTTTCGGTGATAGTGAGACGACCAGTGCTCTATCCTATCCTTCAAAAACTTGCCCTGATCACCTTGCCTGGATACCAGACAAAACCCCGCCCACAACATTTGAGGTCGGGAAGTTTGGTCTGGCACTGCTCCATTGGGGAGAAATCATCAGTTTTCAGCAAAATTACCTTACCAATGAAATTTTCAGGGCTTTATACGATGATGGACATATGAATAACCAACGCTTGAGTTGAATTAACGGTAGATTCGAAATCGTACCAAGATGGCGGCGTCTTGGGAGCCTGTTAGTGGGAAATATTTATGTGAATTAAGCTATCTACACGACTTTTTTTTATGTCTACATTGACTCGGTTAGTTGTGTATGTGCTGCACAAATGTTGTAGAGTATTGTAGGTCTTAGCTAGCCTGGATACCAGCCTGAACTCCGCCCACAAAATTTTTGTTCTGGGAGATTCAGTCTGGAATCGAGTTAGTTGGGAGAGATTTAACGTTTCAAAAAGGTTGAAACGCAATCTAAACCAATCAAATTGTAAGGGCGGGCTTTATACGTTGATGGACAGATATAGATAGAATATACCGGAATATACATCGAACAAAGATGGCGCCGTCTCGGGAGCTTAGTGGGACATATTTTATATGATTTAAGCTATCTACACGACTTTTTTATGTCTACATTGACTCGGTTAGTTGTGTATACGCAAAACGAGTGTTGCCGAGGATTTTAGGTCATAACTAAAGCACTCTAGACCATTATTGATCGGTTATGCTAACGCGTTGGCCAAAATAATCGTTGAAACTAATGGTAGCTTCTAGCCTTGAGTGCTAACGTGAGCAGGCATATCTCAGCAGATATTGACAGCGCATTCATTTTGAAAGAGGAACAGAGAAACGCGATCAAGGCATTTGTCGATTGAAAAGATGTTTTTGCCGTCCTTCCTACGGGAGCAGGTAAAAGTTTAATCTGTCAGATGGTAATACTACGTTGCGCTGATTGGTTCTAGGTATCCAATTCAGCGAAGAGGAATTTTCTTTCCTGGTTCGTTGAAACACGCCCCATAATCACAGCCCAATTGTCCGATCTCAGACTCATATTCTGACTAGAATTATGAGTATGACATCGTCAGGCTAGGTCTTAGCTGAAACTCAAGACCATTATTATTAGGGTACTGCTAACGATTAGACCAAAAATCCAATGAAACACATAGTAGCTAGCTAGCCTCGCTGCTAACGTTAGCATGCATATCTCACAGATATTGACAGCGTATTCATTTTAAGAGAGGAACAGAGAAACGCGATCAAGGCATTTGTCGATCGAAAAGATGTTTTTGCCGTCCTTCCTACGGGATCCGGTAAAAGTTTAATGTATCGAAGAGGCATTTTTTTCCCTGGTTCGTTGAAAATCGCCCCATAATCAAAGCTCAATGGAGCAGTATCAGACTCATATTCTGACTAGAATTATGAGTATGACATCGTCAGGCTACTGATCACCATCAGAGGCTGGTGATTTCTGTTGTCTTCCTGCCAGCACTTTGCTTTTTTGCCAAATCTTGTGATTAGAGACAGCAACTTGTGTGAGACCATTAGGGCTATTTTTGTGCAGGGATGATTAATGCGCTATGAGCTCTGAGAAGTGTTAGAGCAAACATGTGCCCAACAGCTCCAAGGGATGAATACAAACATCAAACAATTTTTTTTTTCTGGACAGACTTATTTCATTTCCTTGATTTTGATTATAATCAACAAACATTTTATCAAGCACTTAATGAATGTGCTCAAATGTGTATCCTGACTTAATATCTACATTTTTGAAATGTGAAAAGCACATTTTATGTGGCAGAAGCCTCAGCTTCATCAGGCAAAAATGGCACACTGCTTGCCATGACAACATGTTGCTTATTGTAAACATTCTAAATGTTTACAAGCAAGAAATTGAAAAAATATCCCTGTCGATAACTAGCCATGGCCTTAGCTTTGTGGTCCACCCCATTAGCCTGTGCTGCTGTTAGCAGATTTGCCCAAGCTTAGCAGTGGGGCTCAGAAGGAACAAACAATGCTGCCCAATGTCTGCACACTTGTCCCACAGTAAGTGTAATCCATTAGTGATCAAAAGGTGGACCATGTGAATTATGGGAGGACATTAAGCACTTAATCAGCCTAAAAATAGCTCTGAATGTATCCTGAGCTCCGAAGCTGCCGTTGCCATGAAAACGCCAGTCTGCACGGCATTTCTTTCTCTCTTTTTTTTGTTAAGGCTTTCACTTCACTTTTCTCAACCCAGGTGATAAATGGGCCGATAAATAGCAAACACTCAGATCATTTAGTTCTATTTGTCGCCAAAATATCTACTCATCTTATACCGGAAAATAAGTCATATTTGAGAGGGAATGTGATTTCTCTTTATCCCACTGTGTTTCCAGGGGACTCTAAGCAGAGCATGTTTTAGTGATGTCCCCTCCTCACTGCACCTGTTTCAGCCCATCAGGTGATTACATGGCCTTTTATCGCCTTGTTCAGTCAATCAACAGTATTTGTCCTCCTTGTCTCTGCTTAGTTGTGCTCTGGTGTGCAGGAGTGGGACTGAGAAATGTCTGCTGATTGCATGTGCTCGTATATACCTTTTAGCCGTGTGTGTGTGTTAGGGCTGAACGATTTTGGGAAAATAATCTAATTTCGATTTTTCCCCAAAATATTGCATTTTATCCTCTTTTTTTTCCAACAAAACATACTAAATGATTTAAATATGACCAACACAATATTAGATACATTTTGTGTGAAATGTTCTTTCCCACATTTTACATTTGTATTTAACTGCTCATTACAGAAACAAATCGGTGGCTTTGTCACTGTGCATTTAAGTAATTTAAACAAAGTCAAGTATAAACACAAGGCATGCACTTTTTAAAGTAGCCTTATGCAGTAATTGTACTTCAGGGTTAGGGTTAGGATACGCATCTTTACCTTAAAATAACAGTCATAGTGTCAAAGTTAGTACATTTCAAGAGATTTCGCTAGTTTGAGCCACTAGCATCTCGTTAGCGATTAGCAATTGATCCGTTATGCTGCTTTAACCCTCTAGATCCCATAGCGGCCGTCGACGGCCTTCTTGTATTCTCCCATAGCGGCCGCCGACGACCGTAACTTTTAAAGACACAGTGTTTATACTACAACATTAATATATGAAAAAATACCCCGCTAATGGATAGATTAACATCTTACTTTTATTTTGAAACCGGAAACTGGATATGCTGTCATTGGCTTTTTTTAAGTATTTGCTAATGTAACCTCGCTACTGACAGATCGCTTGAAGATTACAGTGTCTCTTGAGTAAAGGCTAGAAATCAGAGACGTCTACATCAGTTCTCACTCGATGATACCGTATTTTTGTGCACCAATGACGACGATTAATCACGTTTGTATGACAGTAACGATTCTGTTTGAGAAGTCAAAAATAAAAAACCGTATTCAAAATAGAAATATAAGTATCCTCCTGTTTTTTCCTGACTAGCTAACTCGCCAGTAACGTCTTCGTATGGCAGTCACTGAGAAGTGTTGGTTTACAACTAGCAGCCTCATCGTAGACATAGACAAAAGTCATAGCTAGATCAGTGATGTTTGAATGGATTGTAAACCCATGACACTTTTATTGACAAGAGATATGTAACATTGAATAATTGGTCTTTGAGGGACGTTCAGTAAAGCAAATTTTCACGTTATCTCACTTGTGGAAATGGCGGTCAATTCGTGACTTTAGCAACCTACGAAGGAAGCACCTGCGTCTGTGGGTGAGAGCTATTATTTGCACAAATAAATGACGTGGGTAATCGGCTGTGTTTTCTGGTTTTCAGAAGAAATGTCTTAAAATTTGTATCGTCATCTCAATTTCCATGACCAGTTTGCCAGCTAACTTGCTAGCTGTCTACATTGACTGATGTTAGTCTGAGGAGTTCGTCTGGAGTTGGTTGATAGCCAGCTATTGACTCAGCCTCATCACTTACTAAACTGATCAGATTTAGATAAATAACATGTATAGTAAAAAAACTTCGTCTACTAGTATTTCAAATCCCTCCTTTGTTTTGAGCTGTAAGCTTATGGTAACAACAGTAGCTACAATCAATAGCAAAGTCATCATTGAATATTGAAATGGTATTCATATTGAAATGGTATTCAGCAGATTATTCGACAGCCAACTAGTAATATGTTGTGATGTTAAATTTTAAGCTTGTACAGCTTTTATGCTGTAGAAAAGCTAATCACAATGAAATCAGGACGAAGGTATAGGACATCACTACTACAAAAATGTATAGTAGATGTGATATAGCTTGTCCGTATGTAGTACACACTGGGATATTGAGCTGATGTTGTGACATAAAACAATTGACATAAAAATGGATGAAAGACTAATGACTTCAAATGAAAATACATCAATCCAAGCCAAGTATTTGAAGACAGTGTTCATATGTTAGTTTGCTTCTCACTGTCTTTCACTGGTAGCCCAAGATTAACAGTACTGTAATAGTGGAAACAACTCTTCAGGGACAGCTACATGCTTGCAGAGATAGTAAGAAGTCTGCAAGAAGTCTGCAAGCCAAAAAAAACCTAAATAATCTAAATAAACTTTCTGCTAAAGTAAGAATACTTTGTCTAATTCAAGCATATAACTTAATTTGTCTGTCCAAATACAGCATCTTTCCATCTACAGTGATCTAAATTGTGTCTGGTTAAAAAACTAAAGTTAACTGTTTTGAACAGAGTATCTAAATATCTTGAAAAAAAAATGCTGTAGTTGCACAGCATTTTGCTGGTGCTGAACATTGACTGAGACAGGTATCCATGAATTTTGGAAGTGGTCATTGACTGCATTTTGTATCTAAGCAATGGAAAAGTATCCCATTTAGTTAGTCTACTGCTGGATGTGTTAAGTGTTTTGAGAAATAGTACATGGTATTGAACCAAGTGTGAAAATGATTGGAAAAAACTGTAATGGTCTCACTTTCTGAAGCTTGTCACCAGAGTCTGCTACCCCTGGGTTTGAACAGGGTAGGTATCTGCATAACTCCTCATACTTATTTCATGGCATTGGTGTCTGCCACATAGGACACTTGTAAGGCTGGATCAGATGAACAGTAGTCAACAAAAGAGGGTAAATGATGGATACCCATGAGGATGCTTATCCTCACAAACACCTTCACCTCCTCCACAAATGTATTGCACCAGGATGCTTTTGAAGAGGCATAGAGTTAGGTGTTTTCCACCAAATTAGCAAAAATGTTGGTAATCTGTATGGTTTAGTAGTGTTAATATTTTAATATTTATTAATTTATTTACAAAATATATAACAAATACTAATTAAATACATTAAGAATATATTAAATATAATAACTACGTCTGCTGTACGGTTCAAAACTTATGAATTTGAACTTTAGGGTGTATGTAAAGCTTTGTATTTTAATATTTGTAGAAGTCACTAATACATACTTGATGTCATATTAACAAAGAATGTATGCCCTTTCAAACAAAACAAACTTGTAATTGTAATTTTTCTTTTGTTTTCTAACTGTAACTGTTTGTTTACAGAAAAACAAAAAATTAAGGAATTCTCTGTTTTTCGTGGGATTTTGCTGCAGTGTTCTAGAATTCTGTTGGGGTATAGAGGGTTAATCACTGTGTGCAAAATGTTCCATCTAAAAAAAAAATCTTCTTGAAAAATCTTTTTTTTTTTTTTTTTACACCACGTTGTAATCGCGGACGTTGCGGCAAATGCGATTAATCGTTCAGCCCTAGTGTGTGTGTGTGTGTGTGTGTGGATTGCTGTCTGTTCGTTTTGCTTGTCTCTCAGTCGGTTGTAAGTGCATTTTTCAGTGCTATGTATTAATGATGCCTTGTAGCACTGTGGCACAGAACAAAGTCATTGGAATAATTGTCATAGGAAGCTTTTGTGTGTGTGTGTGTCTGTGTGTGTGTGTGTGTTACAAGAGATAGTTGAACTCGCTTGAACTTGCTTTTATGATCATTTAATTTTCTCTGTAGACCTACTTAACTCTCTGTGCATGGTAGGTTCTGGAATTCTCCCTATATTTTGTATGTAAGCTAGACTTTATCAAACATACAGGATAACGTTAATCACTGGTTTAGGAGTTAATGTTGATCATGTGTCGTGTCCTATAGACCTAAAAACCTTCCCAAGTTTGCGTACCACCATTCATACATACAACACACTTACTCACCTTCCCCTGGTGAATTAATGACCTCAACCTCATACTGCTAAAGATTCCCCATATCCAGGCTTTTTCTGCATCATTAATCTGCTAATACAGCAACCAGAACAGCCTATTAGCAGTACAGCTGATGGATGCAGCATTACTTGCTAATGGTGTGAATTAACATTAGGGTGGCTGAGCAGGTGTTCCCCCATAATGACATGGCAAAACTGTGATGTGAGAGCAGAAATTTGTGATAAATATTTTAATTAGGAATTGTTCAACTACAATTATGTCACTACAACATGTAGGTCTTATTATGTGGTCTAATTGGATGACAAAATAAAATGAGTCTCTGGTCTCTTAGCTTTGAAATGTAAGTATATACATTTGTATACACGTAGCATGCATTATTTATAACCCACCCTGGTCTCGTCTGTTCCAAACTGTAGTGGGGGGCCAAGCAGACAAGCTGTGTAGGCCCCCATTGCATTTCTACCTTTTCTTATTCTTTATCTTTATTTTCATCATTGTCATCCTCTTTCAACGGCCATTGGAGCCTATGGCCGGCAGCCCCTAGAAAGCCATGAATGGTCACCAACTATGGCACAGATGATCTTCAGACAAAGCCTCACAAAGTCTGATTTTTTAATTTACAAAGCCATCCGTTCGTTTCAGCCTATTGAATTTCGCGGCGCAGCTGCCAAACAGGAAGTGATTTAATATTTTGGCCAATATTTGGTCAACTGACAACTTGCTGTGAGTGCTTACAGCCATGTCCTTGACAAAATGACGAGTTTCCATGGCAACTCTAGCCTGCTGGGCTGCTTGGACCCCTCATTGCTGCTTACAGCTATATTTGTAATTGTGTCCTGTACTGTCATTTGGGCCAATACAACAAATCAGCCTTCAGCTCTGTACAGTACCTTGACAATTTTTACTGTTATTGGTGCTATATAAACAATTGAAAATTTGTATTGGCGATATATAAATAGATACAATTGAGTTGAATTATATCACCCCTGTTCCCTGTTCCCTTTTCATATTGCCTCATCTCTAGTTTTCTCCTTAATTCATTGCCTTGCAGATGATGTTTATGTTATTACATTTAATCCTAATACTGTAAGAAACAATTTAGATGCTAATGCCAAGAGGTGCCAAAAAAATGTGAGTAGTTTACTTTTGTGTCTATGTTGATTAGAAGGTAATGGAAACAGTATAACTATAGAAATACTGCCCCTGATGTGACCTGATGATATGAAAATAGGTCAAGGCCCATGATCGCTTTCTTAACATACCACTGAATACTTCTTTGGAGTAGAACGTATGTAGTATCAGTTAGCAGTTTTCCACTGAATTATTTGTCCACCATATTATTTATTCTTGTTTGAGTGTTTTGTCCTATGTTGCTTGTACAATATGGTGAAAGGTACTGTTTAGTGTTCATCCTTTGAAGACCAATAAGTCATTTAAAGCACACACTAGATCATAAGTACTCTACACAGTAGCCCAGTAGCGGAAGGCTCCCCCCCTGTTTGTTGGGCTACTCTAAACTACTGACAGTTGCTATAAGACAGGCTTTTTATTTGGCTGAAACATGCGTCGCTGTTTTCACGTATGGAGGCTCTCGAGTCCGTTTTGTTTTGCCTCGTCTCGTCTCGCCTCGCCTCGCCTCGCTCTGCCGGCCAGTGGTTTTGATCTCTAGGAAACAGGAGTGAATGCCTCCTCTCTGTGTTCTGTCAGGCTGCTGTTCGTTGTCTGGCTGCCGCGCTTTGTTGCAGATGCCATAAGAAAGAAAAAAAACCCAGTTGTTTAAATGAAGCGCAGAGGGTTCATAAAAACAATGCAGAGGATGCTGGGGTTGGGGGGGTCATTTGTGGATGTGTCAGGTCAGTGTCCAGGGAATGTGTCTGGGATGGAGAAACATAGGTGGTGCTGTATGCTGATCCCTGTGGTTTAGAGAGCACCATGGCCAGCTGGCATGGAAAGTAAATTAGTTTTGCCCTTCAGAGCAATGTCATTTGTGATGGAGTTAAAAACACTGAGGCTTTTTTTCATAATCAAATGCCCCAAAAAATCTGACACGGGTTACAAATCTGGCCCATTGCATTACATATTTCAGACACCCAAACTCTGTTTTTAGACTGGTTAACCTGGTTAACTCTAAATGTGTTCCTCTATTTTGTTCTGTTTTTGTTCATCTCCATTGTCCCTGGAAAACCTCTGTTGCCCTTGTTGCCTCTGTTCAGGAGCTGTGAGCAATGCTGCTAAGGGACGGATGATTGCACTGGGGAGACAATGCTACATTCCTCAAGGTGAACCTGTGTGTGGGGGGGGGGGGGAGGGGGGGTGCTTTCATTTGTTACCCCTCACCCCACTCTAGCCCTTAGAAAGTCTCTTGTTTATTGTATTGTTGGTTAAAGGGGGGGGTAGGGGGTGAATGAGACTGCCCTAAACATGTGTGCTGAATTCAGAGACTTAACTGTCTCACTGTAAAGTGTAAACCCTACGTGTGCATGTTCACTCGTGGCATTCACTCATTTCATGTGACTGTTGGTGCTGAGCTGTTCTTATGTGCTGCATTATTGTGTGCTGTACTGTTATATTTCTCCTATAATCCTTACCCTATATCTCTGCTGTAACACATCTGTTTCCATTTCTATAGGAGCCAGCTATAAGTCGCCTTTGTAATAATGCCTTGTGTATGAGTTTTCTCACTGAAGTTTTGAGGCTTATCACTGAGGTTTTTCTGTACATAGCTATTTGAGGTTTACATTACAGAAAGGTTTCAATTGGTGTAGAAAAGGAAAACACGATTTGGCTTTGTCTTGTTTAAAAAGTACAACACAACAGCCTCATGTAGGTTTATGTTGTGGACAAATGATACATTGACTTAAGTTGTGTCCCATTTCTCTTTAGAGAGGATGGGTTTACTTAGTTATTCTTTAGGCTTGTCTGACATGGTTACCCAGGCATTTCCCAGTCTTATATGATCCTGAGTTTGACTTTATCCAACTACATGAACCCCATCCCAGACTCCCCTCACAAACAGAATTCCACTCTCTCTCTCTATTTCCATTCAGTATGTTTAGTATGTCCTTCGTAAATAAAACCAGCAGACAAAATCTAATTCTACTGTGCCCGTGGTGTATCCTGTAGCCAAGTGGTCAGACAGGAGAGGCACGGCCCTCATACCACAGAAAGGTTGAGCAGCAGGTTGCCGCTTTCAAAGCCAATCTCTGGCTCCAGAGGAGCTCAGCAAGGCAAACAAAGTCAAACAAGTTTCATGTGACAGGCCTGCAGACATTTCGCTTGTGATCCTTGCCCTCCTCCTTTCTCTCCCTCCCTCTCTCTTTCTCTCTCTCCCTATCGCTCTCCCCCTCTCTCCTTCTAACTCTTTCTTTCTCACTCTCTCTTATCCCTTTCTTGTTCCCCGTCTCTCCCTCTCTATTTGTGTATCTATCAATCTGTCCTTCTCTCCATGTCTAAGAAAGAGGAGGAGTTGTCTTTCAATCGGGCCATCTGCATATGCCAGCACGGTCCCCCTTATGGATGCGGTCTGGTCAGGCTGTGGACAGGCTAGCCAGTCTCTCTCTCTCTCTCCCACTCCCTCTCCCTCTCTCTCTCTCTCTCTGTTTCTCTCTCTCTCTCTCTCTCTTTCCCCCGGGGTGATGGTGCATCTGCAGGGCAGTGCGGCGTGCCCTTTGGCCCAGTGTTGCATAAGCCCAGGCCCAGCTGAGGCTCACAGGATCGGGGCCATGCGCCACGGAGGTCTGCCTGACTTAATGACATAAGCTGCGAAGAACACAGAAGCTCCTGTTGAGAGCGCCGGGGAAGCTGGGGGGAGTAAGAGGCAAGGGGGAGAGAGACGGAGAGGAGTAGAGGAAAAGAGGATACCTAGAAGGGGATGCGATCACATGCCTGCTTGAGGGCCATTTTTACACTCTCCCTCATGGGGTAGGCAAATAAACACACCTGACCAGGCTGCATGTCTCCCGGTTTGCTAAAAATGATTATTTTTAAAGTTTTTTTTATTAATATATATCCCCCAAAAGATCAATAGTGCATTTATGTAGTTTTCTCCTTGGACTCCTCTCTCCCAGTCCAATAGACCACATTAAAGTTGTGTGTGTGTGCATGCGTGTGTGTGCGTGTGTCTGTGTGTGTCTGTGTGTGTCTGTGTGTGTCTGTGTGTCTGTGTGTCTGTGTGTCACTGTGTTAATTGTCCTCATTTTGAGGTGCTAGGCTCAGTCACTGTATCTCTAGGCTATTTGTTTTGCCCCAAAAGAACAACATGAACAAATGTGACTCTTATGTCTGTTAATATTATTTACAGTGTGCAATGTTGGATGCCCACTCATGTCCTAAAATGATCTGATCACTAATTCAGAATCACTAATTAACCTTGAATGCAGTAATTTGATTTGACTGGCTGGCCACATTTCCTAGCTAATTTTGGGCTTTAGAAATCCCCGCTGTGGTGCATTTGTGATGTTTTTTAAGGCTGGCAGTTATAGTTTGGAGAGGGCGTTCAGTAGATGTAAACAAATGTTCCACTCTCTTAAAGATTACAACCGTCCTTTTACAACATGTTTAGTTTTATGGGTGCTTGAGGGCTAATTGACTTGGCAATTCAGGAAAAACTCATTTGCTGTTTCATTTTTTTTTTCATTTTTACAAATGACATTTGAATCTGTAACAGGAAACGGGGAAAATCATGGCTTAAAGATTGTGTCCACTCTATTTGGGGAATATTAAGTATGCTGTCAAGGATTCAAAGCTTTTTTTTTTTCAACAGATATGTCTTGAGGTGATGCATGTGTGACACGTGAAAAGGTGAAAGTTTTGTGTGTTCTCTGCACTTTCTTGAACACTGGATATTGTGGCCCAAATGACCTGGCCTTTGACCCAAAATAATATCCATGTCCATATATATTAATTTGCTGCACTGTTGAGTTATTGAGTGTCATTACTGAGTATTGAGCGCTCGCAGCGACCTTTTCTTGGGAGTCGTGCAGACGTGGTTGGAGCTGGGAGACACGGGGAGCGGAGTCTGATTTGTGCCTGAACGCACCCTGGCCAGTAAGGAGAGGCAGAGCCTCTGAAATGCCTCACCACCGAGCCTGTCAGGGAAGAGCAGGAGTTACGGCCAGCAGGCAGAGGTGAGGGATGCCGTCCATGATCCCTAAGTGACAAAGGCCTGATTTAGATCAGGAGGGAGAGAGTGAGAGGAGAGGAGAGGAGAGAGGGATGGGGTGAATGACAGAGGCAGCATGAATTAGAAATGGGGAGGAAGGGTAGAAGGATTGGAAGAGCCCAGTATGATTTATAGAGGGCAGCACATATTTTGCATTGCATTCTGGTTTTCACTATAAACAGGTCTGGTTTCAGAGATAATACTATTTTGGGCAGCAGTTCTGGACCGACGTTAAGCTTACGCTTGGAACAAATTACGTTTTGGATGATTGATCCCCACTCAAATTAAATTTCTGTGTACAAGTGGTTAAAGCAGTAGTCCAGGAAAGCACTTCTGTAAGAAAACACTGTCAGATCCCCCCCCCCTTTTTTTTCTTGTGGCAACTAAGTACTTAAAATCTGAATTATGATCTATCAGCTCTGAAAATCCCCTGAAACCTCCCCATCATTGCACACACTATGGGTGGTATTGACTTTTCCACTAGGCTCATGGTTTTGTAAGCAGAAGACCACTGCTGGACCTTGTTTTGAGATGATTACTGCTCCTGACCACAACAGCTACCTTCACCCGCGGTCATGCGGCAGAATGCCAGACAATACCTTCAGCAAATTGCCATCAGATGTATGCGATTGGTGTTTTATTAACACAGACACAATGTTCCAAAGATGGAATGCATAGTACATTTAGTAAATGGCAGTGGTGCCAGGTTTTCACTTTGTGGTCGCCAGTTTTTTTTTTTTTTTTTTTTTTTGCTTAGTGGAGTGTTTACCCCACTGCCTCAGTGCTAGGCTATAATTCTACCTTGGCTGTCAGAGGACAGGGTCAGTAAGATGTCAGCTGATGTGTGAGGATTGTGTGTGTGTGTGTGTGTGTGTGTGTGTGTGAGAGAGAAGGAAGTGTGTGTGTCTGTGTGTGTGTGTGGGGGGGGGGGGGGGGGGGGGTGGTGCATCCACATCATCCTTGTTACCATACATCCCCCTGGCTAGTAGTAACCCCCTAGAGACCAGAGCTGCACAGTTGCTCTGGGCTCTTTTTTTGCCTTTATCTGACGTTTCCTCTCCTCCCTTGTTTGGTGGCTGGTAGCCGGAGACTTAGGAAAGGCATGACAATGACACTGTTTGTAGTTGCCAAGAGGAAAAAACTTAATCATCAGAAATCATCTCTGTCATATTAATATGTGTTCTAAAGCCATATTGAGTGAAAGACTGAGTCTATTATGTGACTTCCCATATGTACAATTTAGGAAATAAGTATGACTGAAGGCATGGCACTGCCGTTGCACTGCCCCCCTGTTTCAATTGGCCAAAAGACAAGCACTCCTTAACTTGTGGTCTTCTGTGCTGCTATGTTGTCACCTGGCCAATTGGTAAGAGCTTCCCTTCGAACCCCTGATTTGAGGCGAGGAGAAGAGTCCTCTGAACTGATGCCTGCAGTGAGGCCCGCATCACAGAATATGTGGGATGAAGGTCCAAAGTGGTGGAGTGAGTGGGAGCTCAGGACGGAAAGACAGTTGGAAGGAGCTGCAGGAGAAGTGATGGTTATCTGTCCCTTACTGTCTAAAGCCAAGGGGTTTTGTAACCAAGACTTATAAATCAGATCAGATAATGTTGAAACCAGAAGCTTTTTGTCTTACCATTGTAATGAAGACCAAGTTTGGTCATGTGAGGTTTGCAGGGGGGGGGGGGGGGGGGGGGGGGGGGGCATGACCTATCTCTCCTTAATGTGATGACATCATCAAAAGCCAGAGTGCCACTACAAGGGTCAGGCTTTTATTTGATAACTTACAGTTAATGTTTGCGGTGTAGAGCTGATGTTATTGAAACCGATGTTAGAAGAGCAGAATACCTGTGGTCCCATAGAAATGTGATTGTTTGAGAGCAAACATGTCTTTCAGTGCAAGCTGTTGACATCAAAGCCCACTAAAGCTCAGCGCCTCATGCGAATAACATTTGTAGAGTCTATATTTGGACTGGCTCTGTCTGTTTTATTGTTTTTGAAGTGGGAGATGAAAAATGGAACGGCTCCCTTCTTCCCGCGGACAGTTGGCCTTCCTTTATTCTTCAAAGGTGTGAATCCAATGGTGGCCTTTCTGACCTCAATGCCGTCCCAGTCGGCCCAGCGTGCGGCAGGAGTGTTGGTCTGTGGGAGGTGTGACTCTAAAAAGAAATGTTTGCCGTGAGGTTGAGCTCACGGGAGGACTTCCTATCTGTGAACAAGAGGATTACAGGGGGTTCTGCTGTTATCAGTTTGACTTGAAAGATTCTGTCTCCTACATTCAGATTATTCAATTTGGAATTGGCCACATGAGAAAAGCCTCTGAGCCACGGATTGTAAAACCCAACAGTGCCATAATATTTACCACTAAAGCCCATTAAAATGTAATAAATCCAATAATGTAATACATAAAGAAAATCCTTAACCAAGAATGTAATATTTGTTTGGGAAGGTATGTGTTCGGTTCACATCTCTTGGACTTGGGTGTATACAAGTTAGCCATTTTATGCTTAGGGTGAAACCACTAGTGTCTTAGTGACTTTTCAAGGGCCGAATTCTAACATAACTAGTGCAATGTTCAGGTAAGTATGGCAAAGGTGGATAACTTAAACAGATTGCCCTTACATCATGACCATAGTAGCATAGGCCTGTTGTGTGTCAGATATTGATTAATATGACAAAAGGCAAACATGAGAATGAATGATGCTGCACATCCTGGCAGTTAATAAGATTTAATTAGAATCATGTTGTACAATGTGGCATGTAGTAACCGTATAAAAACATTAATATCAGACTGTGAGGTGCAGCACTTTAAGGGGAAGGTTCACCCAGAAATTGAAATTCTGTCGTTATCCTCTCAGGCGTATGCCAGTGGTATTGGGTCTCTCTTTGTGGAACACAAAAGGACAGAGATGGCAAAGTGCAGCTCTTTTCCTGTTCTCTGGGAGTGAATGGAAGCCAGCCTCCCTCGTCACTGACATTTTCCTGGATATCTCATTTTGTTCTGCACTGACATCCAAACCTTTTAACGGTGGGGTGACCACTAGTACAGTGGGGGAACTGAACATGAAGGAAAACGGAAATGAAACTGAATGTCTCTTTGGTTTAATGCAAGTCCTGGTAGGACAGGATTTTGGATATAGCAATAACATCTCCATCAAGGGCCCAGCCACCATGGTACTGTTGAACACACTGATCCTGGATCTGACATTGGGAGACATTGCCACCATCAATAAGAGTATAGGACCTGGGTAACATGGGGACTCTTTACTGGGTAAATATTGACACCTCAACCTTCTTTCTCCTCCTCATGGGGAGGGGGGATATTTTTTTATGGCCACACTAGCAATCATTAATGACAGCCTAAAATAATGTTCTATAATGAGAGTACACAGGTTTGCATTGGTGCCAGCGTTCCCTGGTTACTGTCGACATGGTCGCATGCCCGGCCTAGATCACCATGCTTCTGTAAACACCATGGCAAGAGTTGCCGTGCGGCCATGCTCTGCCACTCAGTGGGCCAATCCGGCATGACTGACCATAGCTATTCCATAACAATAGACGTGGAGGACAGTGTTTGGAGTGGCACTTGTAGGAAATGACCAGAACTCAGCATTATCTTAGCCATATGCTCACTATACTTCTGATCATTAGTTTCCATTTTTGAATTATATCATGCTCTCTCGTTAAGATGATAAGATGGGATGGAGTGGTAAAGAATGTGATGACCGGAGTTTGGTTGGTTGGCTTGCACTGACATTACAGGGCTAATAGATTATTTTCTTAATCTCTTAGCCTCTTTTTTGGGGCTAAGACATGTATTAGCCTTTGCAAATGACAATGTTATAGAAATATGTCCCTTTATAACAAACTCTGTTGTTTTACATTTGTGTGTTAGACAAGAGACGCTCAAATCCTGTCATGTAAAATATTTTGTATTATCCGGAAATCAGTGACTATATTTTTCTTTTTCCCTGTTTCAAAATGTCTACAGTACGATTAACACGAGGCTCCATTTGTTATGAAGTTGGGTGGTGAGAGTGTTTTTCTTTTTTTTTCTCCTGAATTAACTCCCACGTCCATTCTTTCGTCCGGGGATTCCACTGGCTTCCAAATAAGGACAGAGAAAGTGAGGCCTAATATAAATAGAATGAGATTGTTGCTTGGGAATATTTGCATTGACTGGCTGGATGGGTTCTTATCTGATGCACGCTGGTTTCCATGGCAGTGAGGGGAGGCAGGACTCATGGCCAGCATGGGGCTGGCAGCTGCTCAGCTTACATCAGTTCATGGTTGCAATAACATCTCTCAGACCTCCTCTCTCACTGCAGCTCTCTCTCTCTCTCAGACCTCCCCTTTCACTCAATCTCTCTCTCTATGTTTCTCTCTCTCAGACCTCCTCTCTCACTGCAGCTCTCTCTCTCTCTCTCTCTCTCAGACCTCCCCTTTCACTCAATCTCTCTCTCTATGTTTCTCTCTCTCTCAGACCTCCTCTCTCACGGCATCTCTCTCTCTCTCTCTCTCTCTCTCTCTCTCTCTCTCTCTCTCTCAGACCTCCCCTTTCACTCAATCTCTCTCTCTATGTTTCTCTCTCTCTCAGACCTCCTCTCTCACGGCATCTCTCTCTCTCTCTCTGTCACTCCATTTCTCTTTCAAACACACACACACACACACACACACTCCATCTATCTCTCTCTCACTCTATCTCACTCTCACTCCATCTCTCTCTCGCTCTGACACGCACCCCTCTATCTACGGCTTTGTTCTCTTTTCTTCTGCTTTCTACTCACTCATAATCTCACATTCCCGATCTTGTTTTTAATTTTTTATGTTATGAATTAGTGATGAATGAGTCATGTCTAGTATGGTCAGTGTTCATTCACATGACAAGATCCCTTTTTTTGCCAAACCATGATGTCTTACAGTAGTTTACAACTTTCAACAGTAAAAAAACCCCCACAGAAACCTAAGTGAGCACCAAGCAATAGTGAAATATGACCATTTCCAAAACTACGAACAGTAATAGTGAAACAGATGCAATTAGTGAGCGTAGGTGGGCATGTGTTTGTGTTCTGCGGTTCTGTGGCTGTGCTGCTTTGAGGCTCGCCTCCCCTTGGCGTCCGCTCCAGCTCCTCCTTCCAAGACTGTGGGAGATTTGTCAAACTGCCTGTGGGTTGAGAGGTTGCGTGCGTTTTCAAGGGCACTGTATTAGCTGTACCTGTTCTGCATTGATCATGCTGTCAAAAGTTGAACCCCGAGCCCTCAGAGGTCACCCGAGACATAAGAAGCTGGGAGTATGTAGCCTCATACACATGCATACACCCATATTGCTACTGTAGACCAGAACAGGCGTATTGGGTATCAGATATCAGTCCAAAAGAATTTGAATGCTGGCAGGGCTTATTCATTTGTTTCATCTTCTGAAGAGCATTTATGTGCCTTTTTGTAGAGTAGCCCTTCGGTTTATTTTGACGTTTTTGAAAGTATTGGCTTTTGATGGTCACTGTAGTGACTGGCGATTCAGCTTGGAATGTCTGCGGACCAGGAGAAGTGTGTTTAGTTCCCTGGCATTTTCTTGTGAGTCAGGTCAAGCCACTTCAATCCAGTGGAGGCAGACGGATTAACAATACAAGTAGACGGAAAAGGAATAAGGGGTACGAGTACAGGGACGGAAAAACACTTGAGAACAATTTAACTGACGTGAACTAGATGAGAGAAAAGGGTAATACATACAAGGCAAGACTAAAATGGAAAATGAATAAAATAACAACAAAATGTAAAATAAAAGTGAAGTAGTAAAATAAAAAAAATAAGAGAAACTGAATAAAATCAACATCAGCTTGAAAAAAAACGTCAGACTGAACTAAAAGCAAAAGAAAAAATATGTGTCTTTAAATTTGATTTAAAATTGTCAGTGGTGGGCCAGTTTTTTTGATGTGGTGCAGGATATGGAACATTTGTAGTGGAGAAGGGGGGGGGGGGGGGGGTCAACCCCATACACAGAGAATTACAGTAGTACATCAAGAGGCAACAAAAGCAGGAGCAGCTATGTCCGGGTCCTTATGAGATAAAAGCTGCTTTAATTGGTTATGGTTCTAAGCCCATGAAAGCTGCCCTTCACAACACTACTGACTTTTAAAAAGTGTACAAGATGACACCAAGATTTGTTTAAACTACATTGTGCAAATTTGCAGACAAAGGATCAAGTGCATTGCTTAGACAAGTGACCAGACTAGGAGGGTTCAAATAGAATTACTTCAGTAAGAGTAAGAGCTGCTTCCTGGAGTGCTGGGTGGTTTCACGCCCACAGAATCTACCCACACGCGCACACACACATATACTCGCATGCACACGCGCGCGCACACGCACACACACATACACACACACACTGATCCTCTTCTGGCATCAAAACCTTTACTCAGAACATAGCCTGTAGCCTAGTAATAAATGGCCGTTGCCAAAGACATTGTCAGACATTAAGGGGGAGCAGAGGCAGAGGGTCTCCTCCTCAAATACAATATTGGCCTGTCATTTTAGTTTTAGGATTGAATTGAAGAGAACAACTTTCCAACCTATCTTCACGTCCTGTTCAATGATCCTCTCTCATGTTGCAATAGAAGAATGGCTGATACTGTGGACCTGCTCTCTCTAGGGAGGAATCGTTTCTGGTGAATGCTGTCTGATGTATAGGAAAATATTTCAGTAGTTACTGCAATATAAACCCATTGTAGAAAACTGTTAACAGTCATAATGGTTGAACCTGTTTTTTGTGGTTAATCACTCACTGAGTTTTCTAGTTGAAGTGTTGACGATTTGGCCAAATGCAGTCCTCAGAAATACAACAGTTCAATACACATGAAACACTCTTTAGACAATCTTTCCCCTTTTATGATTTGAATGTCACGAAAGGTTGTCTGTTTGCATGTTTGTGGGTGTGGGTGTGGTTGAATATCAGAGGGAAGACTCTAGTTATAGTGCCGTTTGCACCAGGGTGTTAACAAACATAATGCAACCCGCTATCCTTTTGACTCTCTTTTCAACACAAAACCCTTTCATTAATAATTTAACTGTAAATATTGCTATCACCTGGTCCGTGACTTAAACATGTGTGAGAGGAAAGGTTTCCTTATGTATGTGTCTGTGCACCCATGCATGTGTGTGTGTTGTGTGTGTGTGTAAGCTAAAATCTAGCACTTCACTAGCCAATATCTTGTGATGTTAAGGTTCAAACTTCACAAAATTTGACATCCTGCATTACTACCACATTCTTTGGTCACAATTTTGTGATATTTGATCTGCAACCGACACATTTCAATATCTCAAGAATCGCTTAAGCTAACATCTCACATCTCCTCACGTAACACATTTTAGCAGCCAATCAAAATTCAGCAGCCAATACAAACTTTTCTGAATGGCCACTCTTAATTCAATTTTGTTGGCCCATTATTAATGGCATATTGAAGCTTTTTACACAATTTCAAACAAATCAGCCATAAGAAGCCGCTACCACAAGCTACAACACGTTTTTCTTCCCCATGTTGCCCAGGCCAATCTTGATTTTGTCTTTAAATTCTTATGTGACATACGTTACTCAAATTATCTTCTTTCACCTGTTGAGGTGATCAAATCATTCAACCTTTTGCTACTTGGGGCAGTTTGCACAATCTGCTTGGACCCTGATGATCACTGCTTGCGTCTAAATTTAAGCGTATTATTATGATGGTGTATATCCCTGTCCTGTTATAAATGTGATACTTCAAACAAATTATTGCCTTCAATTAATAATCCTACGTTTTAGAAAGACTTGCATATTTTCCAAATCTTGTAAATAAATGGCAAGTACAATTATACAGTGAATCTCATTCTGTTGCTTATGTATACACGTACATTTAACAAAATACTCAAATTTAAGACAGTAATATATCTGTTATAAAGTCACACTCATACTCATATTCACTACACAGGTCTCAAAACCGCAGAAATGTATCTCACAGTAGCTTCACACCATATCAGCCTACATCTTTCACATCCACAGACTTTTAACAAAATGTAAACAACTTTCACTAAGAACAAGATACACATCAAACGCTTGAGTCTATTTTTTGCCATAAATGTAATCCTTCAAGATAACACTTTTCTTGTAATGGAAAATATGTCATTTCACTTGCTCATCCTCTCACTTTGTGCTGCGGTCATATTTCACACCGCTATGCAGTGTGTCTAGTTTTCACTCTCTGCCGTCACCCCACCCCCTGCCTAGAGCTCCGTATTGATTCAATCGAGGCTGCTGGACATGTATAATTGTCCTGAGCTCCACGCGCTGCTGGTGTGAACTGGGCTGGGTGGTGTGAATGGGACACTTTGGCTTTTCTGGGCCTGGTTCGTTTTCCATTTTTGGGGGTGTGAACCGTTCCTTGGTAGGCTGCAACCTGTCTGGCTGGACCCCTCACCATGACTAGATAGCAAAGGTGATCTGAATTTCGGTGTGTGCGTGTGTGTGTGCATGTGCATGTGCGTTGGTGTGTCTGCCTGTGTGTGTGTCTGTGCATGTGGCTAGACAAAGGTGGTGGCCATTTAGAACCACAAACACACACACACACACACACACACACACACACACACACACACACACACACACACACACACACACACAGAGTCCATTAGGCCGGTCACCGTGGCTGCTGAGGTCAGAGCAGAGATATGTCTGTAGACGAGCATCTCTTTCAGACTCCGGGATGTTATGGAAACAGCAGCCCCCGTGCCCCTGATAGCACTGTTTAGAAAGAGGGCTGAGACGCCCTGTTCCTGACCTTGTCTGAGAGAGAGAGAGAGAGAAAAGAGGGAGAGGGAGAGAGGAAGAGAAAGAGACAGGAAGGGACGGAGAGAAAGAAGGAAAAAAGAAGGAGGAGAGAGGGGGGCAGAGAAAGAGAGAGCGAAGAGATGAGAGGAGAGACAGAGGCCCCCTCTTCCTTTATGATAACAGCTTCAACTCCTCTGTGGTCTCTCTTCCTCTCCCTTCTCTTCCTCTCTCAAACTTTCTTTTTTTCTATCTCTCTCTCTCTCTCTCTCACTCCCGCGCTCATTCATTAACTCAGGCATCCTTGTTCTTTTTTTGGAACTGCATACTCATCACAGGGGGAAACTAGGCCCGCTCTGTTTATGGCAGAAGTGCTGAAGCCCAGTAGAGACAGGCCTGGTTAAAGGCCGTACCTCTCAGGGAGTCTCTGTCCCAGTCAAACTCCTGCCAGTGTCCTCCACTGACCGTTTCCCACTGCTGTGCTCAGCACACATTTGGAGTTAGCGGCCTCATGGCAATTTCATAAACAACACTGTTAGTTTTAACACCATTGTGTACCTAAAACTTTCTCCCTCTCTCTCTCACCCTCTCTGTCCCCCAGCTCGTGTCCAACGTCCTGATCTTCTCCTGCACCAACATCGTGGGCGTCTGCACCCATTACCCGGCCGAGGGTTCCCAGAGGCAGGCCTTCCAGGAGACCCGCGAGTGCATTCAGGCTCGCCTCCACTCCCAGAGGGAGAACCAGCAGCAGGTATGGCACTGGGTTATGGGGTGGGGTGGTGGTGGGGACGCTGGACCACATTCACATCCTCCATCCTCCATCCTCCAGGGGTCGAACCAGCAGCAGGTGATACACTGGGGAGTGAGGATGCTGGACCACATCCATGTCCTTCCCTTGTTTTCCCTCCTAATACTTCGGTTGTTCGTCTTTGGAGAAAACGGTGTATTATTATTAATGAGGGTTTCAGATGTGATTGCAGTTCTAATGCATAAACCAATCAGAGAGCGGGGTGAGTGAGTGTGTTTGGGACAGAACGAGTGGGAGGGGAAAGGTTCAGCGGGTTTCAGGAATCTTTTGGAAATGGAGTGACATAAGCGCTTGAGTGCGTGTCCCAGCGTTCTTGGCATTTTTGTGCGGACTACCCGGAGTTTGTTCTGGGGGTGGGGTAGTTGGGGGGGAATAATGACAGCTGATTAAAACAGTTTGTGCACGGAGCTCTGGACTGCTGCTAATTTGCCAGTGCTGACATGGAGTGATTGGAATCCTCAGTGTTCTGCTCTCAGTGCCTCTTCGCCCCGTCTCCCTCCTCCGCACGCCGGCGCCCACCCCCCGCCAGCCTGCCCGCCCCCACATGGCGAACAGCAGCACGCTGACGTGACGTGCCATTGATTGCAGCTCGAGTCGCCCGTGACGACACCTCATGGCGTCAAGAACCGGCTGTGAGATGGGAGCGTAGCTAAGCCACAGCACTCACTTTACATGTCTCTCTTTTCTCTCTCTCTTTCTCCTTTCTCCGTTTGCAGGAACGCCTCCTCCTATCTGTGCTTCCCCGCCATGTTGCCATGGAGATGAAAGCCGACATCAACGCCAAGCAGGAGGATATGATGTTTCACAAGATCTACATCCAGAAACATGACAACGTCAGGTGGGAATTAAATGCATATGGCTCTCCTCATCCACTGGTCAGGTGAACATATAGGACAGGTGGCGAGAGATAGAAGGATTTGCCATTTGCGTCAGCAGTGACATTTTACTTGGGTAACTGGAGTAGGTATAAATGCCCAATGTATAATATCCGTTTTACCTGAGTTTCATGTAAGATAAGCATTATACATGCTTACAATACCTCCAAGTGGAGTTTTAAACTATTGCTATCAAAAAGATTAAGGACGTGTTTGCGAAAAGAATATGAAGTCATAACAAATCACATTCTCTATTTTGTGTTAACAAATATCTTTTGTATAATTTATTGAGCTGTTTCATTTAAAGCGTATGTGTTTCCTTCATGGGCCCCAGTGAAACACACACACACACACACACACACACACATACACACACACACAGACTTGCACAAGCAGAAAGACTTCCAACATCCTACAAATCTTGATATTTGGAAAGTAGTATATTACAGAGCCACGTGAGGGAAAACTGACTTATGTGGCACAGTCTCATCACTAATCCAGAGCAAGGATCCATGAAGGAACTCTTATAAACTACTCCCAGGTGCACGCAAAGGACAATAAATTAAGACGAATGAAAAAACTGAACATTTTACCATTTTAGCACCAACTTCTTGCGTAAAGCTCTGTAAACCACAGACATAAGTAAAAATTACTGCTGTAGCAGTACTGTTTCAGAATACAGGCTCGCTTTTAAAAACAATGAGAATATGAGTTTTTTTCTGTCTATTGCACGATGAGTGGAGGGGGTTAACTCTTACAGTAGCTGTGGTAGTTCCTGTGGTTGACTCCTAATCTGTTTCAAATGAACATTCAGATGAGATTCAGTTAGAGGGTAAGTCTGTAAGTAAGGATCGAAAAGACACAAGTTTGTTATGTATTTATATATTTCCCATTCTGTTTACTTCTAATACATGTGAACAAGTACTATAGGTCAAATTGATGTGATTTACTGGTTAAATATGAAAATAGGTCACCAAGCTTGTTGACTAGTTCCCGATTCCTTTTCCCTCTCACCTCCCCCCTCCCCCTCACTTACACCCAGAGCCACACATTAGGGTGGCGCTTTAGCCAGCGCTGGCCTGATCTGATGCAACTGAGCGTGTGTGAAGCAGAGCGCGCCTCACTGTTTGCACACACGTTTAGCTGTGATCATGTGCTGGACGGGCCTCTCGCCTCATCTCCTCTCCCTCTGCCAGCTCTCACACACAGATGCAGCTTCGCACAACAACCACCATTGTGATTCTCTCTCTCTCCTTCTCTCTCACTCGCTCTCTCTCTCTCTCTCGCTTCCACTCACTCTCTCTCTCTTTCTCTCTCTCTCTCTCTCTCGCTCTCTCTCTCTCATTTCACTCACTCTCTTTCTGTTACTCTTTCCTTTTCTTACTCTCTCTTCCTCGGTTACTCTTTCCTTTCCTCTCTCTTGCTCTCTGTTCTTTCTTTCTGTTTTTCTTTCTCTCCCTCCCTTCCACCCTCCACACTTTCCCTCTCTTCTCCCCCTCTCCACCCCTCTTAGCCAGGCTTTGGGGTGCGCCCTCCCCGTTTAGCAATAACAAACACCCTCTTTGTCCTTCTTGTGTGTCACTCCAGTTGTTTGCAGTACATTGTTTAGAGATCCGATCAGGCAGCCACGAGGACGGAACTGTTTTGTAAAGGTTTAAGTGTGAAGACTTTTTTTTTCTCCCCTCTTCTTCGTCCTCCTCTTACAGCGACACATTGCAGGAAGTGATGGATTGAGACTTTTCCCGAAAGCATAGAAGGTGAAAATCCGGCCAAACGCCATTAGATTTGCGCAGGGCGAGAAACTGTTTGACAAGCGGAAGGAGTGGAGTTTTAAAAGGCAGGGAAATGGCAGATCTGCCTCTGTGTTTGGGCCCTTTCAAGCAGGGCAGATTAAGGCACGAGGAGATGAGGTTTCACCCCGAGAGTGTTTCCTCTGCTGAGTGTTCAGTCTGATCTAAACATGTCAGACAACCGCTTTCATGGCTCTCCAGCAACTCCTCTGGCCATTTTCCGGGCTTTTGGCCACACATTTGGTTAGGCTGCTCTAAACTGCCTTCACAACAGTGTAGCCGATAAGCTTTTCTCAGAAGGTGTTTTTGTGGGGCTATTTTTAAAAACGTTATCTTTGTTTAAGCACATGAAAACATCTTTCTCCCTGGGTTATCAGTTTTGTAAGAGCCAGTTGACCTGAGAGTTACTAATGCAACAAAGATTATCATTGATTTACTAGCAGTGATCTCCTCATCAGAACTTAGGCATTCGTCATGCCAATAATATCACTGAAATGAGCACAGCCCCTTCAGTACTCCCCTCCTGTTTTTAGCTTACCTCAGGGACATACCATTGACACATTGACATGGATGAGAAGGAGAATGCTGTTGTGGCATCAATGAAAAAGCAGCTAGAGGGAGTGAACAAACAAACAAACAAACAAACAAACAAACAAGCAGCGTATACACAAACGCCACCAGAGCCACCCATGTGCAAGAGTGCATAGCTGTTCACTATTGCCATCAACAGTCAAACATGAGGTTAGAAAAAGTGACCAAGCTCATAAGTGAAGCACAAGCATGAGCAGGCTGTGCTAGATAATCCTGCTCCTCCGCACGCAGGCTGTGCATCTCTGTGTCCGTATTTATTTGTGGCCTTGAGCAAACATGTCGCGGCTACAACAGCGGCCTGTAACGGATGCTGAGTGCCTGATTGTGGCCCGGTAGGGGTGTTTTCGCAGCCCGCTAGGCCGGGAGGGGGGGGTGGGCGATCCGGTCCGATCCGATCCGATCTGGGGCCTCTGGCGCTGAGTGTATGCCGAGCACCGCTGATTTCCCCGGCTAATGCAGCGTGTGAGTGCTGTGCCATAATTGGGGCTGCGAGGAGCAGCAGACAGGCAGACAGCAGTGGGAGAGGGGGCCTCCTGGCAAGGACTGCTGAGCAGAGGAGGAAGTGAGGGGGAGAGGGGGAGAGAGGAAGGGACAGAGAGAGGAAAGGCGAGGAACAGAGAGAAAAGAGTTTAAAAGCGAGAGGTGGAGAGTGCATATTTTAAAGAGAAAAGAAAGGAAGAGAGAGAAAAAAGGCACGTGAAAGAGCGAGAGCAATGGTGTGTGTATGTGTGTGAGAGTGCGAGAAAGAGAGGGAGGAAAAGAGAGAAACAGAGGGACAGTGGAAGGACAGAGTGTATGAGGGAGAGGAAGAGAGCGAGTTAAAAGGGGAAGGAGAGAAGGAGAGAAAGGGGGAGAGAGAGAGAGAGAGAGAGAGAGAGGGACAGCGGGTACTGAAAGGGATTTTCATGGGGAAAACAAAGGACAGGATGGGAGCGCATGATGTTTGTGTGGTAGCTTGTCTTGGAGCCCATGGCTTGACACCACCGGCGGTTGGTCAGGAGACCGAAGCCTGATTCTTTTATCCTCACCCAAATGAGGAGAAACTGATTTTGAAGGAAGAGAGTGTCCTTTAACACCATGGCTGTGTGTTGTCTCTGTGAAGAGTTCCCTTAACCTCTCTGTTGCGCTTTGTCAGTTTGTGCTTTGATATATTTGTCTTAAATCTTGAGTATCCAGAGAATGGTCCTTGCCGTCACACAGACTTGGCATAAGCATGTCCAACTGCATGCATTTTTGGACAAGGCATTTGTTAGAAGCACAAATGCGAAGGCGAGGAATTAATGATCTAAGTGAGTGGCAGGTGCAGACTGCATACATGGGCGATGTGCACTGACACCAACACTGGCACCTCACTCACACCCTGGCACATCAAACTGCGGGTGACAAACAGGAAGCTTCTTGTGAGGCAGGTATGAGCGACAGAATGTGAGTAGAGATATGAGTCGAGGACAGGGCCAGCTGAGTCAAAAGCAGAGGGCCAGGAGGATTGGTTTGTGTGTGTGTGTGTGTGTGGGTGGATGTGTGGGTGGGTGGGTGGGTGGATATGTCAGGTGTGTGTGTGTGTGGGAGGGGGGGGGGGGGGGTTCGTCAAAACAACACTGTGAGGTTAATCACGGACTGAGATGAAAGAGTAGGTCGACCAGCACCAGCAGAATGACGGGGTCAAGCTAAGGGGACACGGTACAGCCACGCTAGCCCAGTTCAGCCGACTCCCTTTGATATGAGCACCAAGTGACCCATGACTGATTTTTGAGGGGGGGGGGTTATGTTATGTCGTGTTATGTAAGCAGGAAGTGTGACTCGATGCTTGCATTCCTACCCTAGGGCTCTCTCTCTCTCTCTTTCTCTCTCTTTCTCGTTCTTTCCCTCTCTCTCTTTCTCTATCTTTCTCTCTCTCTCTCTTTCTCTATCTTTCTCTCTCTAGCTCTTTCTCTTTCTTTCTCTCTCTTTCTCTGTCTCTATTTCTCTTTCTTTTTTTCTTTCTCACTCTCTTTCTCTTTCTCTCTCTCTTTCTTTCTCTTTCTTTCTCTTTCTTTTTCTCTTTTTTTGTTCAAGGCTGTCGTCATTTTCTGCAGTGAAAAATGCATCTGCTGATCCCTCTTGACCTTCTCCAAAGCAAACCACCATATGACCCACACTGATGCACCTCTCTTGTTAAAAATGACTATTCATGGTATTTTTCAGATATTGCTTAAACCAGCCACCATCATGAGTCGCACAATCAAATTATTTTTAAGAGTAAAAGCGGAGCAAAGGAGAAAATTAGGGTATTTGGTAAAAAAAACCTGGTGTATCTTTTTGTTTCATGCGCCTACCTCTGGGTTTTTGTGGAGGCGTGAAAAAGAAGAAACCGTGGCCTTGTCTTCAATGCTCTGTCACCACTGAGCCATAAATTACTGCGCTGACAATAAAGTGTTTCTAGGCGGGATGGCTAGTGGGTGACTCAGCAAGCAAAGGCTGCTAATGGCTGGACCTTGAGAGGGAGTGGGTCATGTTTAGGAACGGAGAGTCGGGTCTCTCACTCTCGCAGCCCTTCCAGCGCCGTGCAACCGAAGCGTTTCTACGCAACAGGCAGATGATAAGAGATGTTTTTCACTCGCCAAATGCAAGATACTTTGACACTTTTGCAAGAGCACTGCGTTGAATGAAGCCTTTTACACCAACGTGTCTCCCGTGTTGGGTTTCTGTTGCTTTGCTGCATTCTGTCCCTTGCACAGAATAAACGAATAACAATAAAATCGTAATACCATATCTCAAAACCAAACCAGTGTACATCAATGGAGACGAAGGCTATCAACAGTCTCACTGAATCTCTGGCTTACCCATCACTGCCCTGTTTGTCATGGGAGAGAGTCTGCCTGAGAGGAGGTGCAGGCATCACTTGGAAAGTTTGGAATGGTTGAAGTGACAATCTGATGTTTTAAGTCTGAGCATCTGGGTTTAAGTTTGGGCTCAGATGGGCCGCACAAAAGCTCTGCTGAGGTCCCAGTCGGAAATTGGCCTTGAATGGATCAGCGCCGTGGTGCAGAGGGAATGTTTTCATGCCTCATAATCCGGCGGTAGTGGAAGGCACGGGGATTATGTATTTGTGGTTATAAATAGAAAGAATGGTGGCCCCAAATGTACAAACAAACAGGAAAAACAAAACAATGCTAATCTACCAGTGGTTGGTCAGGCAAATCGTTCATCTTGTCCCTGTTTGGCCACCGTCTGATGTGAGAAAGGACCCACAAGCCCAGGTCCCTGTGTGGCCTCCCCCCTGTGTGACCTACAGCCTGGGCTCCACTCCAGACTCTGGTGACTCGTCCTCTGCTGTTTAGCAATCTGTTGCCATGGCAGCGGACTCTCCAAGGCACACACGGTTCACTGAAGGGGTGGATGGATGGATGGATGGATGGATGTATGGATAGATGGATGGATGGAGGGATGGGGACTCTGATGACCTATGGTAGCATCATTTCACACTAGAGATGTTTGATGCTTTTGTCTGAAGGAACAATTGAAAGGCACTGTATTAAAAGCTGTCTACCAGTTTATCTTCAGACAGCTTGGCTTGTGTTTTTAGCAAGTTATTATTTAAAACTCTCTGTTTAAATGTTGTGTTCTAACGTTCTGATACGGTTCTGATCAGTATTTTTTCAGGTAAACCCAGTCTTAATTACACTATTTGCTTAACAATTCAGATGATTCAGATGTCCTTTTGAGAGATAGCTTTCATAGCTGAATTCATGTAAAACTGAGGTACTTAGCAACAGCCATTAACACTACCAGCCTAGCAAGGTCACTCCTTGGTTTTCTTTCAGTCTGTACCCAGAACCAAAGGAATCGTTATTGACTAGCACTAGGCACACATATAATACATCCAATTAAAAAAAGGCACACATGCAATATCTTAAATAAGCGGGAGCAATCTCGCTGTCATCGTCTTAACATCTTATTCTTATTCTTAACAACATATAATGTTGCATTCTACTTAATATCCTCACAGTGGGCTGAATGTGTTTCAGTGTGTACAGGACAGAAACACTAAAATACCCTGTCATATATATATATATATATATATATATATATATATATATATATATATATATATATATATAAACATAGTATTTTTAATGCAGGGTATTTATAAACGGCATACAGAATCAGACAAGCGTAGTTCCTAACCCCATGGCAAAAATGAATGTCCTTGTGTGTTTGTGTGTAATGATTCCATTATACAGATGAGCAATTAGGCACAAATGGAATCAGAGGTGGCCCACTGAGCACAAGTGACACACAAACAGGAAGTGTGGACCTTGAGACAGGATAAGAACAGGAAGCAAAAGCACGTATGATGAATATTGGCTTCACCACACACAGACAGCAAGCTGTTTTGAAAAATAATAATTCACACCAAGGTAAGTTTCACACCAAGTTTTGTTTCTTCTTCGCCATCTCTTGTCCCTCAAGAACTGAGTACGCCCACTGTGCAGTTGAAGAGTTTTGACGGCAGGTGTGAATCCAAGCTTTACCTACGCATTAATGAATTAAGTGCATTAGAGAATAAAAGCTTGAGAGGGAGGCCCTCCATAGACACCACACCGCTGCTCCATTAGCGCCTCGTCGCCATGCACACCAGAGGGAGGGCTTTATCAACCCGTTGACCCGGCAGCCTCTGACACCCACCTCTGGGAGAGTGTAGTGGATTCACCTGAGCAGCGGCCACGGCGCCCGGCACTGCAAATCAAAAGCCGGGGTGAATAATGTGCCCTGGCCCTGTTGAAAACACAGATGATTCAGTCCTCAAAAGAACAGAAAGTCATTACGCCCCATGAGATCATCTGCGGCATTGTGTGGCCGTTTTTATTTCATTTCCTTGTTCTCTCTTCCCTCCCTCTCACCCCCCCCCCCTTTAATCACTCTCTCTTTCTTTCTTTTATGTTTTTCCATTTCTAACTCACCTTCTTGTTTCCTTTCCCCATCGTGCACACTTTTTGTCCATCGTGGATCAAACTATGGATCGGCCTCTTTTCTGAAATCAGAAAATGAATCACACGCATGAGCATAAAGAGAGAGAGAGGGGTATTGGCACGGTAACCATGGCTGAGTCACAGTTACCACATTAGAGGTGTGTGTGTGTGTGTGTGTGTGTGTGTGTGTGTGTGTGTGTGTGTGTGTGTGTGTGTGTGTGTGTGTGTGTGTGTGTGTGTGTGATATTTGCCTTAAACAGTGGCCGACAATCACCCCTCATGTTGTGCATTTCTGTGCATTTTAACGTCCTGCTTTCTTTCTGTCCCCGTTGTGTTGGTCACAGCATCCTGTTCGCTGACATCGAGGGCTTCACCAGCCTGGCCTCCCAGTGCACGGCGCAGGAGCTGGTGATGACGCTCAACGAACTCTTTGCCCGCTTCGACAAGCTGGCAGCGGTGAGTACCAACCCACAAAGCCCCGACACGTCCCCATGGCAACAGAACACATCCACGACGAGTTGTTGTGGCAAACATGAGCGAGTTGGGAAATAGACTTCAATTACGTCTTAATAACATGACACTGTCTTCTTCGCTCTATGCTTTTTTTTGTTTTTTTTCCCGCTGGCTGGCGGGTCCTGTTTTTCCCTGGCTGAAAACAGGTTTAAACATGGCCTGGGCTGACCTCCCCGGAGGCTGGCCTGGCATCCCGCGTATGCTGGTGGTTTGTGTTAGTTTGCTGCTAATTGAAATAACTGAGAGTTTTATTGTTTGTGCAATCACAATACCCCTAACACTCCAGCAGCCCTGTAATCTTCTCATTATCTCCAGAATGCGTAGAGAGAGGGAGAGGAAGAGGAAGAGAGCGAGAGGGGGAGAGAGAGAGAGAGAGAGAGGGAGAGAGAGGGAGAAAGAGAGTGGGAGGGGGAGAGAGAGAGAGAGAGGCTGACACCTGCATATGTGTGTATGTGTGTGTGTACGTGAGTTTGTCAGAAACAAAACCAGCCCCCACCAGTCTCATACACTCATGGAAACACAAACAGAGACTTGAGTTACATGTGTCCATGCGATATTATTTGTTACTGAATTTACAGAGGATTCAGTTGAATTTTCAAATACTAGAAATGATGCCTAGATACACATACACATACACATACACACACACACACACACACACACACACACACACACTGGAGCATATTGCCTCAGTGGTGCAACAATAGGGCCCATTGTAAGTGCTGTGGCTTAAACAGATCCATGTGCTGGAGTTGACATTCAGGTGGCTATCATGAGACAGAGCCTGGTATAGACCTGTGTCCTGCCTGAGGGAGCCATCCTCCTAGAAACACACACACATACACCCACCCCCCCCCCCCCCCCCACACACACACACACACACACTCATGCTCACCATGGTAGCATGAAATCCTCCTCATCATAAGGCTGTTGCCTCTTCTCGGGTAAATTCCTCAAATCTCTCTCAGATGAGGTAAGACACTGGACCGGGGGCAACAAAAACAAAAGGCGCTTCATATGTGGTGCTACATATCCCACATCACATTTAACCCTCCCTGAAAAAAAACGTCGCAGTCAACCACTTATCCTTCAGCAAGCTTTACCTTCACTCCCACTCACAGATACACCTCCCACTAACACAGTTCTGTTTCCCAAATGGTTCCCATTAAATGGTTCCCACCTGGCCTTGTCCGCCAGGCTCCATTTACAGGCACGGTTCTGTGTTCCATCAGCACTCTGACCTACGGACCTCATTACTGCAACCTGAGCTAATAGCAATCACACACCTGTTTACAAATCATAAGCGTCTCCCTCACAGTACAGTGCAGTCGGGATTGCTAATGGACTTCTGATTCTGTGTGCTATTCTAAAGCTTTCTGTTTGTCTGGTTATGACATTTATATGCATTTAACTGGGGAAATAGATGGCATTGTCTGAAGGCAGAATAATGGCCTTAAGCGGTGCATTGTTCTGTGATTTGTATGGCATGTTGGTTGTGAAGAAGTGTATGTAACTGGTCAGAATGTGGAAGGCAACCTCTCCGTCCCTCTGGCAACCGCATTGTCCATTCATGAGTCAGCAGTAATTGACTGGTAGGTGACCAACAGCACTGAGATTTTTTTTCTTCCTCCAGCAATCAGTGTTGTTGTTTTTTTTGTCCAGTGTTATCCTCTTTAACTATGACCTTGTGTACCCTTTGCTGTCAGAAAGATGCTGTTTGTCAGGAAGCAAGAATGCCATGCTGCCATAGCGGATAACCACCGGAGTGTAAAGAAGGCACCAGGCTCCTCTGTAACTTACCAAATTGGGCTTGCTTTTGGCCGTATTAGTGTAGCGTAGTTGACTGTTTTTCTTTTGAAAGTGTACCAGTACATTTACAGCAGTCTTTCATGTGTTGACTTATCAGTTACTGTCTTTGAGGACATATTTGTAGTCTAGCTGGTATTTTTTTTTGCATGTGCTTGTGTATAATATGCAGTCACTAAAAGCCAGTGTGAGTGTCAATGAAATGTTCTGTGAAAAGCACCAAACAACCTAAACCAATTCCATGAATAAATGACCAATTACAAATATTGATTTGCTGCTGCCAGTGTTATAGAGCACTGTGTTCCTAAAGTGTGCTCGTCTGACCACCATCATTATACAATGACTAATAATAATAATTGTTGTCGTCAATTACGAACTGCACTGTTTTATACAGTAGAGTTTAAACGACGCTCCACCTGTTGGTCTCGTGTTTTACCTGAGATACAGCTGGGCAAAGGCAAAGTGTGTGTGAGGACAGCCACAGAAAACAACACTACCCCCCTAAGGCAGACCCCCCCATCCCAGCAAATGACAGATATTCTGATGCTTTTGATATTTGTATACGATTCAGAGATGGTTTTAGTAATATTTCCATCAAATACTACTACTACTACTTTTTGAGCTTGGCTGTGAATCACCCCAATTTTTCAAAATGTCATAATTCCTAGAAAAACTGTCCACTAACCTAATTTGGAGAATGCGGTGTGAGAGACCAGTCTAGTCGTGTTTTATACCGAGGACCATTTTTAGTACTTTTAATACCTCTGTTTGAGAAGGCACTGGCCTTTCTATATCCATTGGGGAGTAATTATACATTATGTGTTTTCAGTGCCCCAAATCAGAGATTCCTTAGCCTTAAAAGGGAATGTCTGGCAGTGGGACGATGGATGTGTGATGGTGAGGTTGTTGAATTGTGCTTTCTGGTATTGTCTGTTCTAATGAGTGATCTGTGGCCTCCAAGCTTTGCTATAACCAGCCACATCAAATCGCAAAGAGCTACGTAACATACAAAATACTAATAAAAGGTCATGTGAAAAATCTTTACACATGATATCTCAGGGAATGTTAACCCCCTGAAAAAAACTAAAACGTGTTTGGTCTTACACAGTTTAGGCCAGGATTAGTTACTAATGATATATTCAGTGTGCTTATGTAACATTCAAATACCATAGCTTGCTCTAAATCAGAAGGGCTATTTGCTATTAGCTGGCGAAGGAATTCCAAGCATGTCATGTAGAGGTCAAAGTTCAGGCCAGGGAGCAGAGGGCCTGAACAGTTCTGACTGAGGTGTGGTAAGGCGGTGTAATACGGCTGGTTTGAGCAGTTAGTGTAGACGTTACTCTGGTAAATCCATAGTAAGTCCACTACAAGTAGCAGAGGTGGTTGTTTTAATATCTTTGGAGTCTGCAGACATAAACAGGACACACAAAGGAGAATGTGTCCTTTGCCTAAAGTGTGAGGTGCCATGGTTGCAGAGGAGGTGTTTCGTGTTCTTCTCGATTAGCTCCATGCTCCAATACATACAGATCATGCAAATGGAACGGACATGCCAGCCAACCACATTCAGTATCAACATCCATAACAAACTAATGACATAACAGTATAAATGCCTGCATATAAGGTAGAAGAAACCAGTCTTGTGTTTGCATATTTTGGCAGAGTGTTATATTCATTAGCACAAACCGATAGCTTGGATGATTGTGAGTATAATTAAAGTCTCAATTTACAAGCTGTAACAACAGCACTGGCACAAAAGCCCAGGCCTAATAATGAGCGGAGCAGTGCTCCTCAGATCATAAACATTCTGAAACACACACAATTAATTTGCTGGCACCGTTTACATTTCACAGTAATGTGGTTGTGCAATGTATTTAACCAAACTAGATACATACTCCTTTTCATAGTATCATACAGATCACTGAGTATTATATTGACTCGCTTTGAGTGTGTATAGTATAATACAGATCACTGAGTATTATACAGACTCACTTTCCATAGAGTATTTCATATTTTCTTTTCCAGGTAACCTTTGTGTTGTGACATGACATCTTCCTGAAACGAACTGATGCTGATGTCCTTTCCCTCTGTCCTCAGGAGAACCACTGCCTGCGCATTAAGATCCTGGGAGACTGCTACTACTGTGTGTCTGGGCTGCCAGAGGCACGGGCTGACCACGCTCACTGCTGTGTGGAGATGGGGGTGGACATGATCGAGGCCATCTCGTGAGTATTCACCACCATTAGGTCATGACCCTTTAGTGGGCTGTGTTAATAGTTACAACTTTTTGCGTGTGCTTGATTTAGTTTAGTTTAGCTTCATGTAGTTATCAACATAAACATTGACCACAGCAGTCAATGCTACTTAATGTTTTGTTAATGCAAAAAAAGGGGGTTTATTTTAAGTGTCAGCTAACGGATTGAATAATGACAGTTAATACTTTTGTTAAATAGTTTGTTCATTTGTATCTAGGGAATTTCTGTTTGTGCTGAGGGAATAGTAATGCGAGTCGTTTACGGTTTGATTGTTAAATGCGTGCATGACGAGTGATACAACAAACACAACTCAAACGGAAAGGTTGTCAAACACTGAGACCTTGACTTCACTTCAGCAGTGTTCCTCTTGTGGTTGAATCCACGTGTAGATCCGACTCGATCATGTCCGCTCCTGATCTCGGTTTCTCGGTTTCTCGGTTTCTCTGTGTTGTCTCCTGTTCCACACGCAGAATGATTCATTGATCTGTCACTGTCATTGCACCTGTGTCTCTGATTAGAGGACTGTTAAACTATCATTTATGGCAGGGCTTGGAAGAATCCCAGTTCAAAGCCTCTCAGACACTTGGCCTTTCAACTTTAACCATTCACTGGCAAACTACAAGTACCATTCACATCATGGGACTTCTGAGACTTATTTCAGACCTGACCTAAATAAGCATGTTGTATAACAAATGAATATTTTTGTTTTAATGAAGAACCAGAATTGCATAAGGGTAATATTTCAAATTGAAAATTAAATCTAGGGCTAGTTTGATTGCTGTACATTGTGTGCCATATATTAAAGCAAAACATGTGTCCACGCTGTTTTCTGTGTGGAAACGTCTTGTCTTTTAGCACAGATAAGGGCTTAGTATGTTCCTGGGTAGACAGGCAGTACGCTACTTCGAGGTTTGAATTGTACACTTAAGAGAAACCGTAATCTGATTTGCCTTTATGATTTGCATGATCATTTTGGCTTGATAGGCAATGGCCTCTCGCCCGACATGGCTGGCAGAAGCACATGCCCCAGGCTTCTCTCCACAGCTCTAATTGGTGTGAGTCAAGCAAGATAATACCCCTCGCAAATAGGCCTGATTGATTGGTGCTTTTGGATGAGGAGACTGTTGTTGTTCTCCTCTGTTTCTGTGTGCGTGTGTGCGTGTGTGTGTGTGTGTGTGTGTGTGTGTGTGTGTGTTGCTCACCCACAGTCCACGGTTATTGAGGCAGTGAGCTCCTGCAAAGAGCTGTGATTCCTGAGGTGGAGTGTGAGTGGGCAACAGCATTTCTAATCAGACACCTGTCAGTGGTGAATAACAAGATGGTGTGCGTGGGGGCGTGTGTGTGCGCGTGCATGTGCTTGTGTGTGCATCTGTGCCTGTGTGTGTGTGTGTGTGTTAGAGGGAGACTGCTTGAGAGTTTATGTGTTTGTTATGTGTGTATTGGGTGCGTAAAGGCTCATGTTGTGTAGTGAACACAAGAGCACACAGTTTTATGAGGTAGAAATGTTGTGTGGTTGTGCTTTTATCTGTTTGCATTGTAATTATGTGCACATTGTTTGCATTTGTAAGTGTGTGGGGTCATAGTGGTACCTATTTTTAAACTTAAACCCGACTTGTCTTCTGTACGATGTTTTGTTTTTGCATTTGTTTTGTTTTAAATATAATTTCATCCTGTTTTTCTCTTTTTTCTACACCCATTACTACTCAACTACTCACATTAGTTGAGCATTTTACTATTAAAAAGCACTGCATGCTCAGGGCTTCAAAAATAGTATGGCCATATCATGAAAGTTTTTTGGTTTTATTTGCTTGTTTATTTGTTTTCCTGTTTATTTCTTTGTTTGTTTGTCTGTTTTGAAAGGGGCTTAGCTCAGTGGGTTCTGCTCCTGGCCTCCCTGTCTGAGCTCGTGATTAGCTGCCGGCAGCCCTCACACAGTAGCAGCGCTCTCTGCTCTCGCCTCGGCTTTCAAAGGAAGGACAGGAACTGTCCCGGGTCCAATCTTATCGCACCACACCAGCACTCAGCACTGTCTGCAGCCTTGCATTACAGCACGCAGTTCAAATGCCTGCTGGCTAAAACAACCCTGCCACAAACAAACACGCGAACACACACACACACACACACACACACACACACACACACACACACACACACACACACACACACACACACACACACACACACACACACACACACACACACACACACACACACACACACACACACACACACACACACACACACACACACAAAAACATACATTAGATGTCTAACAAATGTTTTGCTTCCAACCATTTTGGTTACATCTTTATGATACAAGAGCCACCAGTAGGTGTTAAAGAGGGTCAAAGTAGCAACAGTAGTAACACAATACAATGGGACTTTTTTACTCCTTGTTGCCCTTAGAATTATGTGTGACTGTAATTTCATGTTGATCATTTCTCTCAAGTCCTGCCCTTGGTACCCTTCAAGGTGATGGAAGAATTGCTGATAGCGGTCTGCTGGTCTGTTCCTGCAGTAATGTACTGCACGGTGTGTGCTGGTGATTTGCTTTAGTGATTTGAAATATCTGCCGACCTTCATGCATTGATGCTGAGAGCTGTACCCTGGTCGAAGTTTCGAGCGGTAGTGAAGTGAAAATTGGTACCACATTTATGGTCCTCATTACCTCACATCTCGTCCGGGAAACTGTTGACAACTCGAGGAAATGTCTCGGTATGCGTTTGGGTGTCCTAGTCAGGAAATTTGACATCTCACGAGCAATTTGCATTAGCCCAAGCTGACATGCCTGGGAAGTAATGAAATCTGCGGGATTGCAGCATGGTCTGGGAATGCTCGCCCACTTTATTAAGGGCCACACAAACAAGCTGGCCTCCATGAAGGCCTCTGTCAGTGGAGTGCAGGTTACTGGGGATGCTGGAGTGCAGTGTCTCCCCTCTGAGGTGAGAAATACGAGCTTTTTCAGTTTCTGTTGCTTTGGCAGCGCAGTCGTTTCCTCTCAGTTGATCAGAATTTAAACAGGTCTACGATCACTTTTGTCTGTTGGTAAGCAGGTCTATGATCAAATTTGTCTGTTGGTAAACAGGTCTACAATCACATTTGTCTGTTGGTAAACAGGTCTACTATCACATTTGTCTGTTGGTAAACAGGTCTACGATCACATTTGTCTTTGTTGTGTAAGAGCTTCAGTAACGTTGATCGTATTTGAGGGGCTATACTGTATTTATGTATAAATGATACAGATGATAAAAACTGTAGAAGGTAATAATAGTAGGTAATGTAATAATATTTTGTCTGTGTGTGTGTGTGTGTGTCTGTGTGTGTCTGTGTGTGTGTGTCTGTGTGTGTGTCTGTGTGTGTGTGTGTATGGCGTGTGTGTGTGTCTTGCACAGGTTGGTGCGGGAGGTGACCGGCGTGAATGTGAATATGAGAGTAGGGATCCACAGTGGGAGGGTGCACTGCGGGGTGCTGGGCCTGCGCAAGTGGCAGTTTGACGTGTGGTCCAACGACGTCACGCTAGCCAATCACATGGAGGCTGGCGGCAAAGCTGGGTGGGTACTCCTTTTCACTTCATACACAACCGCTTACACACTGAACACCCTTTATCATACAGTGTCTCACTGGGGGACCCTAAAATGTAAAATGATCACTTAATTTAGATTTCCCATTCTATTTAGGTTTATCCTTATTTATTTATCTTTATTTATTCTATATTACACATCTTTATTCAATACAGATAAAATTTAAGTTTTGTCCTTGCTGTCAATCATATCGTGGATCAAACAAGGAGTTTAAAAATAAATAATTCTGTACCTGTGTGTTTGTGTGTTCGTGCATGTGTGTGTGTGTGTGTGTGTGTGTGTGTGTGTGTGTGTGTGCCTGCATTTGTGTGTGTGCCTCACAGACGGATCCATATCACCAAAGCCACACTAAACTACCTGAATGGTGACTATGATGTGGAGCCGGGCTATGGGGGTGAGAGGAACGTGTTCGTGAAGACGCACAACATCGAAACCTACCTCATCGTGGGCTGCAGCCAGAAACGGGTGAAATAACCATGTGACCCTCCCCTTTATCTCTCTTTCTCTCTCTCTCTATCTCTGTCTCTCTCTCTCTCTCCCTCTCCCTCTCTCTCTCTCTCTCTCACTCACACACACACACACACACACACACACACACACACACACACACACACACGCAGACGCAGACACACACCTGGGTTTCTATCAGCGGGTAATTACCGGCTTTTGCCTCGTAAAATCTATAATTAAAATCAATCCAAAAATCGAAATCAATCCAAAAGTTGCTGGTCACAATGTCTGATAATAATGCCAATACAAAACATAAATCATATCTGTAAACAGCAAATAAATTAATAAAGGAACTACATATATTATTATTATTACTACTATTATTACTATTTTATTGATTAATGCGAGTCACAAAATGTGGCTGCTTGGAGCATGGGGAGAAAATAGATTTTATCCAATCACGTTTTATTCTTTGTGAAGCTTCCATCGGAGCTCCGCCCTCCAAAGCCTTCACGTCCGCAGTAGTGGCAATGAATAGTACATCTCATATTGATTGTCAGACACATCAGAGATTAGTCAATGAAATTGTCGTATGTTTACGAGGAGAGAGTAATCTATCGTAAAAATCTTAAAAAAAAAATTATATATGTATAAAAATAAATTTTAATACAAACACAGACGGAAAGAGACGCACACATAAATGCACACTCAAAACCTCTCCCCTCAAAACAATCTAAAACAAACTGTAGAAAGTATTTAGTCTTGTGGACAGAAATGCTACTTTGCCACCAACCTGCCCACCTAGTCAGTGCCCAGTTTTAAACAGTGCCCTCTAGCTAGAATTAAAAACTTAATTCTGTGTTTTCTGGGGAGAACATCTCACTCATGAACTCATCTATCTCTCTCTCTTTCTCTTTTTCTCTCTCTCTCTCTCTCTCTCTCTGCATGCCTCACAAACAGCACCTGCTCTGTGGCTTATTATAGAATAACTGACAGAAATCCATTTCATGCTGTCCTGGCATCCATTTATAAGCAACCTGGCCTCCTTTGAACGCAGGGCTGCAGTATATACACTGGAATTCTTTTTCTCCTCGTTGCAGTGTGCATGGCCTTCCATGGGCACAACGAATAGACTGCGTCCCTTCTCTCTCTTCTGATACTGTCTGTTTATTTTCTCTGAGATTTTCTTTTGAATCCTCTTAACCACTTTCACTGCCATTCCATTCCATTTTTGGGAGGCTTTAGAAATCCAAATACCACTGGCATGCCATACTCTGCCCATCTGTGTTTTTTTTCGTGCCGTGATGTTACCGGGTTTGGAAAATTTGTCACACTTATGGCGATGGCGTTCTCTCCGTCTGTCTGCCACAGAAAGAAGAGAAGGCCATGATTGCCAAGATGAACCGGCAGCGCACCAACTCGGTCAGCCACAACACCTCGCACTGGACCGACCGGCCCTTCTACAACCATCTGGGCAGCAACCAGGTCTCCAAGGAGATGAAGAGGATGGTGAGCACAAGCAGATTGTCAAGTAGCTGCACACATTAAACCCGCACTTCAACACACACACACACACACACACACACACACACGCACACTAAATATATTCTATTCTATTCTACACACACACACACACACACTCACACACTCACACAGGTACACATGTCAAATTCACCAGGCATTTAATCGAAAAGGCCCAGCATAAAGCTGTACGACGTGTATAAAACCCATTCTATTTTGAATTAAAATTAGCGTTGGTAGCCCAAAGCTAGGTGTGCATCTGTTGAGGTGCATCAGAAGGCGTATTTTTGTTTTTCATACATGCTAGCTTTTTCAACCCTTCTGTGATAGTGTCAGCGGTGATGTGGAACTGTGTTAGGTGGAGGTGTTTTTCCACTAGTCACTTTCAAGGTGTTAACCAAGTCTGAAGACGCCCAGAACATAACAGCATTTACACCTAAAAGTCTTAGGCTCACTCTGTTCTGTCTTTTCACTCTCACCTCTCTTTCTCTCTTTCTCTTGCTCTCTCTCTCTCTCTCTCTCTGGTAATGCCAAGGGCCCTAGGGGATGCATGCTCAGATTAAATAAAAGTTTGATTGCCTCCGAAAAGCGTGCACAGGGATTTTAATTAGGCAAAAGGGACGCTACAATTAGGCCCCGTCTGGGCCCCGTTGGGACACTCCTTACCTCCCCGCTTTAATGCCCTGCTCTCCTCCTACTCCTCTTCCTCGGTGATCAGATAACGAGGAGCGACTAAGGTGCTGGAACCTCCGCTTATCAGTCTCTCTTCCAGAGTCCTTCCTCCCATGACACATGAGGAGGAAAGAACAGAAAAGCTACTATGTTTTATTTTTTTATTTTATTTCTTTATTTTTGTATTGTCAGCCTCTACTGGAAAGTTCCAGTCTTCCCCAAGAGGCTTGACACCACCCACAGGTGTGACTAGACAGGGTCTTAACTGCTAAGAGGTGTAGCACTTTCCAGAGCGTGATGGGACCTGCATGTGATTAGGCCCAGAGTGGAAAAGAGTGTGTGAGTGAGTAAGTGTTAGTGAGTGTATGAGTTTGTGTGTGTGTGTGTGTGTGTGTGTGTGTGTGTGTGTGTGTTTGTGTTCGCGAAGGTCTTTCCTCGTGGCGCGAGGCTGGGTGGGAGCTGTGGATAAGCAGAAGCTGTAGCTGAGTGTGTGAGTGCTCGCTCATGTGGCTACATCACCTGCTTCCCCAGGGAAACTCCCTTTGCCACAAAAACAACAGCCACTCTGTGTCATCTCCATGTGACTGTTTCAAGTTTTTATTTATTTATTTTTGATTTATTTATTTTTGTCCCTACTTCATCCTTTAGTGGACTGAGTGGCTGGCGTGTGGTGTTCACTGGCCTGTGACTTCAACAGTGTGGCCTGGGCTCTCTAATAGCAGTTGGGGCTAATCGGCTATTAGCTAGTTACCCTTTGTTCCTTCACTGAAGGTGACAGTGGAGGTGCTGCACTGCAGAGGGAGATGATTTACTGTGACAAGAAGTGACCCAGAACAGCTGTTATTTGGAGGCACAATTTGACTGAGTTGATCTTTTAATTTTGGCAAAAAAAACGGCAGCATTCCATTTGCCACTTTTATTTCCAAAAGAGAGAAAGGAAGGATGAAGAAATTAACTGAAAAAGCTGCATGTTCTGTCCTCCTCTCTGTCTCTGTCTCTCTCGCTCTTTCTCACTCTCTATCTCTGTCTTTCTCTTTCTTTCTCCCTCTCGTTCTTCCCTATGGTCCTGCCTTCGTCCAAGCAGAAATGAGTTATGAGGTGTGCGGCCCGTCTGTGCCCTGGGCTGCAGCTAGGCCATTTATCAGTGAGGTTTTATCTCACAGCCATGTTGCTACTTGGAGGGACTCACCTTCTGTTTACAGTGTGACCACTGTGTCTTATCACTATGTTAGCTGTTTCAAGACAGAAGTGTCTCAGTGCGTCTCTGGGTGTTTACATTTTGGTAGAATGGAGCCTACTTGATGGTGAATGTGCTTGTCTAAGATAATCTGATTCAATATAGTTTTGTTATGAACAAGTACTTGCCTGTCTTGATTCTCTCTCATTTATCAGAGTGAAATCTGTACTATTTAGGTGTATTAATAACGGTTCTGTTAATGTCTTGTCCTACTGTTGTTGTACCAGAGGGGGGCACTGTGGCTCCACTCTACTTGAGAGCAAAGTGTCTGTTTGCTACATTTAACTGTGTTGTTTTGGTGTGTTATTGAGAAATGTTGGAGGACAGTTGAGTTGTCAACTGCCATCCTATCCTCATCAAGTAGTTTCTCCTTTGTGTTCTTCTTGTCTCCCTAGGGCTTTGAAGATCCCAAGGACAAGTAAGTATAAAAACAAATAGTCTCTCTCTCTTTCTCTTTCTCTCTCTCTCTCTCTCTCTCTCTCTCTCTCTCTCTCTCTCTCTTCCTCTTTCCCCTGTATTTCCCCTGACTCTGTATCTGTATCTCTATGAATTGGACTGAGAATGGCTGGTCGTCCCTCTTTCAGTCCATATTTGTTCCATGCTGGTTAGATGCTTGATGTATGTATGCAATAATAGGGATGGAGTCATCATAGACGTACAGGCTTTCACAAGCCATCCCAGCATCTCTCCAGAATGGTGATGAAAGAACAGTAGTCGCTCCCTCAGCTTCCAACTGTGGGATTGGTGGTGCATGACTCTAGGGGGTTTAGGTGGTTCCAGGAACAGCAACATATTATACTACGTTAGTCTCTGGTGGCACTTCAGCTGCCATCATGCATGTTTGTTGGCACCCATCAGCGAGAAAGCCACGTCTCTTTGTCACAAATCACCGTCACAGAACCAGAGTTCCTGGTCCGTACCATGGTTTCCATCCCTTTGTAAACCCATTCCACTTGTTCAGTGCCTGTCTCGCCCTGTGCAGCGGCTCTGGCCCACATGAGGGCCTCATGAGGGCCAGAGCTGTTCCTGAGTCAGGTGCCATCTGGATCAAAGAGCAACAAGGATGATCAACAGCCCAAACATGAAACACACCAGGATAGGCTGCAGGAGAGTGTTGTGAGGCAACTGCAAGGGCCTTGATTATAATGATCGGTCACAGAGCTTACTGATTATATTGGTGTGTGCAGCGAAACGCATGCAAGGGCTTTCAACTTGTGGCCCAATCAGAATAGTGGTGATATTAAAGCTACTGAGCTCCTACCAAAGGTCAATACCATCATGCACTACTGTTTTGACCTTTCATGTAAGGCTGTTTTCAACTGTAGTTACGTGTACAGGCAGAGTTCTCTACATCATCTCTAGATGGATTTACTGTGCTTTGTGGAGTTGCCCTTGATGCAGTTTCCTCTGTTACTGCCATGAAAGGGAATTGGTGATTTATGCTACAGTAAGCCATTGATGATTTCTTTTATGATAAAGCTAGCCAAGAAGGTGACTAAACTGCGACCAATTAGACATGCTTGCCGACTTGCTTGGTTGGGTGTGGTGTGGTTCAGTGTGGTTTGTTTTGGTTTGGGATTGCTTCAGGTTAGTTCGCTTTGGCTTGATCTGGTGATCGTTTGGTGGCGTGAATGTTAAGTGATAGCTCTGGTATTCTGAGGATGCTTGGTAATCCACGGTTCTTTGCCCGACCGAGACCGCTAAAATGGCTTGGCGAGGAAGAGCGAGAAACCAGCGTGTCGTCTTGTGTTATCTAAACATTTAATTTTCAGAAACACCCAAGAGAACCTGAACCCTGAGGACGAGGTGGATGAGTTTTTGGGCCGAGCCATCGACGCCCGCAGCATCGACCGCCTGCGCTCCGAGCACGTCAAGAAATTCCTGCTCACTTTCCGAGAGCCAGACCTGGAGAAGAAGGTAGCATCCATTTTGTTTTTACAAATATCAATCAAGAATGTTATTGAGCGTAATTGCAATTTGAGTTTGATTATCAGAAAGGGCTGTCATTTTGCTGCATCCCATATTTGCATGCAGATATGTGATGCAGGGTGTGTTCTGCTAAAAATCTAAAACTTAACATTTATACTGTATAAAAACCTCACAAAGGCAACTTGGCACACAACAGTCCCAAACCCTAAACAGTCGTACAGCTATATTTGTTGTTGTATAGTATGAGAATGAGATATGTAAAAATCATTGTGGTGAATATGTAGACTCATCTTTAAAATGCATTTCACTGACACTCAGTCAAACAAACAAGGGAACCACTGGCCCACTCTGCTGACAGACACTCAGAAATCCTCCTTCTTTTTTGTTTGGATGGGAGACCACGCTGCAGTCATGCAGTCCATGGTGATCTGGGTGTGCTTATTGCCCTCAACACCCCACTGCCTCCCAGCTTCCCTGTACAATCACACAGCCCCTCCTACCCCCTTTTCGTAATCACCCCTGCACCCAGCAGCACTCTTCTCAATCACGGTCCCATGACGCGCTGAGGGGGAGAAAAGTGGCAGGTGTAGAGAGGATCGAGAGAGGAAGCTGCGGACAGATTTGGTTTGGTCCCTAGCTGAAGGTCAAAGCCGGCAGGGAAGGAGGGGTGGATTGTGCAGAGGTGAGTGCTGTGGAATCGCAGAATAGAGGGAGAGAGATGAAAGGGGGAGAGTCAGGTCTCTTCTTTTCTCTCTGTGGGATCTATCTGTCCCTTTCTTTGGCTGGAGGCCTTTTTTTAGGGGGATTTAGATCAAAAGGTCTTTGTTTGGAATGTCTCTGGTCATTGAAGGCAAAATTAATTACAGCTTTTTGTTCTTCTCCATTAAGCCCGCACTCAAAGCGCCCCCAATCGGATGCTTGATGTTCGTTAGAACCATATGAGTGGCTCCATTTACTTTGGGAACCTTTTAGCAGGTCATCTGCTGGTGTTTACACCCTTAATGTGCGTAATCTGTAATCTGAGCAGGCTTTTATCACGCCGGAGATTAGTGTTTGTTGAAGAGTTTAATTTGTCATCATGCTCCGTTCAGCAATGACGCATACACACGCACACACACACACACACACACACACACACACACACACACACACACACACACACACACGCACACAATGAAGGCCACTTTTCAAACAATGTGAGCACACGTAAAAGCGTGATTTTTCTGATTCATGTGTAGAGCATCATTCCAACAGTGGCACTTACTAAAGTGGGTTTACTGCTGTTTGAATGGCAAATCCTACTATGGACTGACAGAATCAGCAGCAACATTTTGAGTCATAATAGTCAGGGCAACATCCGGTGAATGTGAGTGTCTCTCTAACAGTGGTCTCGCACCTCAGACAGGAAAGGAGAAACAGTGGCCTTCGGCCTCTTTCTCCTAAAGACTCTTTGAGTTTTCTCTCACCCTTTCCTCTCCTCTCTTTCAGTACTCTAAACAGGTGGACTCCAGGTTCGGGGCGTATGTGGCCTGTGCCTCCCTTGTCTTCTTCTTTATCTGCTTCATTCAGATTGTCATCGTGCCACAGTAAGTATACAACATGGAGAATGTGGTCTTAGTGATTTATCTGTCAAAGGTCTGTCGAAGAATATGAGTTGACAGAGATGGGTGTCAGTTTCACTTCTCACTGTATCAACACACCCACACATATACACACAGATACACTATTCTTTCACCAGTTTTTTTTTTTCAAATCCTTTGCTATCCACCATTAACTCTGTTTTGTTGCTGTTCCAGTTCAAACGTGATGATTGGGTTTTACGCGACTTGCCTGGTTCTCCTGATGGTGGTCATGTTCATCTCGGCCATATACTCTTGTTTCGGGGTGAGTGGACCTCCGACCGGATCCATTCTGCAGCTGCTCATCGCTGCCTGCACCCACTCATTAACACAGACATATTTTTTCCGCTATTGACCAAAGACATGCTGCCTGTCGTAGTAATTATGGGCTGGATGATCTGATTATTGCACATGGTAATTACCTCTCCCGCAACCATGTAGAGTTCAACTTGCACATTAGAATACTGTTTTATTTTTGTGCGTGCCCTGCAATGCCAGCCACTACTGAGTGGCCTCTACACTCAACGGGGCTCAGGGCTGATGGTTGCTGAAGAGGCTGAACAAAGAAGTTGAACAATGAAGCTGAATGGCTTCTGAATTTCTGGCCATTGTAATCTGGCTCTGCGCTCTGACAGCGTAAACAAACCGCTAACCGGTGATCTGTGTGGGCTTCATCATCGATCGCCTTTCATTCACTGCTGGCACTGTTTCCCTCCCCACGAGGCGGGATGACTCACGGCGCACAGAACAAAGGCAGGACTGAGAAGTTTCACGTCTTTGTCTGAGCTGACAGGGTACCATTCACTGTACCCAGGTGTTAGGCAGAAAAGTGCATTTGTCAAAGTGGGATCCTCAGTGCCCCCCAGCCCACGTAGCTGATGGATGAAGTCTTCACGTTATCATTGTGTCCCTCGAGGCTCTTGCAATTAGGTGGTGTGTGTATTTTTTTCTGGTGGATTTGTGCGAATACTGAAAATGTACGTGTTATCTCCTCTTTAGTGTTTTGTTTGAAATTACCTCAACAATGCATTCATATTTGCACATCCTCAACAAAATAAAATGGATAGACATTTGTAGACCAGAGACAAAAGCCTTGTGTGTAAGATGACCACAAGTGTATATATATTTTATGGACTGGATTATTCTGGATAAATACAGATATGTAAAGATATGTTAAGTTAGTTTGACGTCTGAAACATCGTACTACATGTCCTACACTCACAGAATCATGACAGGCACACGTGGACAGCTTGTGTGTTTTGTGTGTCTGTGTGGGTTGTATAATTAAGCAATAAGCCCCAAGCGGCCGTGCTTTGCGCTGATTTTAGAACAGGTAAGGGGAGTTGTTAGGCACGACGCGAAGTAATATGGTGTGTCATCATAGAATGTTATGAGGACAACTTGAACGGTTATGCTGGATTAGACAACGGCATGGAACGCCATTTAGCCAATCACAATCAAAGATTGGAACAATCAGTTTTATAAGTTTGTGTTGCCTGCCTCCTTGGATCTGTGTATGTCATTGATGTAGTTGGTTAATATATGTTTCTGTCCTCTGCACCCCACCCCCCCCCCTTCACCCCATCTGTCTTCAGTGTTTCCCAGTGCCTCTGCAGACACTCTCCAAGCGCATCGTCCAGTCCAGGCTGAACAGCACTCTTGTGGGCGTCTTCACCATCATCCTGGTGTTCCTCTCTGCCTTCGTCAACATGGTGAGTCACGGCGTCTCCTTCGGCTCTTTGGTGCACGCAAACAGACAGCTGACTAATCACCAACTTAAGGGACCCCTTAAAAAAAAACATTCTGTTCACAATATGTTTGTGTGGATCCTCACAGTAATCAACATATTGACAGTAAACTTGTGCTTGAGTCAAAGCAAGAACTGGTTCATTTAAATTCTGTGGGTGCGGTATGTGCCACAGAGAACAGATGTTGAACGGGCGGCATTCTTTTATGGCAGTGTTGTGATGATTTGGACCTAGGGGCCAATCACACAGGTTGAATCAAGTCTCATATCACTGAATGTGTTTGCATAATGTTCCCCTGACGCATTTGTGAGTAGATTTGTGCCGGGTTGAACCTTTTTGACTCTTCTCTCGTCTCGTCAGTTCACCTGCAGCCATGCCAACTTGCGGACGTGCCTGAGCAAGGAGTTCAACGTCAACCCCAGCAGCGTCAATGCCTGCCACGTGCGCCGCTCCGCCCTCAACTACTCCCTGGGCACACTGGAGGGCTTCTGCAGCAGCAGCAGCTCCACGCCAAACTGCAACTTCCCAGAGGTAGGCTGGGGTCGCCGGGGTCATCTGGGGTCATCTGGGGTCGGCTGGGGTAGTCTGGGGTCAGCTGGGGTAGGCTGGGGTGGTCTGGGGTCAGCTGGGGTGGTCTGGGGTCAGCTGGGGACGGCTGGGATCAGCTGGGGTCAGGGCAGCGATGAAGAGATCCATCATGGCGTTTCACCTTCTTGCTACTGCACCTGTCTTCCAGCCTTGTGGTCGCAGTGTCCAGTCTATACAGATAATATGCTTTAAGTGCTTGAAGTTTAAAAAGAACATTTGTAAGTTTTTCACACAACTGATACAAATAAACCCACTCCGTTCCTCCCTCCCTCTCTCTCACACTCCCCTCCCTCCCTTACTCTCTTCCTTTCTCTATCTCTCTCTATCTCTCTCTCTCTCTCTCTCTCTCTCTCTGCAGTACTTCTCGTCTTGTGTGCTGCTCAGTCTGCTGGCCTGCTCCGTGTTCCTGCAGGTGAGCAGCATAGGGAAGCTCTTCCTCATGCTCTTCATCGAGGTGCTCTACGTGCTCATCATGGAGGTGCCAGAGGTCACCCTGTTCGACAACGTGGACCTGCTGGTCATGGCCAACGCCATGTGAGTCATCCCTAACCCTCCACACCTTCACACACAACTGCTCTGAGATACAGGGTAGTTTAGCTTAAGTCACACTTACGTTACAGTAGTGGTATTTCATGAATGTTGCAAACACTAGAAGTATAAACTATGCTTATACAGCTTTAATATACAAATGCCATCTATCAACTTGACTATCAGCTGTCAAATTCTGTCAAAGACTGTCTGTCAGTCTATCTGTCAAACTGTCGAAATTGCAATGGTTAGCCTTTTGCAAGCTAGCTCAAACGTACCAACTACTTCAAAAAAAGATTGACCTTCAAGACTTTATGACTAAGTACTTTAATGAGTGGACTTGAGATAGTGGGCTTTGGCTTGAATAAGGATGTGCCCTTGGACTATGAATCTTGCTCATTCATGGTTTTAAGCGTATCTGTTTGAACTGTGCGTATGGAGATGACTAAGTGGCCTTAGCCATTGCTGACCTCATACTCTAATCACTGCAGACCCACTCAGTCCTCTGGCACCCTGAGCCTGAATGGAGGGATATGGATGGCCAGTTTGCTATGAGTCACATTCATTTATTTTAAAGGATGCGAGCAGTGGACTTTCAATTCAATTTCGGTTTTGAGGTTCAGCAGTGCATTAGCTCGCTGTAACGAATGTCCCGTCTGAATATGGATTTGGCCATTCGTGTTGTGTGTCTTTGTGATGAAGCACTCGCTATTGCTTCTCTTCTGGAGCCTCTCTGAAGCGTTACTTCCTCTTTGTTTTTTCTATCAACAGTGAATTCATCAATGGAACGAGGTAAGTCACAACCAGACAGTACCATACACTCTAAAGAAAAATTAATGTTGAGGAGGTCATGGTATTCTACTGTAATTTAATATGGGAGCTGAGTCTCATAGCTACCTCTCTCCCTATATTACTCCTCCGTCTTGGGATTGATTTGTTAGTAGTGCATACCTGGGTAATAGCAGCTTGTTGTTAAAACACAGTGTCATATTATGGCTTTTTGTGCCATATCTGGTATAGTTTAATTCCCTTGTCTATTGAGGTGTGTTTGGCTGGTGGTGTGTGGGAGGCTGTGGGTTTCTGAGTCTTGTGTGGTCTTTGATTGGCAGCTGCGCTTCAGACTCCAGGGTGCCTCTGAAGATCGTGACTCCGGTGGTCATCACAGTCTTCGTGCTGGCGCTCTACCTCCATGCTCAACAGGTGGAGTCCACGGCCAGGCTGGACTTCCTGTGGAAGCTGCAGGTGTGTGTGTGTGTGTGTGTGTGTGTGTGTGTGTGTGTGTGTGTGTGTGTGTGTGTGTGTGTGTGTGTGTGTGTGTGTTTGAAATGTGTAAGATCTCACCGTCGACTCATTCCTCTCAACTATTTTCAAATTGCCATCTGCATTACCTAGCTTTACGCCTGCTATTTGCGTCACGATGCAGTGATGTAAAGATTAGCTACATCAAAGGCCAGTGCTTTGTTATTGCCTTTGAAACGGCTTCTCTGCAAGCCTCCTCGGATGAGGTTTGTACTTATCAAACACCAGTCCTGGCATTCGTCTAATTGGATTGTGAGCTCCAGGCAAATCAAATCAGGAACCCAAAGTAAAAACCATATTACTGTTTATGGAATTAGCTGAAGCTATGGGGCTGACGGTAAAGGGGGAAGCCCCCAGTGCCCACACACACACACACACACACACACACACACACACACACACACACACACACACACACACACACACACACACACACACACACACACACACACACACCAGTGCCCTTGGAGAAAAAGGCTGTCTGCCAATCTCATCAGCCCTGCCCCTCAGAGGTACTCTCCAGCGCTTAATCCAATCAGTGCTCCTCAAAGACTTCTTCTGTATTTCAGGTCTAGAAATAGTGGAACGATATGTTGTTGCACTTGGAGGGCAAGCTTGATGAGGGGCTGGTTGTGAAACCCTGGTCGATAGCAGTATGTCTTCATTCAGCGCTTGAATTCATGAATATTGTAATGCGTGCTCTACAAATCAGTGGAATGTGATATTCATTTCAGCACAGGACAGAGACTTGGCCATTTGCAGTGAAGGCTTTTGATTATATAATGAGCCTCAGATATGGCTACAGAACATCCACAGAATGTAAAACTCTGGGCAGCATCCCACTTTTGTGTTCCCGGGTTGTATTAGAACAGAGGTGATGTCTGTAACATCTCTTTGCCTGGGTATGGTTGATTTGACCCTTCTCAGCCCCAGTCTATTTTATGGATGTCAGTCCACCTGTCTACCTCTCAGAGGGTTAGGGGGGCTTCCATTCCAATCCCCCATGCACGGTCATTAACCTGTGTGTGATGGACACGTGACTGCTCCCACCCTCACAGGCTACCGAGGAGAAGGAGGAGATGGAGGAGCTGCAGGCCTATAACCGGCGTCTCCTCCACAACATCCTGCCCAAGGACGTGGCGGCACATTTCCTGGCACGGGAGCGGCGCAACGACGAGCTGTACTACCAGTCATGCGAGTGCGTTGCTGTCATGTTCGCCTCCATCAGCAACTTCTCCGAGTTCTACGTGGAGCTCGAGGCCAACAACGAGGGCGTTGAGTGCCTGAGGCTGCTCAATGAGATCATCGCCGACTTCGACGAGGTACAGATATGCCTTCTTTCGAAAAAAAGCATCTTCTCTCCCTGTATTATCTATCTATACAAAGTATGTCTGACTGACCATCTGTTTGACCACCATCACTGACATTCAGGTAAAGGGTTATCAATCTGCTTTTCATAGATTTGATGTATGGTTCAGTGTTTTGAGGTTTTGATACTTAGTTACTGTGTAGATGAATAGCAATTTGTTTGCAGTTTATCTTCCTAAAATATCCTGCGCTTAATTAGCTGAAATTTAAAGTCCATGAAAACCAGGTCATCGTTACTTTGATCAGTAAGGATATTGCTGAGCAGCAATTACAGGCAAACACCTACACCCTCCAGAGACGCAACTGTGTTCTGTTCATAGTTAGGAGCAGCAAGCACAATTACTTTCTTACTCCTAACTGAAGTCTTTCCTCCCTCTTATGACTACTAGTTTCTGTCTTTCTTACTCCTAACTGAAGTCTTTCCTCCCCCTTATGACTACTAGTTTCTGTCTTTCTTATTCCTAACTGAAGTCTTTCCTCCCCCTTATGACTACTAGTTTCTGTCTTTCTTACTCCTAACTGAAGTCTTTCCTCCCCCTTATGACTACTACTTTCTGTCTTTCTTACTCCTAACTGAAGTCTTTCCTCCCCCTTATGACTACTAGTTTCTGTCTGTCACCTCTTTCGTGAATGTCAGAGATTAGCTCTTCTGTTTGCTGTACTGCATGCCTGAGGCTGTTCAGCTGTGACTATAGGCAGGCTGGACGGAGATGTCATGTCTTGGTTAATTTCTTCCCCCCCCCTCCCCTCTCTTCCTCTCAGATAATCAGTGAGGACCGTTTCCGTCAGCTGGAGAAAATCAAGACCATCGGCAGCACTTACATGGCCGCCTCCGGCCTCAACGACTCCACGTACGACAAGGTTGGACGCTCCCACATCCGAGCCCTGGCCGACTACGCCATGCGCCTGATGGAGCAGATGAAGCACATCAATGAGCACTCCTTCAACAACTTCAAGATGAAGATTGGTACGCTGGCACAGTTGCTCAGCATGAATGTCATTTAGTCATTTTGCCGATGCTTTTGTCCAAAGTGACGTAAAAGGGACAGAACATCCAAGCTACAAGCAATGACACCATAAACTGACATTTCTGGAACAATCAGTGTGTTGGTTGGCAGGTTTTCTGAATACTTTCAAGGGGTATAGAAAGTGCAGTGCTTTCGCTTTGTGAGCGTAGTTGTTCGACCTGCTGTCAGTTAGGGCTGAACGATTAATTGCATTTGCGATATAATCACGATATGATAAAACACGATTTTCTAACCGCAAGGTGCGCGATTAAAATGTGGTATAAAAAAAAAAGATGGTACATTTTGCACACAGTATTTCAAAAGTGCATGCCTTGTGTTTATACGTACAATAACTTTGTTTAAATTACTTAAATGCACAGTGGCAAAGCCACCGATTTGTTGTTCTTGTTTCTGTGATGAGCAGTTAAATGAAAATGTAAAATGTGGGAAAGAATATTTAACACTAAATGTATCTTATATTGTGTTGGTCATATTTAAATCTTTCATTACGTTTTGTTGGTGGATCGCAGTCACAGTATTGGGGGATAAAAATCGCAATTTTATTATTTTCCCAAATCGTTCAGCCCTAATGTCAGTTGAGGACCATCCTCTGGCTTATTTCACTTCTAGTCAAGAACATATTTGTCTTAACATGTATTAATTTAGCATATGAATGCTGTGTCAGACAGTATAGTACAGCATTACATTAGGATGTATGCTCCTTGGGTATCACTTCACTTATGAGTATGTGGGTCCCCTTCACAGGACTGAACATGGGCCCCGTGGTGGCGGGGGTCATTGGGGCACGGAAGCCTCAGTATGATATCTGGGGGAACACTGTGAACGTGGCCAGCCGAATGGACAGCACTGGTGTGCCGGAGAGGATCCAGGTGAGAACAAGAGTGGCTGTCTAAAATGACCAAACATGAATTTGAACTCTCCTCGTATTTGTATCAGGTGCTCAACTTATTATTGGTCCTATATAAGTGCATTGTACTTAACCCCAGTACATCTTCTCACAATGAAAAGGCCATCGTCTAACATAAAAAGTGCAAAGTGCTTATCTGTTAAGTATTACGTCCAGTACCTACGGACACTTGGTCTGTGGTCCATTTCCCTGGAAAGAAATTCTTCTCACCCATGTTTAGAACAGTACAAGACTAATAAATGGAGCTGAAAGTATTTAATCAAGCTGTCTGGTCTCAGTCAGTCTGTAACTATTCTCTGTCTCTTGTCCCTCAGGTGACCAGTGACCTGTACCAGGTCCTGAACTCCTACAACTACGTCCTTGAGTGCCGGGGGCCTGTGAAAGTCAAGGGCAAAGGGGAAATGACGACTTACTTTCTGAACGGAGGGCCCAGCAGCAGTTAACATCCTCACCCTTCTCCCCCTAAAGCAGCAACAGAAGCTGAGGACAGGTACACTGTGGAGAGGAGAGGAGAGGAGAGGAGAGGAGAGGAGAAAAGTGAGCAGGTGTTTCTGTGTGGCTAGACCAGCAGTTGACATACAGGACAACTAGACCTGTCCAAACACTCTGGCATAACACTCCTTCGGCTCCTTGTTATATTCTTATCAACCCCCCCCCACCCCACCCTCTCCTTATCTGCTGGGCCTGTCAGTTTGGTTGGTTGGAATGTTGAAGAGCCTTGCAGCCCCCCACCCTCACCTGTCCCCTTCTGAAAGGACTGGAGGAGCGCCACAGCACAGGGCCTTTCAGGGGCCGGCGTCACCAAAAGAGGCCAAAGAAACGCCAGCCAGGACCAGACTTGAAAGCAGGAGTCCAAATGTCTGTTTTTATTTCTCTGACCTGAGTGCAAGAGGCGCTCAAACTTAGAAGTGGTCTTTTCTCTCTTACCCCCCACCCCCTGAGGAGGTTATCCCCTGAGAGGCCGTGATCACCGTGACACGCCTGCCTCTAAGATCCAGGAGGCTCCAGAGCTCAAAAAGCTCTGCATGAGGACACTGAAATGTGTACATGGGTAAAACACTTGGCTGTTTTATGTGTTTATCTGTATCCTTGAGCCAGTGTGTGCTTCATAGGAACGCATTGTCTTTGAACACCATGGAGTGGTACAGATGTGGCAGTGTCAAAAAAAAAAAAAAAAAACACACAAAAAAGTAAACCTTGGGTGAACTAACATGGCTGCCAAGCCAGAACCGTGGCACTACCAACCCTTTACTGCAGAAGATCTCCAACTCTGCCCGGGAGGTAACCAGGCTTGCCTGATGCTTGGAATCGAAAGCTGACAGTGTTATCTGTCTGGGTACTTGAATGAACAGATTGAGACTGTGTGTGTTTGCGCGCAAGTGTTTGTGTGTGTGTGTGTGTGTGTGTGTGTGTGTGTGTGTGTGTGTGTGTGTGTATACATGTGTATTTACACAATGCCCCCCTCTCCCCAAACCTAAATGCTCACACACAGTCCCACCGATGTCCGTTTAAACTGAAGACACTTTCAAAGATAGAGAGAAAGTCCAAGTAAGGGTCTTTTTGTATTTATGACATTTTTGTATTTTAACTCAAAATACCAAACCTTCAAATATTTTAGATTCTATATTTTCTACATTGATAGAGAGTAAGAGAGAGAGAGAGCGAGAGAGAGCGAGAGAGAGCGAGAGTGAGTGAGAGAGAGAGAGAGAGAGAGAGAAAGAGAGAAAGAAAGAGAAAGAGATCTATGGACACCAATGTGTATTGAGATGTGTATACCTGATGGAAATGTTATTACAAATGTGCACATTTTATCACTCACTGCAAAACAAGAGAACCACATGGCTCTAGTGCTTTGGAATCGTATAGCTCAGAGAACCACATGGGAACCACTTTCAATCAGAGAACGCTTGTCAGAAACCCTTTCCACCACTCCCTTTATATTTATACCCCCAATTTCGATAGAGGCAGGACAGATGACTGAATATTGTAAGTTCATGAAGGTTGAATCAACAGTGTTAAACATGAAAAAGGCCTTTTGAGGTGGTCAGAAATCAACACAGTGACAAGATATGCTATGAAAAGGTCATGTAACGTTTGCGATGGCAGAAGACATAGGAGATGATGTCTTCCGGGTGCCCTAGAGCCATTTCCTTTGCACTGCACTTCTGTCAACCTGACCCCCCACCACCACCACCACCAGCCCAACTTAATCAGATGGTACGACCCAATGAATGTCCATATACTTTTTCTCCAATGAGGCCTTTGTGATTGAAGGTGTAGTGAGTGGGTGATTTTGCCACTGTATATCAATGCAAAGTGGACTAGTGGGAGACCCACAAGGACAGATGACCTGCTGTTTAGTTATTCTTACTGTACCGGTGTCCTGGAGACACTTCGGCGCCGGTGTTGTCACAATGAAAAATGCTATTTCAGGTTCCTACAACACCTTCCTTCCAATAGTCTGTTTTTTTCCCTCTTGCTTAACCAGCAAATGTAGAATGAGCCGTGTTCTATGAGTACAGTCTTGAATTAGATATTGCATTGCCTTTTTTGGACCAAGTCTCAGGCCAGCGTCATAACCTTTTAGAGTGGAAACCTACAAGGACATCAAGCGAAAAGCTTCCAGGAAACACTAAAGTTACTCAGAAATATAATCAGGAACACTTTCTGACGATTTATTTCCATACACTCACCGGTAACTTTTGATACAGCTGACCTAGAATTTAAAGTCTGTTTTGACTCAAGTTCTGTCTAGTCCCATTTTTCTGTGCTTTTAAATGCAATTCTTGTTTAGGGTAGAGGTACTTACGTTTACATTTTTTTTTTTCAGTGAGAAAAAAGAAAAAATATAATTTTTCACCCTGTCCCCTCAAAGAAGAATTAATGCGGAAGCCTCTTACACCATCTAGGTGGTTAGAGAGAGGGAGGATTAGGTGCAACTGAGTGCAAATCCCTGCAGTTAAAAATCTTGGGTTGTCTTTTGCCTATCTATCATGTTCAACACTATGCTGTTTTTTACATTCAAATAAACCACTACAATGTTCAACTTACTCAGGTCTCTCTCTGAAGTATCATTTTCCCTTGCATTCACCACATAAATAATAAATACATTTGCCCCCAGATTCATATAAAAACAACAGGTGTCTGGGTTAACCTATGGATGTAGCCATCCACATTTAGGTGTGCTGAAAGAATGTTACTCCTGTTACACAACAGTTACTGTGACTGCAGCCATCTCAACATTCACTTCATATTACTGCACTGCACCAGTCCAGTCCCCTGGTAAAACACCTTATGGAAGTCTCTGCATATGCTATGCACCAGCATTAGTTTATGTAAAACCTAATCACATGAAATGCTAAATGATATCTCGGAGCTCACACTATACGAGGCACAGCACCGGGGCCAAAATCACGGCTGCCATCATTGATACATTTACATGTAGTACCGCATCATTCCAGAAGGGGGCAGGAGAGCCCTATCTGTGGAAACTGAAGGATTAACGCCAATAGTAAAGTTGCACCTCTACAGAAAGCAAAGATGGCGAAAGCCCAGCAAGAGACACCAGCTGTGCTGAGCAGTCCTACCTCTGGGATGGCGTGCATGATCAGCCTCCAGGCACCAACGTCTTCCAGGTGAGGATATGCCACACATGCTTATGAATTGCACTGCATGTGTGGCCTTACACATTCATATGGTTTCAGTACAGTGGATCCAAGAGGACTATTTGTTAGCTATTTATAAGTCCTTTGGTGAGATTTCCACGTCCATCTCAGAAATAATCTATTCTCAGTGCAGACTGCAACTACTGCTATACTAACTTCTCTACCAATTTCAAAACTTAAGGCAATGATTTTTCTCATTTCGACCTCCTGCAGCGTTTGTCAATGCATGCCAAGACCAGAGTGTGTCTGGCAATCACTAAATGTACAGGGCCTATACTGCCAGGGCTTTCTAACAAGCCCCTCACTACATGAGAGAACTAAAGTTTGAGTTCTATCTTGTGAACTTGTGTCACCCCAACCTGCATCCACATTTTGAAGAACCCAAATGAAGTCTGACTTTTTGTGTGGGAGCAGTCAAGACAATACACAGAACTGAGGTATTTGGTTCTTTTTAAGGAAAACAGCATGCATAATAATCACCCTTGCAACAATCAACTGTCTCGACTGCAAATGTGCTTGGAAATTAACCAGACTTTCAAGAGCTGATCAAAGCGTTTCTCACAGTATAATTTAGGGGGAAAATACATTGCATGTCTGACCCATGTTGATTACCGCTGACTTTTCTGCTCCATAAGTTATTTTCTTGCGTGAGTCCGATGACCACATAAATGTGAACCTTTAAACTCCACTGCAGGGCAACTACCCAGCTAACTTAGATATGACATGAGCTGACTGATATGCAACACAATGTTTTGCTCTTTGCTCTGAAGTTACGCTCAGGCTAACATTTTGTCTCTGCACCTTTTTGTCTTAGCTCTAGTGAACACACAGAACAGCACACACCCCAAAATGCTTCTGTCGTTTATGTTTACAGGTCTTCTTGTACAGACAGAATATATTCATGTGAGATGCAATCCATCCAGTTGACCAAAAACATCAAACTGGATGGATGAACAAAAAGAAAAAAAAGAACAAAAAAAACATAAATAATACAAAGAGTTTGAGACGTAACAGTTTGTCAGCACACGGTTTGAACCATCACCTGCCGTGCCCAGAGCATCATAAAAAAGGCGCCCTGATCAGGGAAGGTACGGGCTGCCTGCCCCATAAAACAAGAGAGTTGCTGCTGCAAGGAAAAGCCAGATCCATCAGACAGCACCTGGGATGATATCAAAGAACCGGAGTAGAGAGATATCCATCAAGGGTGTGTTTGTATCTGTGTGTGTGTGTGTGTGTGTGCGTGTGCGTGTGTGTGATAGTGTGAAAGAGACAGTGAGAATGTGGAGATGATCCACTTGCAGAGCAGAGCATACCAGAGACAGCTGTATGACACATGGCGTGTATTAAAAATGAAAATGTCATGCCTGATGTTCACCGTGCTGCTAGAGGGTGCTGACTGATGGCCAAAGTTTGCATTTCCAACTCCATATCTCAGGGTCGTGTTTAGTCTGTTGGTGTGAGAGTGGAGGGATGATGAGAGCCATAGCAGCCATCTCCCAACACTCCCACTGATTAAATAGCATCATTTTATCGTTGGGTCTGTATGCACACAAAAAATAAAATTTTCCTCCAAATCTGATTTAAAAAAAAGAACTACGAACAGGTAAATTAAACACCAACATAAAACATAAATAGCTACCATGCGATTGCTTTGTTTTTCTTTGATTCGGAGTATCCCCTGCATTTAACGTGGCCATAATGTCTGTGAGGGAAACCCAAGCTCTTGACCAATTATGATATCAGCAAAGACTGACTTACAGATTCTGACTCACCAATCACCAATCAGTCTCTCTAATCTAACCACACTACCGTACTCTGGATGAGGCCCTCAGCTGCTGACACAGACAATTCACTGCACCTAAACAAACATCACAGCACGTCGTCTGTTGACCATGTTGGTGAAAAGCTGAAGCTGAACATGCTAAAGACCCTGGAGCCAGCTGATTGTAATTTTACCACAGGAACTTTGCCCTACAGTCCTGGCTTGCGTAGGTAGCTTAGCACAGACATGGCTTTAGCTTTAGCCTCCAGGGCTTCTGTGGATTCTCCGTCCAGTACACCCGGGGGGAAGAGTCTCGCTCTGCCTTCCCTTCTTGTCTTAAGACAGTCCAGTTGAACAGAGGCGGTCCTGGCCAGTGTGTGAGTGTGAGGGTGTGTGTGTGTTGGGGTGGAGGATGTCTGGTCAGACATTGTAGTCAGGAGCCTTGCCTTGGGGCAGGCGCAGGCGGATCTGCAGCGTGATGAAGGCGCCCACAGTCACATGAAAGAGGATCTGCCACACGTTGCGCAGTTCATATAGGTACATGTTACACAGGCAGATGAGTGCGAGGGCCAGGAAGGACTTGATGTTCCTCCACACGGAGAAGTAAAAGAACAGGTAACCCTGCAGAGGGAGGGAGCAGAGCAGAGGGGAACAGATGATAAACCAGAGAATATCAAACCATCACAGGAGACCAGACTTGTACAACTATGTACTGTATAACACAAACACACATATACAGACAAGTACACACACACACGATGTTTAACTTTACAAACAGAACGTCTGAGTGTGGAGACGCTTCAGTGGCTTCACACTAGCTGATGCGCCACAAACACGAAGCCATTCCATCTAGCCTCTTCCACTGAGGCCAATCTGTCGCTGTAATGACCCAATCTGGCTGACAGAGGCGTATCTTTAGACTCAGCACAATTTACCAACAGACTGTGGTCTAACGACCAGTGTGCTATAAATACTAATCTTTTAAATGGCATACTGATTTTAATACCTATCAGCAAAATAGACAGAAACTATGCGATGAGGGGTGCCATTGTGCAGTCTGAAGAGAAGCCAAAACAGAACGTCTAATGGAGGGTCATTGGATTTGTTTATCATTATGCAAACAGTCCCTTAATATCCGTTTAATAATCAGCTAAAAAGGCACTTATGTTGTGATTTTGGACGGTACGTGAGCACAATATGTAAATGTGCCAATGTTGGGAAATGTGTTTTTTAGTGACATCCTGGAGGTAACAATAATAAACCTGTACAGCACTGACGGTAAAGACAGAAACAGACATGTGCGAAAGAGAGAGTGAAGGATTGAGAGAGAGAGAGAGAGTGAGAGAGTGAAACTAATAAGGCAGGGAAGAGGAAGAGGAGGACAGGGAAAACCACAGCAGGAGAGAGCAGGGGAGATACAGGAAAAAGAAGGGTTGTATGAGATGGCACCTTGCCAGGCCAACAGTAAGTCAGTCAGCCAGTGACAGACAGCACACCCCCACTCCCACCCCACAACCCCCGAGCCCCAACCCCAACCCCACCGCAACCATCTCTCACCTGATACAGACAGGCTGCCGTCCCCAGGAAGAAGGCAATCACGTAATTAAAGTCCTCATCCTCGTTCTGCATGCAGGGGCGGAATACAGAGTGGGGGGGGGGGGGAGGGAAGAGAGAGAGAGAGAGAGAGACCTCTACGTCAGAAACACGCACATTAGGAATTAGAGCAAGAGAAGAGAGCAATGCTAAAGCACAGAGATAAATGAGGCTACTGTAGGTAGCCCAGGGCTATAGGAGTGCATGATTACTATTAGCACCTAAGTGCTGCAATGCGGAACAACTCCATATGTATAAAGCAGGAGTTAGGAGAGCGCTGGATCTTTTCGCTAGAGTTTATACAAATGAAAGTCTAAAGCAATTCATCAGAGGTGTTTGTCAGGATATAGGTTGTGTCCCCAATATGCAGCAACTTTTTTTTTGCAGCAACAAAATTTACTGTGGCGTGTGTGTGGCTGGGTAAACATTGGATTCGAACCCATGGTGTAACCAGCACCACACTACCTTCAACTGAGGCACAATCCTATCCAATTCATCTACCGTTATTGTCATTGGACTCCAGATAGACACAGACATAGACAGAGCCCCCGCTTTATGAGCTGAACAGACCTGTAGTATGCTCTCTATGGCGTGGACCCCCCGCAGCAGGTTGAGGCTGGCACACAACAGACTCAACACGCACGACACCACGCCCGCCAGCGTCACTGGCTCCAGCATCTGGTGCGGAGCTGAAGGGAGAGACAAGACAGAAAGGGGGAGAGAAAGAGAGAGAGACATTTTAAGTGCTATCACAGGCATGTTTGAACATTACCAAAAGAGACTGCTGAGTTTCTTTAAGGTTTCTTATGCTTAAGTAAATTGTGAAAGTGAGAAATGATGACAATTCAGATGAAATGAGCTGAATATAGGGTTTAGCCTCTAGCTGTGAACTCCTGTGCAAATTAAACTTGATAAAATCAATAAATGTGACTGTAATGTAAGCATTATGCAACAGATCAACCAAGCACTGGATTTCTTAAAGCAACCTAAACCACATTGTGGCTGATGTGAGTTTAAAAAATCTGAACTGTAATGTCTTATTTGTGACTATGTTACCGTCCTTTTACCCTTGATCATGACAAGCTCAACCGCTACCTACCAACAGCTTCTTCATTACATCCTCTTTTCATTTCCTTGACCTTTCCTCATGTGTTTGAAGATGAATATAATTAAATCCAGTAGTAGTTCACAAGTAGGTGCGAGCTAAGGGTAGTCGTGTTCAATGTTTACCTCTAAAATAAGGTATTCTGTCTGGTCCAGGCTCACAACATCTTTCTGTAGCCCCCCCCCCCCCCCCCCCCCCCCCAAACATTAAAGCTAGTCCAGGCTTCTTTCATCCTTCTCCAGGGATTACTTCAAACCTTCAATGTAAGGCACCTAATAAGGATCTCAGGTGTAACGCCTTTGATTCTCTCTGTGTATGTATTGGTACAGGGGGGTGGGGGTGAGGGTGAGGGTGGGGGTGGATGTGGGTCATGCAAACTCCAGCTGCCCAGCAGCACACCAGCCCAGCGGCTAGGGCTGCATCCCCACGCTCTCTCTCCCCACCCCGCTCAGAGACGCGGCTCACACAGCCATCTGCAAAAACACCTTTGGAGTCGAGACATCAGAGGAGCCTTCCAGGAATGTGCCGTACATTCATAAACACGTTCGCTCACCAAACACTCACATTCTCACACACATTCACACACATGAATGAGCACACGCACACATGCATGCTCACACCTACACGTACGTCCACACACACACCTCTTTGAACACACAAGCCTACTTCACACGCGCACGCACACACCTGCTCACACATGCAAACACGCACACACACAGACACACACGCACACATACACACACACACACCAAGGCAGAAATAGTGTTTGATGAGGGTGTTATCACCGGCAGCTGGGAGGGAGGGTATGGTGTGTGTGCCTGTGCTGACGTGATGAGATGCAGAAGAGCTGGAGAGTTCTGCTTCGCCTCTTTGGCTGTTTCACCAGCTTCAAATGTCTTGTTTCTGCTGCCGGCGCGTACGCCCTTGGATAGGTGGAGACAAGCACCTATGCCGTTGTAACTTGGAGCAGTTAGTACTTAGTCATTGTTTGATCCTGTGGCTGAACTGGTGTAACCGGGTAAACAACAGCAAGGTCATATGAGTTCGATTTCAGCGAGCACCAAGAGAGGGCGATGAGAATGTGGATAAAAGTGTCTGCTAAATGAATGTAAAATTGGTCAGTGCATATGAGCTTCTGCTTGGAAGTGGTGTTTTTAAAAGAGTTTGATGTCTGACCAGTACCTAAGCCCCGATATTTGTGTAAAAGAATCTGGTGTGTGATCAGTACCTATGCCCTTGTACTTGGAAGGGGTGTGTTGGGAGAAGCCGTTGACTGATCTCAGGTCCTCTGCGGAGAGCTGGTAGGGGGGCCGCAGTTTAATCTCCGTCTGCATGTCGGCCAGGTTGATCTTGGTGGAGAGCGAGCGCGGACTGTTGTAGCGCTGTTTGGTCTTCTGGATGAAGTTGTCTGTCAGGGAAACGACACGATGACCGCAGACAAATTCAACTTTTCATTCCTAACCACAAATAGCGACAGTGCTTACTTACGCAGCATTTCCCAAATTAAAGGTATAGCTTTTGCAACAAAAACAAACATATAGTTCAGGTTACACCAATTACTCCTCAGACATGAAAACATTAGAGGCTGATGCAAATCCACAGCAACGTTTTCAAATGGAATCAGGTTTACTGACTGTTCCAAAATACAGAGACTCTTTGCAATGTAGTGCCAACATACTGTAGTGGGAAATTAATCTATATTAAAGATATTATACGATGTACTGCACTGTCATTAACACCCAACTCATTCCACTTATAAAACTGGATTAGCATTGGTCTTGGAGGGAACTCCAAACTGTATAGATGTATTAATGTCTACAATCTAGCTGTGACGTGCTTCATAATAGACCGTCGATGTGGGCCTTGCTGTTACAGCCCACTATTGGCTATCTTTCGGTTTGTCGTTTGATGAAAATGCACATTGGGATTCATGTTGTTCTGCTTACCGAACTCGATGAAAGAGTAAGGCCGCACGGCGCTGTTGATGCGCTTGGTGTCGTAGGTGACGATGAACTCTCTCTGCAGTTCATCCAGGAAGCAGAAGGCTAGAACGTTGGGGTAGCTCTCCGTACACACCATCAGGTAGCCCACACCCAGCGAACTGATGAAACTGAACACAACAAGGCACAGGGGAGGGCAATGAGTCGAGAAGGTGGAAGCCAACCACACAAGCGCGCACATACATACACACACACACACAAATACCCCAAAACACACACACACACACACACAATCAAGAACAACTTAACCCAGTGCACAGAAACATCAGAGCCGGATTACGATTAAAGACGATGAGCCTGACGGATGTGCAACAGATGAAAGAGACACACTCACTGAACAACAATACATTCCTGTCCCACATCAAAGAGAGCTCGAAACACACACACACACAAAATTATACACACACTAAGACCAGTTCCCCTGATACTCCAGTTCATTTCGAAGTAAATTCACACAGCCACTCATAACACACAGCTGAGAGGTGTAAAAGAGGCAGCGAGTTGTATTAGGTCATCAGGGCCTCCGATCCCACTTCTCCTTGGTGCGCCACTTCTAACAGGAAGTGCCCCAGCAGAGCGCTGATGTAACGTCTCTGACTGGAACACTCAGAGCTCCCGTGTTGCCTTGTTTCTAACGGGCCCGGAGAGACTGTAGTAATGTCCTGGCAGGGCCAGTGGACGGGCTGGACTCCAGCCACAAACGTGGAAACGACATCTGCTGTTACCGCGGGACCCGGTGTGAGGGTGGGAAAGGCAAGGAGCAGCAGGCACGAGGGGGGAAAACAACCTGTGAGCACATCACGGTGCATTAGCAAAAAAAAAAAACACACACACACACACACACAAAAAAATGTCTTTTGCTAATTTCACTTCCATGTCCAAATGAAATTAACTGCTAGGGCTATTGGCAAACCCACTCTAAACTTCCTCTACAGCAATGCACCCCAAGAACTAGTGAGCTTGTTCTACCCCTTCTTATCTTTCTCCTTTAAATGGACGGGGGAGGTTGACGGCTGCGGAGGAAGTGAGGCCAGTGTTGTCACAATCTGTGCGTCAGCGCAAATGCCTCCACTGAGAGATGAAACAAACCCATGACTCACACACTCAAGCAGCAGGAGAGAGAGGGAAAGGGAGAAGGAGAGAGAGAGAGTGAGGGCGGAATAGAGAATGAGAGAAAGGTTGAAAGAAAAAGTTCTTACCAGGGACTGAGGACAGAGAGCGAGACTAAGACAGAGAAGAGGAGGAGAAAGACAAACAGAGTCGAAGAAAGACTGAGAACGAGAAGCTCGCTCCTACCAGTGAGTACAAACCAAGGGAGAGAGAGACTGAGAGAGAGATCGCAATCTTTAACCCCAGAGAGAAGACAGGGTTGTAGAAGGAAAGAGAGGGAGATGGAGAGGCAGAGAGTCTGTCTATTCCCTTCTGCTTGCGTTAGGAAGTTTTCCTGGGTGATGGATGACGGCTGTCTGGACTGCCAAAGTGGCAAAATGGCCACCCTGCCCTCAAAAGAAGCCATACGTCTGCATTAGGCCTCGCTGAGGCAGCCTCACATCCACACATTACATTAGTCCCTGTTTGATAACCGCAACTCCCCTCCTCCTGCCTCCCTGCCTTTTCATGGGCCCACGTTCGTCTTCATTAATCCACCGGGACATCAAATGAGTCTTTAGGGCGCGGGTGTCAAGAAGTCCAATTGTGAGAGGGGTGGGGGCCATGGCGGGGATTCGTTCCCCTCGGCTGACGCCACTTTGATCAGGACGTTAGCGGCATCCTGCCGATCCACATAAACACACTCAGTCATTCACCAGGGGCAACTTTCAGTAACGGGACAGCCAGCGTGAGTGAGTGAGGAAGCACGTTGTGAAGCTGTGCAAAGTGTGCAGTTATGAGTTGTTCTGCCATCATGTTGTGTGAACTATTTATTGCGGATAACCAGTTCATCCTACTAACACTCACTTCCGTAAGCACAAACACTCACTCACGCACACATACACACTCTTAACAAGAAAAACAACAAAATATCCTGGCTCATCTCCATCTAGGAGGTACTCAGCTCATTTCACTGACAGCATCAACCGCACTTTTATTAAAAAAACAAAAAAAACTTTAATCAGACAGCATTTGATCAAGGCTTCAAAGGTTCCTTCAAAAGGAAAGTCATGTCAAGAAGACGCACACAAAACCACACACAGGCCTGTGCCACAAACTTTAATCTGAAGCCCCAAGATGTCTGGTGTCTGAAAATGAACATCAAAGACAGGAGCTGATCTCATGCAAGAGCACTTTCAGCAACACTTGGAAAGCAGACTGAAAGCGCTGACAGCACATGAGGATTGTGAGGATTGTGGCTAATATATGCAACAATACTGAATACTGAAAAGAGTTACAAAAACCAGTTCTTGATAAACAACTGAATGTAAAACAACGTAGGATTTTTTTATATAATAACAATCTATTGTGCTACCAAATTTCTTTCTATTTTGACTGACTGACTGAATATAAAAGGCAAAAATGGAGAGAAAATAAAAGCAGAGGAAAAATCAACTCCTAGTGACAGTTTAGTCTGTTAATTTTGACAATGATATTTTCCTTTAAAAGACAGGTATGAGGTATAATACTGAGCCATTACTGAGAGAATACTGCCTGCGTTAATAACAGCATCAATGTTTAACCCGCCAAATAATTTGCCCGCCTAAATTCTGGCACACGACCCTCAACAATAACATTTTGATTGATCTTTTACAAGACACTTACTTGACATTGTACTGGCCAGTCTTGAAAGTGCAGCGGTCAGGGAACTGGCTGAGTTTTTTGGACAGGCCCTTTAGATGTTTCTTGGTCTCCTGAAGCCCTTTGTCCTGCTCATAGTCTGTGGAGGCGGAGAGGGGCAGCCCATCCCTCACACGCACCACTGACGCAAACAGAACCATTGACATGTCGCAGTACACCTGAAGGTGCTGAACTGTAGAGAAAGAGAAAAAGGTTTGGGGACTCACATGTAATTTGCCTATGTTTTTGTGGTGACTGCAGTCTTAAACAAAACGTGCTGACACTGCTTTTTAAGAAAAATACTATTTTCCTCAAGAAGAAGATAATATGGGTATTAGGTGCGACATCCCACTGAATGATGCGATTTCAGTTGTTCATGTAAATATCAACAAGGAGACGATGAGGAGGCATTCACTAGAATCAGTACCCTGGATAGCACCAAAGACATTAGCGCACGCCACATCTCACGACACTTGCCAAGTACGACATTCACCACCTCAACTTACGGTAGTGCTACCTAACTTAGCTGAGATAGCATGTCAATAGCCTAATTAACGTTCAAAATACGATATATTCATATACTGAAACGGGGTGCATGTATTATTATCAGAATAACCCACGTGTAAAACAACTACTAATTCAAAATGGCAACATAACTTTGAAACAAGCAGGTTCCGATCATAAACATATGGAGACCTTGTGGCTTTAAAATCAGCTAATGTTAGCCAGCTGGCAAGGTAAAACAGAGAGCTTCTGCTGATGTTTTGGACATAAGCATGTTAGCTAAGCTATAGCCAATCCAGATCCCACTGGTGGTCTGTTACATGAAGTAGCCAGGTGGTTGCCCTTGTATTGACAATGTACAGTTATTTAATATTCAGATCCCTTCTAAATGAGAGGTTACCGGTTAGTACCAGATAACCTCGTCATCCCTAATGAGCGAGCTAGTTAGCTGACTTAAACCTAATATTAGCTAGCCACATCCTGCATGTCCATATCCACATGAAGTTTCGTAGAAAATATATCCTAATATTATCTATGTTGCATGCATGAAATCCTCACAGCCACACCCCAAGCACTGCATAAAGTGAATTAACGTTTCTATCGGTTGTCTCTTTTCGATCAGTTGCAACACCTCCCTCATCTATGTCCGCAGTAGCAGGGACAGTAACGGTACTGTCATTGCATCCAGATAGCTAGCTTAGTAAGATGGTTAGCTAAAGCTATGTCCTGGCACCATAACAGGGCAGGCCATTTCCACTCCAAAAGTAAAGTTATAAAAGTGAATAATGCTAACCTGAACGTAGGCATAGGCTACTCGTGTGTATTTGTGGAATGTCGTTTATCTCCAGAAACTGAGATTTGCATGATTGCCTTTTGTCAACAGCTCTCACGTCTGAAACCCTCACAGGAGGAGAGTGTGCAGGGCTACTGTTTACGTGGCCACGAGCAAAGCATTGTGGGTAACATCAAAAGTACGCAGGAGAAGCCGTGCTAACGGGGATTGGCCTGAACTTCAGAGGAAGGTGTGGTGTGAAATTAAGAGAAGATTTTGAAATGAAAACAAAATCTTGATGGAAATTATTGTAGTGTTATCGTTGTAGTGCCTATGTTAAAATTGTTGCTGCTGCAAAATTTCGATAATTGTAGCAGATTTATCTATATTTTTCGAATAAATGTTTTCATTAGAAGTTCCATTCTTTTCAATGCTCTGTTATCCAGAGTTTAAGATAGCCTATTATTTTTTTGGCCACAACTGGGAGATTACATAAGATAGTTGCATGCACAAGATAATTGGACATACTGTATGTTGACAGAGCCAGATCTAATCAGATCCAACTTGTGCATTGCAGCGATGTAGGCCTATACCTTAGTGTACTGGGGAGAGACAATCATTTGATTTGTGGATAAACCCATTAGAATGCCACCTGATAGGTTGAGCCCTGTTTGACAGCGTGTGACAGCGTTGGTAGTTAACAGTCTACTCTATACAATAACAAACACACACACAGACACCTATGTAATTTCAATAATTTTAATACAGCATAGTCCTTTTTCTGATGCACAGTAATGCACTTGGACTCCTTCCCGTGTGTTTTAATAGTCCCTTATAATGTCTATGGTATGATCCACTGCCTTGCCCCCAGCCTAATGTGGGCTAGAGAGAAAGTGGTGAGACAGATCGTTCTATCGTTGGTGGATGACGACCTTCTGTAGGCCGAAGAACTTTGGAAAGGTTAACTTTATTAGTTCAAATGACGGATATGTCAGACATTTCTTTACTTCTACCATTTAATTGAACTAAATATGTTTATATTCTTATGCAGACTACATCTTGTCCTCATTAATTTACTGTTCGCTTAGTTACAGTAACAGTTACCATTTAGCTAAATTGTGTTTGCAGCTGTTTGAATGTGTAATCATTGAATTTGAGGAAGCCGATTTTTGTTCTCAATTCGACAATGCGCATCCTCCTAGGACCTAGGACCATCTATTGCAGAGAATCCCTCTGTAGTGTGAAGGAATACCAATGTAATTTCAGATTGTAAGCATGATCAAAATATTGTAGGCCTGTTGAAACGTAGTGGGCATTGTATTTGATATTCGTCATGGCCCAAGGCTTTCTCTGGCTTTCTGCTTGCCTCAGTAGGAATTTTTTGTAACCTATAGTTACAGTTAATAAGCCTACTGTGTGACAAAAGATGAGAGCAGGTGCATATGTATTATGTGACATCAGTACTTTTGATTTCCCTTCAGGAATTGGTCTTAAACGACACTCATGTTATTGCCCCCCACCACCCTCCTCTAAAAGAGATAATAGATTTCTGTCCATGATGGATCAAATGTTAGACATACAAGAGCACTGCGCTGGGAAAGATTTCCTGTCTTTTTCATTGTAGGTATTTGTTCTTGTCGACAAACTTGCAATGAAAAATAAAATGATTGCAACTAATACTGGTACAATAGTGATAAACGCTTTTGTGGACCGTAGAATGTGCCTTTAAATGGGGAATTCATGGTCAGATGGATGGACAGAGAGGGAGAAAGAAAGAGAGACAAAGGTAGGAGTAGAGGAGACTAGGCCTACATGGAGGAGGCAGGCACAAGATTATTTGAGATAAATTCCAATACTGAATGGTAGTTTTTTTTTTAAGAAAAATAAAAAAATGATTGAGTGCAAAAGTGCATGTAAGAGTGTACGGAATACAAATGTTTAAAACATAACATTCATTCCATGGTGTTTCAGAGCTTCAGGTATATATATTGTTTTTTTTCATGAGATTTCCAACACTATTCTCACCGTACCTCAATGTAATTCATAGCCTATTAATATTTCTTCCTATTACTGTGAACCTTCCCATCCACTTAAAAATGTAATGTTTTATTTATCAATATACCTTGTTGCACAAACAATACATTGGTTAATCCTTGAATATCACCCATATGCATATTCTTTGCAGGAGGTTCTGTAAACAACCCCTGCAGCAATACAGCACCAGTGGTGAATGATTAATGATGATGTCGGTCCTGCAATTCTAGTGGTATATTACAAGAACATGTATTCCATCTGCATAGACAGAGAATGTGTTTAATCTGAAACCAGAAAGAGAGGATCGTCGTTATTTGTGATCATAATCTTATATCAAAAAATGAGATCGTGTACCTGTACCCTGGACCCCATTCCCACTGCTCTGCTCAAGTCACACATTCCCACTCTTAGTCCTTTCATCACCAAAGTCGTTAACCTTTCCCTTCAGTCTGGCTTTGTCCCACCTGCTCTCAAGGTTGCTGTCATCCGTCCCCTTCTTAAGAAGACCAGCCTGGACCCGGAGGATCTAGCCAACTACAGGCCTATCTCAGACCTTGCCTTCCTGTCCAAGGTGTTAGAGAAGGTAGTTGCTTCTCAACTTCAGGACCTCCTCAAACACAACAACTTCAGCCCACAGCACTGAAACAGCTTTGCTCAGGGTGACAAATGACCTGCTGATGACAGCCAATGCAGGATCACCCTCACTCCTCATCCTCCTGGACCTGACTGCTGCATTTGACACAGTGGACCACACTATCCTGCTAGAGTGTCTCCACACCACCATTGGACTATCAGATTCTGCACTCAAGTGGTTTCAGTCCTACCTTTCTGGCAGAACTGAATACGTCTCACTGGGAAGTTGCAAGTCCAGACAGCTCCCTGTCTCCTGTGGTGTTCCGCAAGGGTCGGTCCTCGGCCCCATCCTTTTCATTATGTACATGCTCCCCCTCGGACGCGTCATCAGCAGACACGGGATGTCTTTCCACTGTTATGCTGATGACACACAGCTCTATATCAAAACTGCCCCAAGCCCCACTGCAGCCATGTCATCTCTCAACGCCTGTCTTGGGGAGATAAAGGCATGGATGAGCAACAACTTTCTCCAGCTTAATAGTAGCAAAACTGAAGCCCTTCTTGTTGGGGTTCAGTCATCCTCCTTGACTCATCTCACCTTCGACAGCCAGGTCATCCCCCTCTCCTCCACAGTCACTAATCTCGGAGTTAGGTTTGACTCTCACCTGAACTTTAATGATCATATAAAACACCTGTGCAAAACCTCTTTTTATCATCTAAGAAACATCTCCAAACTCCGCCCCACTTTAACCCTATCAGATGCAGAGAAGCTTGTCCACGCCTTTATCTCCTCAAGACTGGACTATTGTAATTCACTTTTCTATGGGATCACTGGCAAGAACATCCAGAAGCTGCAATACATCCAAAACAGCGCTGCCAGGATTCTGATGAAGGTCCGGAAATATGAGCACATAACACCAATATTACACTCACTACACTATGGAGGACCAAACCTGCCATATTTACAAATGAATGAATAAATAAATAAATGTCCACATCCATGCATTTAGACAGAAATAAATGGATAAATGTTTTAATTAATGCACAATTGTTAATCAAACATTTATGTATGTATTTATTCATTCATATATTTATTCACTTATTCATTCATTCATTCATTCATTCATTCATTCATTCATTAATTTATTTATTTATTTATTTATTTATTCATTCATTCATTCATTCATTCATTCATTCATTTATTCATTTATTCATTTATTCATTCATTCATTTATTCATTTATTTATTCATTCATTCTTCGTTCCCAATATGATAATGAGAGGAGGCCAGTAGGCGTGGAAACTGACGTGGAAACTGACGTTCAGACATTTTGCAATCAATCCAGAGCCTTCATGATACTGATGTAATGATATGGCTTCGTATGAGATCGACTGGTATCTCCCTTATGTTCCACCCTCTTGCGCGAGCTCTGACTAGAGAGAACTGTCTTAAGTCGACTGCCCTCCCAGTGTTGCCAGATGCGCAATAATGATCCTCCAAAAACGATCATTTTGAGCATTTGGCACGATACTGAGCATTTTGCCAGCCCCACTAGGTGCACTGTTTACAATAACGGTGATTTCCTTCGCAGGAATGGTACCCCATTTTCAAAACCATAGAAGGCTGAGTTAACAAATATTGCCTAGGAAAAGTGATAGCCCGATTAGTGTCTCCGCTGCGCAAATTAAAAGCTGTGTGTGTTTTGTACCACTTAAACTAGTTCTAAAGTATGCCAGGGGGACTCCCGCAATATTGAGATTTCGGAATATTGGCTTTTCGGAACCCTGGGCCGTCCCCAGAGTGCCTACGGGACTTGTAGATCTGACACAAGGTAGGCTACCCTGAGAGATTAGAGGGACACGTTGTTTTTGTTCGCATTTCCAAAGGCCAAAACTTAGGGGGAAAGTTGCCAGCTGTGAATTAAACAGTGTGGGTCCAATTTTCAGCTTTGCCCAACACATGGTCGTCTGATGGTTAGACGGAGACCTGGAGAGGCCTACAAGCCACAGAGTCTTGCACCTACTGTGAAATTGGACTCATCAGAGAAGACGAACTAGAAGACCCTCCAGTCCACTTTGGTTCAATCTTTATGGTCTTTTACAAACCTCAGCCAGGCAAAGTACAACGTTGTCCTGGAAGAAAAACTTGCTTCCTTTTGCTCTGACAATGTTCCCCAACTCTGAGAAGTGTTTTTTCCAGCAGGGCAATGCTCCATGCCACACAGCCAGGCCAGTAAAGGTGTGGATGGAGTACCACCAGATCAGGACCCTGTCATGGCCAGCCCAATTTCGAGACCTGAATCCCATAAAAAACCTCTGAAATGTGATCAAGAGGAAGATGGATGGTCACAAGCCATGAAAAGAAGCCGAGCTGCTTGAATTCTTGCGCCAGGAGTAGCATAAAGTCACCCAACGGCAATGTGAAAGACTGGTGGAGAGCATGCCAAGACACATGAAAGTTGTGATTTTAAAGGTTATTCCACCAAATACGGATTTCTGAACTCTTCCTAAGTTAAAGCATTAGTATTGTGTAGTTTAAAAATGAATATGAGCTTGTTTTCTTTGCATTATTCGAGATCTGAAGACACTGCATCTTTTTTGCTATTTTGACCAATTGTCATTTTTCTGCAAATAAATGATCTAAATGACAATATTTTTATTTGAAATTTGGTAGGAATGTTGCCAGTAGGTTATAGAATAAAACAAAAATGCACATTTTACTTTAACACATACCAATAAATAGTAAAACCAGAGAAACTGATAATTTTGAAGTGGTCTCTTAATTTTTTCCGCGGCTGTATATATTTTCACCCTGCAAAGGCAGTCTTTGAACCTGATGAACTCGATCACCCCCTCTTTTTCTGCTTTATAAAAAGGCCCTTTGTTTCAGCTCATGATTGTGCTGAGTGTGTCTAAGCAGCAAATTCAGTGAGGTAAGGAATTCATACTATTTTGCATTTCGCTTGTGAGCGATAATTACCTTTAACTACTTTGGAGTGCTAATTATAAAAACTACATTGCCGGAGAGGCCACTTTTGCATTCAGCTCACACTGCAAAACCAAATGGACTGAATATCACCTGTATGACCTGCTCTCTCTCTCTCTCTCTCTCTCAAGTAGGACAAGGATTATTTATGAGCAGGCTAATACTGCTAATTATGTTGTGGCTTGGGCTTTGTAATGATTTTTAGATGTTCATTGTGCCTTACACCTGGCTACAGTTTCAAAGGATTCAAAGAACTCAAAGGTTATCTTGCAGTGTAACCATATTGTGTGGTATAGTTTGCATGCATGAAATCCAATTTATCTTACCGGATCATTCTTTTAGAAATAGACACAGAGGTCTTGTAATGTAATACAATTTGCCTTTAACCTAAGTTCAGTTGATTTAGGTTGCACATTCTGATCTGAAGTCATTTTTCAAATTGATATTGATCAAGTTGACGTTCTAAATCATTGGTGAGTCACTCCATCACATCAGAGCGCATGTCCTGTTTTTTTTGTTGTTTTTTGTCAATTGAAATTTACTCCTGTATTGATCAAAGCAGTTCATCAGCCAGAGATTCACTATACAAAGGTCACTTAGTACCCTTCGCCATTTGTTTATTTTGCATGCATAAATTGTAGTAAGCACACGATATATTGTAATATACAGGGCTGCGTGATCTGGGTATGGTGAGTTCACCCATCATTCTGAGTGTGCAGTAACTGCAAGATTTAATGTGTAATTCTATGTGTAATGTTTGAATCAAGAGGGTATTCGTATTCCCCTCTTATGTTGAGGTCTGAGTGTGTCTTCTGTTAGTGATAAGGAGTCCCTGTGTTGTGTGTGATGCCTCATGTCATGTAGTTTCCTCATTTATTTGGGACTGTGTCTCACCTTACCTGTGTATAAGACCCGGAGCCTTACCCGTGATTTGAGTGAGTATCTTTGGAGTGAGTGCCAAAGATACCTAGACTCTTCTCCTTGCTGTAATATATTTGTTTTTCTAAATAATATGCCAGTCACACTCTGTTGTATAAATTGTTCTCTCATAATTTGTTTACCTTAGGATGTGTTCTGTGTAGAAATCCCGTCACGACGGGAGACATGCAAATTAATTCATGAGTTGTCCTGAGAGGGGGGAAATGGGTAAAACCCCCTTTTCCAGACAGCTTCATTCACACAGGCTGTGGGCTTATGGGTGGCAGTGATGATTGATGTCTGATGTGCTGACAATGTGATGAATACTTGCTGGTCAGTTTTCTGCTGGGAGACAGAGAGAGACTGGCATTCATCACGGCTGATGTATGAGGGTGAGAAAAACATCCTCATCTCCGATCATTTAACGAAAACGCTCTGACTTGATGTGCATTTGAAATGACATGATAATTGTGGAGAAAATGAACTTTTCACAGCGTCCTTGATTACTTAAAAAAAAAAGGACATTTGCCTCCCTTTTTATGTCTGTGATGGGGTAGGAGGCAGAGAAAAAACGAAAGAAAATAATTCTCTTGGGCTTTTAAGATAACACTTTTCAGTTAACATTGATTATACCACCAGCAGTCCTGAGATCAATCCAAATTCAGAGGAGTAAAGATTGGACAGATGATTTCTTTCATGGCTGAATCGGGACCCTATTTACTGGGGGGAAATGGCATCCTTACTTTCCTTGAACAGCCTCACCCCAAGAGAGGAATTAAACAAAGATAGAGGGCAATCTTCCCTCATACATCACAGAACCCAATTAAGGTTAAAAATCTATAAATTCACAATTGTATCTGAGGCTGTGGAACAACATTGCATTTTATGTCCTGAATTGGATGTTCTCTGTTGCTTGGAGAAAAGGAAAGTCGATATGGATCTTTGGGCAAGAGGGCTACATCATCTTGCATACTGCTCTTAGAGCAAAAAAGGGAGCCAACCTTTATGTAGTGGCAATAATCGGACAGAGTTTACTTTTTTGCCAGTTTTACTCTGCAATCAATTGGCCCTGATCTCCCCAAAGCAGTTTGGTTCTCATTCATGTGCGGAAAGCTGAGTTGGTGTGGATGGTTAAAATGCAACACTGAGTCAGAAATGGACAGAGAGAGAAAGTGAGAGAGAGCCCAAGGAGATAACAGAATGCTGCATCAACTTAGTCCCTACCAGTGTTGAGTGCCATACACAGACTTCCCCAAAATAAAACATCCGCCAAAGACAACTTCAATTCAAATTGTGTCTTTGCCCTACTCTTTGCTTTTGAAAGTTTGTATTTAAGTATTGTAAGGCAGACAGGGTGTGGAAAGCGCTGGAATATTAAAACTTCAAACATCCGCAAAATCTCATGTGGTCAGACAGTGTCTGGCCTTCTAAGTTGGCAGGAACTATGGTTTTGCCCTGGGACAAAACCAAATTACAGAACAGAGCCAGAATGGTAAACGTTAACGATGCTCCATTGAAAACCGTAGCAGTTCCTTCTTTGCCTCTGATTTGTATGCATGCCCTCCTTGCCACCCCTCCTCTCTGAGCTGGAGCAGCATGCAGTCAACCATGGGGGAAATTGTCCAGCACCTGCAATATCTTTCTAGGTGTAATTTTGATGGAGTGGGCATCCAAGCACTCCCTCTCCGGCATTAATCAGCACAGCCCCTGTAGCCCCCTACTCTAGACAGGTGTAAAAATACCAGTGAGTAAAAATAAATAAATAAATATCTTTATATAAAGATTTATAAAAATTCATGTAATGCAGTGCTGTGGGGGGTGTTCATAATAATTCACATCCTCCCCTCCTGAAGGAAGTGCTGAAAACGTGGAGCCTTGAGGCCTCGCTTAAGTGGTCTAGTCGCTCTCTAGGCGATCTTTTAGAGTTCTGTCAGCCATGCAGTGAAGTGATGACAAGTTCAGCACTGGGAAAATGTTTCAAACCGTCAGTCCTCCTTCCAGACAACTCCTTCAGTAAATGGACTGGCATCTGTTCAACTTGCTGGAGTCCCAAAGCCTGACTGAGTTCTCATGTGGGTCGACATATGGAATCATGTGACGACCCGCAGAGGAGAAGAATACATTTGGGACTGGAGATGTCAATCAAGTACAGGCCTAAACTTTAAGACCCACCAGGCCTTTGACCTTGGGGTTAAGCCTGGTTTGCTGATGTTGTCGGTCTCTACACCAACAGTCAAGGCAGACATCTGTTCAGACAAATTTGCTTGAAATATGGTTGAACAACAGAGAGGAAAAGGGGAATAAGTATCAGTGATTGCATAGCAATGTGCTGTGATTTGGGGCTGCTAGGAGAGACAAACGGGTTTTGGCTGGCATTCTGACACTGAAAATAAGTTTTTCTCCACAGACCTCACAAAAAAAGTCAGGTATAAAATAAAAAACTTGTACATCCCGTTAGGAGGCCCAATCCAAGGCATTCAATTATTACCTTTAACAGGAATCCATGCCACAGCTGCTTCCTGACTACACTCTGAAGGAAATTATGATCTCATTGGTGAAGGTGGAAATAATATACCAAATGTGTACATGTGTGTATATTAAAGACAAAATGGCACATCAATTTTGGAAATGTATGTATCTTTATTTTACTCAAGGTGGTCATTTTTTTAGGGGCAAATCTGCACACATGGCTGGAAACAAAAATCAACGAAGGCGATAGACTTCTTGGAATTGGTGTGGCATCTCCCTGATATGGAGATCTTTGGGATAAAACAGATGGGCTTCCATTTGCTTTCACGCCTATGGTCCTGCCTCTGAAAATCTCAGTTCGGACTTCAGAAGCTCTTGCGAAAGAGGAGCCCATGATTAATCTCTTAGACACAAGCTACAGCCTCAGAGGAAAGGTCTGCAATGACATGGCCGTCAAACGTGGAATTAAACTTCTGAAACTTGAAGCATAGCTGGCTATGATATTGAAACTGGCGTCCCAATACCATATCAATGGGCTCTTTTCTTTCACACTTGCTATGGATACAGGCTCTCCATGTGCTGGTCTCAATCTGTTACAGGTTTTAACCATTGGAGAGGACAACATATCGACAACAGACCCCACACACTGACAGCACCCAACCCCTGAATCAACACAGAAACACATCTCATCTACTAACAGTGTATGAGGACAGCAAATTGTTCGCCATTGAATGCCAGCTTTTTATTTATTCTTCTTTTTATTTATTTTTTTAAATCATAGACCCAGAACAACATAGACATCTGCTTTTCTGCTTTTCTCGGCTCTTAAGGTTTTATTTCATACTTTCTGCACTCCCGGGACTCAGATATGTAAACCACATCACCCTATCTACACATTTTGTTCTCTCCCCAAGACAAATGTAAACAACTATTTAATTTCGGCGACTAGGGCTCTGCAACACCCAGCTGGAATGCAAATTATACCACACGCCTGCTCCCTTTTTAATTGTGTTTGGTGATCCCTGAGAATCTTATTCAGAATGAAACCAAACTCCTGAATAATACAAAACAAAAGTTCAGCTACAGATATGGTCTTTAAATATGTAGAATGTCTTGCACCAGGAACACTTCCAGCATGCTGCAGTTTTTAAGTCACCGCCATGATACAGCCGGAACACATAACCGCATCTCTCAACTCACAGACCTACTGGGCTGCACAGATAGCTCAGAAGCCCAACACCTCTCACATCAGGCAAAGACAAGGAGAGAGACAGCAGAAAGCACAATAAGGGGAAACTGGTCCTAGAAGACGAGAGGATCTTTTGATCCGTGCTCCTCCCTACAGGGGTCCAATCCAACTGAGCTCCAGGGGATCTCAATGGGTCCGAGTACACAGACATCCGGCTGCAAGGGAGTAGGGTGCAGCTCTTGCATTTGATATGGGAGTTTATAGCATCCAACAGCTGGAGACAAAAGCACTACAAGTCTTAACTTCTTTCTTTTTTGGCATTAAGTTACATTATGATCTAATTTGTTTTTCCGCGGCTAACACACAATGAGGAATATGGTGCCTCCAGCATAAAAAAAAACACCTCTCGTCAATGCGTCTGAGCTCTGAAATGATGGAAACTAATTTCATTCCATGATCACTGCAGATATCTTAAACATTCATTAAGGCCACAGATTTGAGCTACAACTTACTTTCATCTCTACTTTTTCCTGTTTTATTTTTTCAATCAACACCTAATATGATACTTCAGTATAAAAATATTTGATAGCGGACTTGTATATTTGTATTGTTCTTCGGAGGAAGGCGGGGGGGACAGTGATGAGGAGCCCTGATGAATGAGTTCACTGTGGAGGTGACGAGTAGAAGCAACATGGCCGCCCCCTCGCCAAACCCACAGCCTAAAGCCTTCAGGGCCTGGAGATGGCTATTGCATAGATAAAAAAGACGTAAGTTTGATTTCTGCAGTCACAGCATTCGGGAATACTTTTAAATGCCCGATACATCAAGAAAAAAAAAAAAAAAAGAAAAGAAACCCAAAATAAAACAGATGTCCAAAGTGGTGTGATGGTTTGACACTGGTATTACAAAGGTAAGGGCACCGTTGTATACAAAAATAGCCTTTTTTTTTTAGCTGAGATTGTTCAAGTCTGTGGTGTCAGTGCTTGAGGGGGCCCCTGCCCAGGTCACAGTGCAATGGCAGGCTCGCCCCCCCACCCCCTCCCCGATTGGGCCACAGACACGCTTAAAGCTCCTCCTTCCGCTTGCCAACCTTCTCTTGGTCCCGCCCCCTCAAGCTGCGCATGAAGCCGATGAAGCCAGCCTCCTAGTGAAAAAAAAACAAGAATAGAGTAGTTACAAACACAGAAAAGCCACAGACTCTAGAGACCATAGACACACACACAGCAGGGCTGAGAGCAGATTCAAATCAACTGCTTTATTCATCTACATACTGATGTTGGCAACTGATCAATTAGTCGCCTGGGTGCAGTTTAAGCGTATCTTAAGTGACTTCAAGACCCAGCCCTTTAATATAAACCGTGAGAAAATGCTGGATCTTAGATAATCTATTTTGTCCGATAGATAGGGCATTTGGAAAATGTGATAAAATTGCTTTAGCTCCAGTGCTGCTTTTCCCATTCAGATGGCGTCGCCCGGAACAGCTTTACTCATCTTAGTCCGTCGACCAAGAAAAACCTGGATTTGCATGTCCATACATCAGGGTCTAGTTGCTTGAGGGCTTTAAGTAAGAATTAGGCTGCCAAGGTGACCCAACATACAAAAAATATTAAACGAAGTGGAGGCAAAGAAATTGCGTTAGTTTCCTCTGTTTATACTCCAGTTGCCCATACATGTTTACATTTTTGTGCAATTCTTTTCTAGTATCTCTGTTTGTAATTCTATGTGGGGTAGCTTGCAAGTTTGCTATTTCTCAAGTTAACAATGTTATTTAACCGTTGAATTTATTGAGTTTATGCAACTTGTCACAATAAGAAAATATGTTAGTTTGTTAATTCAATGTCTGCCTAAACACACTCACCAAAGTAGAAATGTCGATGGGCAGTTTACCATATACTATCATTGTTCTAGTTACTGTTCAAACTTTCCAGATTAAACTTATAAACTGTTTTGATAAACAAATACACAGCCACACTATGGTAAGCAGTGAATGATGAATGAAATTATAAAAGAGATAGTATCTTCAATGGTATTTGAAGACGGACCCAGCGCGGTTCAGCCCTGCTCAGGAGAGGCTCAAAAATGAGCAAAGTGTGCTGCAGTTTGGCGCCATACAACTTCTAATGGAAACGCAAATTAGTTTGGCATAGCTCGGTACAGCCTGGCTTGGCGTGGCATGGCCAAGTGCCAAACCACTCAGGTAACTCTGAAAACCAAGGTTTTTTTCAAATACAACAGCAATGGTGAGATGTTCATTATATGCACACCCATGGAGGGAGGAAATCTGTTATAAAGGGTCATCTTAAATTGTAGATATGAGTTTCACCGCTGAGGGCTGGCTGTGTGCTCTAAGTGCAATCGTCGTTTAACACATTTCAAACAACCTCTGATATGGCCACCTGGGAAATGGCTTGCCAAAATAGTGTGCTCTAGTGCAATTCTGTGTTTGGCACCAGGCTTTAGAGTGACTGTTTTTTTTACCTGAATCATCATTCACATTCCCACAGTGTACAGTTGATTGAAAAGACTGTTTTGATTTTGGGGACATATATCTGGTCATTAAACACCTCTTCCTGTCTATTTTGACATCTCATTGTAAAGGACAGTGTAAGATCTACAGACATGACAAGTTTAAATGATTGCTGCACTAAACAGCTTAAAACAGACCATCTGTGTCTACCAGGCAACAGCTTTACCATATCATGCAAGGATTGTGTCCTTTTGTCACCTGCAGGAAAGATATAGGCTCACTGCGTTACACTTACCCCTCGGTCTCCGTTATATTTGTCATGAAATTTGCCATAGTTGTAGTAGTTGAAAGTTGGGTAACCCTCCACACTTTCCTGCTTGCACAACTCATGGTTTTGACCTTTGGTGCAGTCCACCGCAGCATAGGCGATCTGAAAGATGATAGATATCACAAGTCAGTGCTATTAGTATCAAACACTCACCACCATAAGTATCAAACAGTCAGCGCCATTAGTATCAAACACTCACCACCATAAGTATCAAACAGTCAGCGCCATTAGTATCAAACACTCACCACCATTAGTATCAAACAGTCACTGCCATTAGTATCAAACAGTCACACCAACAAGCTGCACAGCCACTGCAGCACTGCATAAACTGTACACACAACAGCAATGCCTGTAAGTATGACTGCTTTCACATTTCACACAGAAAGGCACTACTAAAGCATTTCAAAGAAAATACTAATTGAGTTAAAGAAGGCTTGGGTTAAAAAAAGAAAAATTTAAACTTCTTTCCCCACAGGAGCGAGTCCTTCTGCTCCCAGCTCACGATGTAGTTTGTTTACTCTGCTGAAACCATCCCTCTGCCGATAAGAAGCTCAAGCGATGATTTAGTCTTGCCAACAGTGGCAGGCACGTTCACCAATCACAGCCACCAATGTGCAACAACAATAATATCGATCATGTCGGACAGTCTCTCATCCGGTAAGGTCAAGAGTGTCAATTGGGAAAACTCACCGAATTGAATATGCTCGTCCCATGAAGGACTTATGAAGTTGCTTGTTTGCATTGAGGTAAATGAGCTGAGGCAGAAATAGCTTCACAAAATGAAGACAGAGTATATCTTAAAATAGGGCAACTGCAAGCCAGCACTTTCCGTGACTGTCTCGTCCATTGAGACATGCTCTGTGCGTTTCACTTAACTGGACTGGAAGCTGTATACACACGAGCCGCAGCCAAGATCCACACATAGCTGCTTTGGCTTAGCTCTTTCGTGCTATACATTTCCTTTTCCTCAAATTTAGCCAACCATTGTTTTTACTTGGGTGAAAAAAAAAGAAAAGAAGGAGTGACTAATACATATCCATCAAGCCATACCATTAAGACTGGGGAAGGAAAGAGAGAAAGTAGACGAACACAATCACTCTGACTGGAGAGCGATGAAAGAGAGAGAGAGGGAGAGAGAGGGAGAGAGAGAGAGAGAGAAACATAGAGAAACACAATCACTCTGACTGGAGGGCAATGAAAGAGATTTATGCTGGTGCACTGTGGTGAGGCAGTTAGCAAAACTTTCATAAATGAGCCGTAAACACCACTTCACAAACAATACGTTCCTCCCTTGAGTCCTCCAGCCTGTTGCAGGGTCACCATTTTAGTTGATCTACAATGCTCTTATCAACGGTGCAACAGCAGATATCCATCACGCATGGATGGATGGATACTTAGATGGCTACCGTAAAAGCAAGCCATTACCATACTCATTTATTCCTTCGGTACAAAGATTCCATGAAGTGACATCAATTTAAGTCATGGTTTCCTAATGGAGCGACAATGCTGATCGTTTTGTGAACTCGAAATATCTGTGACCTGGGGGTTGTGAAAAACAAATCTAAAAATAAGAGTATTTACAGAGCCAAGGGCTTCTTCAAACAACTTTCTCTGTTGCCAGCTAACATCAGGTTCCAAGTAAATAATAATTGTGCCACAGGAGTATTCATGCGTGTAATACGAACTACAATGATTCCTTTAACAATATGTTAGTATAAGTCTTAAGGTTTACAAGCGATGAATGATTAGACAGGAGGATGCAATCGCTATCCTCTAAATGAGAACGCGGGTCGATTGTGAGCCACCTTACGTACTGTGGGTGAATCAATGCCTCTCGAAGACTAACATTAGGGCGGAGGAGTATGGCTAGACGAGATGTATCTGCTGTCCAGGCACGGGCCTTTTCCTTCGGACTCGCTGATAAGCCCACCCTCAAACGCAGAGGATCCGTGACAGATCACGGTGAGGCGATCAATCTGACCAGCACAGCATCGACAGAGGGGAAAATGAGCTGAGAGCCCACCATTTTTATCCCCTTTCAACCAAACGCTGTGGCCACTAGGGCTATTGATTGCACTTGAAATGTTGGAAGTACTCCTGACATTAAATTGATCTGGTATGTTGCTTTTACGCCAACGTATGAGAGCAAAAGCCCTGCAGAAGCTGGAAAACGGCGACTCTGGAAGGTTCCTTGTGAGAAGACATGGGTCACATGGGGACAAATGAGAGTGTATCAGCAGTACTAATTTACACCTTTAACGAGACGAGTGTCTCGTCATGAGGTAATTAAGACTGGTGAAACATGCAGCCAATTACACTAGGGTTCTCATTACAAAGCGTCTGAGAAAATTAAGTAATTCCAGACAGCCTTCCCTTTGTACTTGTGGACATTCAGCTCAATCGGTGAAGGAAAAACAGCTCATTGACTTCTCTTTAGACTTTAAGCAAGCAACTTCTTTCTCTACCGGCTGTGAAAAAGACGCTGTGCTAATTGGGCATCTTCAAAGCTTGTTTTTCTTGTTGTGTTGTGTTGTGTTTGACTTTGGTAAACAAGAACTCTCAAATGGAGAGGACCACAGTTCATCACAAGGGGCCCTGGTCTGCACAGAGAGAGAGAGAGAGAGAGAGAGAGAGAGAGAGAGACACACAGAGAGAGAGACAGAGAAAGAGAAAGAGAGAGACAGAGAAAGAGAGAGGGAGATAGAGGGAAAGAGAGATGGAGAGAGAAAAGAAAAAGAGAGAGAGACCGAACGGGGTGAGATGCCCATCATTCTCTCAGCCGCATTGCCAGAGCAAAAACAAGCATGGCACAGTTATGAGAGGCCAGAGAGGAGACAGATGAAGATGAAGAGTGAGGATGATGTACCGGGGCCTCGCAGCCCAGGAAGCCAGACGGAGCACACAGAGGGAACAAAAGAGATCTCTCTGGAGACACCACTAGCCTTAGAGAAGGCCTTCTTTTAGGTTGAGAGACAAACAGAGAGAGTGAAAAAGAGAGAGACAGACAGATGGACTGAATGATATAAGGACACATGGACAGATAGATAGATAGAGAGAAAGATAGATAGATAGAGCCAAACAGCCATTAGAGAGGTCAGAGAAGCGACTGGTGAACAAAGCAGATAAAGGGGCTGTGAGAAATAGAAATGTTCCAATCCAGCCCAGTCTGCTCCAGTCTAACCTCCACTTCCCACTTCCCACCACTCTACCAGCAGATGGAGCTTTCCATGCACGGCTGTGGGCTCCGACACGACTACAGCTACGAAACGAGTGAACGAGTGATCCACTCACAACAACAAATTCTGCTTTTCATTAAATCAAGGTCAGGAGAGAGAGAGAGAGAGAGAGAGAGAGAAAGAAAGAGTGAGAGAGAGAGAAAGATAGTCCTCGTTGGGATGAAGGGCGTTGCCTGGACAAACACGCACATGGGGTTGGGGGGAGGGTGGGGGGCGACCCTGTTGCACCACTCAACTGTGCCTTTGGCTGAAGTGGATTTGAACATTCTAGGGGCTTGAATAATGATGATGCGTGAGTCCAGACTTAATAGCCACTGGAAGATTAAAGCCAAGTGACGTTATGCGTGATGTATTTTGGCCATTTGCAAAAACAATCCAACATCGTTACCGAAGGCCAATAATAAATGTCTGGGGTGACATGAACTCCAGCCCTCCACAGAATGCTAGAAGTTTCCAGAAGTTATTTGAGGACAGGAGGAGGGATTGATATGGGCAGAAAAAAAGAATAAAATTTCACAACATGAGGATAAAAAAAACCTAAAAAAAACATTATACACCTATTCAACTTCCACGGATAGGGAAACACCAAATGATGATGATGATGATGGTTGAAAATGGAGGGAGAGTAAAAGGTTTAAGAGAGTCTGGCAGGAGCTTGAGCTAAGGCATAAGGGTTGTTTACAGCTCAGTGGTGTGTAACTCACACACAAACACAGACAGACACACACAAACAGACTCTCACTCACACACACACACACACACACACACACACACACACACACACACACACACACACACACACACACACACACACACACACACACACACACACACACACACACAGACACAGACACAGACAACCATTGATTAAGGACAGAGGTTTCCCCTTAAAGGGCTTGACGCTCACCTTGCGGTCCTCTTTGAAGAGATCGGCGGCCGTGGAGAAGTGGGGGACGGCGTTCTTGCAGTGCGGGCACCCTGGGGGAACCAAAGCACACGCAGTCATTTCCTTTTCTCCCCCCAAACCCCCCAAGTGTTCTTAAAGCACACAGGACAGGAGCGAGGCACACTTCTCTGAGGACCCCCCTCTGTCACCAAACAGAAATATCTCTTGATTAATTACACAGAGAAAGAGGGGTCTCGCCAGAGCTGCGGGAGAATGATAACACTGATACGTACGATAACACCTACTTCCTCTATGATCCTACACACAGACACAGACACACTTCTACACACACATATACACACGCCCTGGACGGCCCCTAACAGAATTATCCCACATTAGTGATGGCTCACTTCAGCTTTATTGTGGGAAATAAATCCCTTTATGGCGCTCATAGATGAAAACCTCCTGGGTAGTTTCCTGAGGCCATCTGTATCTGTCATCTGCACACTGAGCTCACTGCTCAGGTGGGCTGCTCGGCACTGTGTGGTGCACACACACACACACACACACACACACACACACACACACACACACACACACACACACACACACACACACACAGGTTTCTTACACAAACAAACACAGACACACACTCAACAGTCAGTTACACCAGCCTCAACTGATGACTCGCTAATCGTTTTTGCTACAGTCCTGGGGAAGGCTGATCATATGCACCACATGATTCATACATCCGACTTCCTGAGATTTCATTGGTGAATGAGCCTTTCATACATGCAATCAGTAAGTCAGGCTGATTGTCAGCTCAGTAAAACATCAGTATCTCCAAATGTCTATAATTTATTCATTTTGTGTCCTTCAAACTCTCTGGCAGCTAAAATGAGCAAATGTGAGGAATAAAAACAGTGGCTGTGATATCTCTACAGCGGCCAGGTCATTAAGCTCTTTCTACTCTGCTCTCTGCTACTCCACAGCTGCTGGCTGCTTTTAATTACCACAGGACTCCGAAGCCTAGGCGAAGAAACAAAGTACTCTGTAAACCATAAAGGAGGCAAAAGGTTGTGCATAGTCATAGAGGCACGCGGGCACACACACTCACACACACACACACACACACACACAACTTTTCGTGTTTCATGAATAATGGCGCTGGGAGCCAATTTCAGTCCTTATCGGCCCATACAATTAACACACTCGCAGTGGAAATGCCAACCGGCTCAGTTCAGTCCATTTGTGCCAGCTTCGTTGCCCAGAGGCTAGCACCAAGGAGTACACGCCCAGCCTGCGTCAGCTCTTGAACTAACTCTGGAGACAGGGCACCAGTCAACTAACTCCGGAGAACGAACGGCAGTCTTTTAGTACCGCCCCCCCCCCCCCCCCCCGCCAACACTAAGGGCCAATACCGTTTCACAGGGCAGAGAAAGAGAGAGATGGTTGGGAGTGGGCTGCCGACATACTGACACACCAAGCACAAGCAGGGACTCAACCACTCATCGCTGTGAAGAGCACCGTAGTCATAACGCTCTCCAGTGCAGATGGATTCGACCATGCTATCAGCTCACTATCCTGAGTGTGCCTCTCTTCTGTTGCCATGACAAAGCAGGGGGCAGGTGTTCTAATGACGAGACCTCTGCGAGGCTTCGACGGTGTAAACAGAGAAAGCAATCAGTGCCACTTTACGCAATTGCACTAAAAGGCTTGAACGATCGTCTAAAACAAAGCTACAATGGCAGAAACAACAGAGCAATTAGCGCATTCCATGGAAAAATGAACAGAAACATGCTGCTCTGCATGGAGCCCACAGAGGCCCCTTATTCAGTCTTGATTAGCATATTGTCTTAAGGCATTAGGGCGTTAACGTGGAACCAGCTTCATAACAGAAATCCCCCCGAAATACGGAAATGTTACGCAGAGCGTGACTTAACTTTGAGACAAGGAACAAAAACAAAACGATCTGGCTTTTTTTCTTGCCACCCTCCCTGGTGTTTTGTCTGGAGGTGTGCTTTTGGAGAGGAGAGGCATGCTGCCTGCTCTGCGCCGAGCTTGAGCTTTGAAGCTACAATCAAACATCACCCGCGGGGATTCTATGCTGAAGTATCAATCAGTTGACTGCAGGAAATTGGGGCCCCAAATATGGGTGCTGGGATGGTACTGGAGGGACCGCTGGGATGGAACTGTTTTTTTTTTTTTGTCCCTTTCTAAAAAAAAAAAAAAAAACGACTCAACTTCTTCTTTCATGTCATTTCAACGTTTTGACACTCTGTGGTGAATAAGCGACAGCAAAATGTCTTTGAGAACGCATTGCATTCAATCAAATCAAACCACAACATAAACAGCACAAACTCACAGGGAATGGGGGAAGTTGTGCCAATGCTCAGATCAGGGCTGCCCAATATCCTCCTAAAAGGACCAGAGGGGCTAGGTTTTCTATCTAGGCAGGACCTCCACTTTAAACAAAACACGTATGACCTTGAGTCCCTGTCATGAGGTTGGTGTTATAACAGACGCTGTTGCATAGTTTGAAACAAAAACAAAACCTGCAGTTCTCTGGCACATCGTGGAGAAGACTGGGTAGACTAGTAGCAAATGGAAATCCAGTCTAATGGAAGAATGGAATGTATTTTAAAGCGAGACTCACAAGGGGCATAGAACATGACCAATGCGTGCTTCTTCTTCTTCAGGGCCTCCCGGAAGTCATCCGCTCCCAGGTGGCTGATGCTGGAGGGTTGGTCCTCCCACGACTGCTCTGGGGGTGGGGGAGCCTGGGGGCTGGTGGGGGGGGGGGAGAAATGGAGACAAGGTAAGAACAAAGAATAATCAGATAAACAGAAAATGTAGAACAGATTGAGCCTTCAGTCCCACAGGCAGAAATAACAATCGATCACTCTACCATACATCTACCTGAGGGGAACCACAGGATCTCATTGAACTACTAGTCAGTTTGGCCCTGGTAGAAATCTCTTTCTTGCTGCCAAAAAGCCTGGCAGCCTGCCTGTTATCCTGACCCTGTGGTGGCTGACGTGGGACCTGCAAATGGACAAGGATGGACACGCCTGGAGATTGGTCTGCTTCAGCGGAGGGAAGTTGTCGCCGCCCCCCTCCCCTCCCACTGTGAGCAAACTGGAGATCAACCTCCCTCTGCTGGGAGGTCAAACTGATGCTGGCAGTGAAGTCAACTGAAGTCATGCTTGGTTAAGCGTGTTTAAAAGCAAATTTCAGATATTTTCAGAGAAGAGCCACAACTGAGCAAACCAAATAGATCTAATGGGTTTTCTGACATAGCGGCATCTTCTCCACACTATACTACACTATCTATATAACCTAAAGGCTTATCTGTTACCTTGACCAACGGAAGAATTCTCTGCATTGCAACTGTAGATAAACACTGGGAATTCTCCCTCTTGTGGTTCTATATTGGAAAATGTTCTACATTGTATGCAGTCTTTATCTAACCTCTAGGGAGACAAGTTAAAGAACCATTTTTTTCTGAGAGGCTTTGTATAGTCTTTCCCACTGCACACAGCACCTCTAGTGGGAAAACTTGAGACTTGAGAGCTCAAGCCTCTCCTCTCCTCTCCTAAATCCCTCTTCAAACACATCTGACCCTGATAAAAACAAACTCCGGCAAGTTACAGCCTCGTCGTGGCCCGGCTATTTATAGAGCGCCCCTGGCAGCGGTATCGCATCCTCACAGCTGAGGGCACAATGGAAAGAAAAGGATGCGAATCACCTGCAGGCGACCTCTGCTCCCACTACCCCCGCCTTGCCCCGGCCAAGACGTCACCTACACGAGCTGCCAAGGACACTGAGGTGAGACGCCGCACATCTGTGCTACTTGGGCGATAGTGGCTGTAAAAATAGACAGGCCAATGCACTAGGCATTTCTTCCTCATCTGATATAAATCAAGCAAAACGTGGGTAAACACAGTTCTCCCAAAACATAAACTCTGAGTCAACTCTTTCTGTTCATATGTGTTAATAACCGTAATCTGAAATAATCCTCTTGTCATAATTTGACGACTGGATCACAGTTCCCAGGCGAGGCGCGCTTGCCTTTGCAATGCACGCTACCCGCTATTCACATCGATTGTGGCGGCGGGGACAGTATACAGGGTCGAGAGAAAAATCTTGAAGCGATTTTCTAAACATGCCAAGAAATGAGTCAACATTTCCTGTGCTGTAAACGTGTTCCATGCTCTGTTACTCATATGTCATTGCCCTTGACATGGAGCTGAACAACATTAAACAGGGTGGATGTGCTCAAGGGAGATGGAGAGAGCGTGACTGAGTGAGTGAGTGAGTGAGTGAGTGAGTGAGAGAGAGCGACTGAGTGAGTGAGTGAGAGAGATAGAGAGTGAGAGTGAGAGAGAGACAGTAAAGGAGAGAGGGAGAAATGAAAAAAAACAGAGTGTGAGAGAGTGAGAAAGAGACGTAGAGTGAGAGAGTGGGAAGAAGAGAAGTAGAGTGAGAGATAGAGAGATATATATGTAGAGAGTGACATAGTGTGAGAAAGAGACGTAGAGAGTGAGTGAGAGAGTGAGAGTATGAAATAGGAGTTTCAAGAGAGCCATCTCACTTCTGTAACCACTCGATGATCTTGTCCTTGGAGCGGAGCTGTGGCAGTGTGTACTTGTCCTCTCCCTTCTCAAAGTACTTCACTGTGGGGAAGCCGGAGATCTTGAAGCGCTCGCCCACCAACTTGTGGATGGTGGTGTCCATGGCGGCCAGCACACCAGGGCTCTGACAAAACAAAGCAAACACACAAAACCACACTGAGCAGGAGACAGCAGAATCCACTGAGCACTGACATCTTACACATGTTGAAGACTGTGGTGAGTTTTTTTTAATGGGGGGCAGAAGTAGAGAAAGTACATTTCAACAAGCCTAGAGAAAAAGACACTTTTGGGAAGAGTTCCAGAAATGCATTACATAACAGGCATACCACAGAATCTTATGTCATGGCACTTAGAGAAAAGCATTCTGTCAGTGGTCTGTTCCAAAGATAGGATTCTTGTGGTTCTTGTGATAAAAGCTTAGCTTACTGCTAGACTTGATATTCTACTCAAATGTGGTGATACTTTTGGAGTTTTCTAATGATTGGATTGTGATCCATAACTTTTGCCCTCATTAGAATCTCATTTCTACTCTGGTTGAAATTCTACAATAGGTGATAATAAAGCTACCCAGCTATAATGACCTAAGGCAACTTGCAACAGTGAAAAGACTCACATTACACTGAAAAAAAAGTGTACAAAAAAGTCCTACAAAAAGAAGAAGAACAACAAAAATCAGGTGTTGGGTTTGAGCTGTGTCTTCAAACTGCATATTGTGTTCAGTGTTTCCACTATACCCTAATGAGCCCTTAGGTACAATTACACAAGCTATTAAGAGTTCGTGTGATGCTCTACTCCTCTCTAAGCTTGTTAAATTCATGATCGTATGCTAATTTGCAGAAAGAAATGAATTGCAGCATTAATATTAATCGCCGGCCCTGGACTAGGCAGCCAGCACAAGCTGGTCCAGACGAGATGTGTATTATTTAAAGGCCCGTGGCTCATTCTCTCTGACAGCTGTCTGCAGGAGGCAGATAATGAACCCACTCTCGATTAAAAGGTAGAGGCAAACTAAAGCTTTTTAAAAATCTAGGCTGGAGGTAGAATTCTCGTCATCTCAACCTCGACTCATTATTTGCATGCAAAGCCAAGTACGAGAGAAGAGGTTTCACTCAGGAAGATCGTTTTGTGCTCGAAGACCGCAGAGCACATTGATAGCTTTTCCTCGAAAAATTGTGTTTGGTTCCATGGCGATGTACAAACAAGCACACTGTAAAAACATTTGCCTGCATATCTTTGTTACAAATTCCAGTGTCCTTCAAAACAAACACAGACAGTCGATTGGACATAGTGCTTTCCATTCCAGCGTGTGTCACGAACAGAGATTCAGAGGAACAAAAACAAATGACATCAGTCTGCTCGAGGGAATCCAGGCTGGCCAGCAGGGACCTGAGGACTTGACTGCACTCAAAAACACGAACCAAACCCCGCTCCCATGCACCGGAACGCCGCCATCCCCACGCTCTGCAGCTGAGGGCCAGAAGTGCCGGTGCCGAAGGGCCAAGTTCTGAGGATGAGCTAACCGCTGCGGTAATGAGCCTATGGCAGCTTCCACAAACGTTACCACTGGAGTATTACCTAAAGCGGCAGCCACGCCCCGAGCTAATCAGAAACAGGACACGCACCACCACGACGAGCGGTCTTCGAAGGTCGTCCTGCTGCCTCAGTCACAGCTTAATTCGAGGCTTTACAGCCTTTGAGCTCTCACTCTCTCTCTTTTTTCCCTCACCCTTTTCTTTCTGAAGTGGCTGGTGGGGGTTCAAGCCACCTCTATAGAGATTGGCACCCCTTGATAGGGATGCGGGGAGAGAAAAGGGATTATAAAAAAAGATAAGAGACGGCACAAGGGCAGACTGCAATTCTCCAGCGGGACGAAATACATTTGATTTCATTACTGGTATAGAAAGCCGTGTCTCTCACGTGAGCATGAGTTATGACATAATCAAGTGCACTCATAAAGAGAATGTGACCTCCTGCGGTAGCCTCGCTTTTGGACCGCATGAGTTACCATTATCCCAGGCTGAAGCTGGAAACGTACGTGAATGCTGGAATGTAAATGCTGGACCGTTTCTACAACAGCAGTTCTTAAACCCCTCTTTTTGCAGATAATGACATTTAAAAACATGATTACGAAGCAAATCCGGTCTTGAGCTTTGTAGGTCGGTGCCGATTTCACAGCCTGAAAGACCACCGCTCGTAAATACACAGCATGGGAAGGCTGCACGGAAAGGGCACTCACGTCTGGGTCTTTGTTGAGGATTTCAGCGGCTTCGTCATACTCTGGCTTCATCTTCTTGCAGTGGCCACACCCTGAGCAGCGAAATCAAACAAATGCATGCCATTATATAACCACACACACACACACACACACACACACGTTCTTAAAAAAGACGTTTAGGTCATTCAACGTAAAAAAACTGTTCACTTCGCACCAAAACAACATGGTGAGATTTACACATTCGCATCAACTCCCTTTCAACAGTGACACGCATCTATAAATTCAAAAAGACTGGACACACCCGCAGCCATTACGGCAATTTCATCATCCTAAAATGATGTCCATACTTACTGTAATCATCCCCAGAGCTTCAGAGTGACTCAACCCCTTTTCAGACACGGATGAAAACATGTCTTTTCAGTCAGTGAACTCACAGCACATGTGTGCGCACTTCGGGGAATAGTTAGAAGCAGGACCAGAGAATAATTTCTGGGAGTTCCCCTCTCTTTCCCCCTTACACCTATTTTTTTCCCCCAACTCGCATTGGCAAGGGAGCCCAGTAGCAACAGCTCTGGTCGCACATAGTCAAATGTGCTCATGAGGTAGAGCAGACATTAGATTAGATAATGTGGAACAATCGAGTGGAGAGGCTCTCTTCATAATAATAACAGGCTTTATATCGGATGGATTCTTGTGGTCATTTCCAGGGATTTTCCCCCCAATAGAGCTTTAGCTTTATGGATCTGCTACATAACATGGAATGCATCAGAATAGCGCAACCTCTCCCTAGTGAGACTTTTAAGGATTATGTGAGAGTGTGTGTGTGTGTGTGTGTATATATATATATGTGTGTGCCAGACTACACAAACACACACAGAATGTCCTTAAATGACATTTTGTCATTATATCAATACATGGTGTGTGTGTGTGTGTGTATGTGTATGTGTATGTGTATGTGTATGTGTATGTGTATGTGTATGTGTGTGTGTGTGTGTGTTTGTATATGTCAATAATGCATAATAAACAGCTGGAGACAGCTGACAGCCATCCAAGCCATCTGAGAAAATGAATAGATGCTGTTGAATTTCAAGTGTTTGATCAAATACACAAGAGCAACAAAAGAAAAGGTTGCTTTTAAGTGATGCCATTCAAAAAAGGTGGCCGACAGCAAAACCTCAGTTCCTACAATTACTCAATCTTTCATCTTTGAGGAGCAATAAAATACATGTCAACCTCATTCCATTTTCTACAGTTAGAAAACCCTATGTTTGACAAAAACCTGTCAAACACCAGACCTCCTGAAATCAGCCCCCGTCTGGTTGGATTGTCAATGCACACATATTAAAGCATCTTGTTTGTTTTCATAAGAAATTCTTAATTTTTGCCTAATCTGGCAGGTATTATTAATACCTTAATAATACCCAACAGGACAGATTACGCCAGATAAAAATGTCAGATGAAGAAGCTGTTAGATGAGGAAAGAAAAAATATGCCGGTAAAGAGTTAAGTTTAACATCCATTGTGGATTGGTACCACTAAATGAAAAAACCTTATTAGTGATGGAAATCCTGACTGACACCCAGAAACATGGGTCACTATGACAGAAGTGTGATCATAGAAGTAGAGTCAGTGGCTAGATCCCCTGCTATTGGAAAGCTTGGAATCAGTAACAAGATATTCCATGACGGAATGTTCCATCCAAATAACGTAGTTTTAAGGTAGCAAAAGGGATAGAGAACATAGACAAGGCATGGACAAGATCAGAAATCGGCATTTCCACTTGAAGTTACAACTCAGTGCTGGTGCTTTGCTTTTGACAAGGACTCTTCCATTTGCAGCAATTACAGCTTTGCAAACCTCTGGAATTGTAGTTGTCAACTTGTTGAGATGATTGGGATACATTGAAGCAGGCTCTGACTAGTTGAACTGGCCACTTTTTGTACCATACAGTCAAACTGCTTCCACAGCACACAAACACACACCACACACCCAACCACACTTTCTTCTCTGTTATTTGAGCACTTTAAGCTTTAAGCTTGGGTTTTAAAAGTGTTGTGGACTAATCAATCATCCTCCACCCATATCTCCTTTGTCCATTGCAATCCTTTTATTGGCTTGTTTTCGGCATAGAGGGCCATCATTCTGGGGTCACTTCACTCGAGAAGATGAGATTGGCATATTGCAGACACTGTGTAATAAAGCTGCCAGATGACCTCTGAGCATTTGATTCTTTCATTTGATTTTTGAGTGTGATGGGAGTCTTATCTTGCTGCACAGAGCTCACAACTCTCTGTATACCCTGCTAAAATGTCTAGATTCTAGACAATATTTCAGACCAATTTACTCTTGTTTTAATTTCTTTCAAAAACAAGGAAGTTTCCAAGTTTCAAAATCACAGCTTCACAGTACTCCAGCACTGTTAGTTCATATATCTTATGAACCTATTTCAGTAGTTCCAGGATGGGCCTGCTCGTAATTTAAAGGGCAAGATAGGGCATTAAAAACAAAACACACACCTAATGCTATCCTTTAAGACAACTCTGCATCCCACTTTGTATATTTTTTCAGCACGAGGCAAAAGCACTAACATAATTAAGTGTAAACAAGTGGAAATATTGTCTTACCCAGCAATTATTTCTGATGTATGCGTTTGCACGGTGACACTGATGATGTATGATGAATAGCCGGTGTGTGCTGAATAGTTGAAAAGGTTTTGTTTTTTTTTTTAGTTAAAAGAAAATCAATGAATGAACGCAGGTTTCAATAATTGGTTTGCTCAGTCAAAAAAAGAAGAAGAAGCCCTCCCAGAAAAACATGGGGCAGCAACATAATTGAGAAGCGTAATGGAAATGGATTTTGTCGCCGTCTCCGCTGACTTCATAATCACCATCTACAGTATCATAATAATTATCCTTTCCCAAGATGACTGCTCATCTTCACAAATGATGACGGGCCGTGGCAGAACTACTGATACAGCCTCCATTGAGAGGCTCCCAGCACTGACAGATAATTAACAAAGGTTGTGATCTCGGCTCAAAGGGGAAGAGTTGCATTTAAAAGATGCACTTAGTGGTCAGAATGGTTTGCTCATACAGTGGATCCCTCACTCCCCTTCCCCACTTAAAACAAAACAAACCTCCTTTAACAGTGTTCCCTGGAGTCTAGACTATAACCAGACAGTAGCTGAAACTGTGAGACGAGTCCAAGTTTACACCAGACCAGGGCAGGATCCATGCCAGAGTTAATAGCTAGTTAGTGGAGCTGTGGAACGTTCCGGTCTAGGCTACTTACATGGGGCGTAGAACATGACTAGCGCAGAGGGGTGCTCCTCCAGGAAGCTGTCGAAGGTCTCGTCAGTAAGGTGAAAAACGGCCGAGTCCGTCTCTGACCAGGGCACCTCTGGGCTTTTGGGCTGGGGGGGCTGCGGACTACATGTGGGAGAAACAGAGAGAGTGGTGAAAACAGACCTTTGGATTACAGACATAAAGCATAAAAGACAGATATGGAACAGAGCAGAGCAGAATGGAATGAAATATACCTGATTTGAATAGTGGAGAAAGGAATCTTACTTTCACATCATCTGTAATCTTAGTTTCTCATATTATGAGCGATATTTGAGATATGAGAGATAGGGGACAGGCTGGCTTGCAGTTGTGAGTTTGTTGCTACATGGAGTCTGACATAATTGGTACGTATTACTAAGCAACTGGAACGTCTGACTGGAGCGGACAAACCAACGTGACTGCGTTCCATCACTCTTTCTTCCCTCAGACAAATCCAAGGACAAGCCCCAGCACAGCTGAGAGCCCAGTTCTTCTGAGCTGCATCCCCCTGGGATTGGACACCACCTCCAATGGTATAAACAAGACAGTCGAGAGCTTTACCCAAACTAAAATCCACTCACCCCGCAAAAGAAAAAAAGAAAGAAGTGTTAAGACTTTCTGCACATCGACCATAATCCCGACTCTAGAAATGAGTTCCGTCTAACTCAACAGATTTCGCACCGTGCAGCACTATGTCTTCCTGGCATCCTCCAAAATGCGCTCATCTTCATTTCCTGCCGTAAATCTTGTATTCTACAGCAGCCCTTCTTACTCAGGCAGGCAGCAGTGGTGGCAGCCCATCTGGGGGATCTCTGTGAGCTGGGGGTCGAGGGCTTCAGGAGCCGAGAGACTGCAGCTGGGACTGTCTAATGCACTCCACTCCTGGGGCTCCACGTCAACCTTACAACCAGGTGTACCCCACTTACTTGTGTGCAGGGCTGCCAAAGCTGTCCTCCTGTCTGTCTTTCTCCCACACACACACACACACACACACACACACACACACACACACACACACACACACACACACACACACACACACACACACACACACACACACACACACACAACTCAACTGTGTCTCCCGTGTAAGAGGGGGGGTTGGCTCTGGAAACAACGCTAAGTAAAACAGCTGTGGTCTTGGGGTTTCCTGCAAAGATGCATTCTTCTCTCATACGCTAAAAATCGAAACTAGAAAAATCAGAGGAAGCAGCTGCTGCAATCATACATTAGAATAACACACTTTCTTCTTCTTTTTTTTTATGGGAAATCTGCACTTGAGAGGCTCTTGCTATAAAACATGCGGGCAGCCTTAGGGATGACCGAGGCTAGGAATGAGAGATTCCCTCTCAGGCTTTACAGCTGGTTTTACACAGAGGGAGAAGCTTTTAGAGTTGGCCGCGGCCCTCCGGGATAAAATGAGAATGCCTCTCAACGTATACATTCAGAGATGCCTAGCCTGTGACCTGTGGGTTACTACAGCACACTGTTATTGTGAAAGCCAATTACCATGTACATAAACGACAGCAAGCTCTTATGGCTAAGAGGAGCGATATAAAGTGGGTTTTGTCTTGGAGAGGAAGTGGAGAGGGGAGAAGAGGACCGTGGTATAAGAGGTGTGGGTTGTGAGAGTGTTTATGAGATAGAGAGAGAATGAGAGAGAGAATTGGGCGAGAGAGAAGGAATGAGAGAGAAAGAGAGAGAGAGAGAGAGAGAAAGAGGGATCAGGAGAAACAGAAGAAACAGACAGACAGACAGACAGACAGACAGACAGACAGACAGACAGACAGACAGAAAGACAGTGATGGTGGATAGCAAATAGCGCATTTACTCACTTCTTTAACCAGGCAGCGATGTCCTTGGCCGTGGCTCCATAGTTCTCATAATGATGCTGGAACTTCCCCTTCCTTTTAAAGAGAGAAAGAAATAATGGATGGCTCATTGAATCTACGCACGATGCTCAGAGCAGGACCTTAAATCGCCAGTGTTTTTTCAGCGTTTTTTGCTTTGTACTGCACATATGATAGATGCTTAAAGATTCATGATATGATTAGACTATGAATGGTATACATGAACATATCTCGAAATCTTTCTGCTCAGAAAACAGAAAATCCATGTGTAGTCCATAATAAAGAGGCACTAGGTTTTTGGGGTGGGCTGAAGATGTTTTGACACCAGAAAATTGGAGTGATATTGAGTTAGGGGACATGGATGGTCATGATGCACCAACTCTGAAGAGCACTGTGGGAATATGTTTGCAGTTGGCCACAAAACTAGCCCTACTGAAACTACTGAAGGCCTTTAGGAGCTCCCTCACTATTTTACTGCTCTACACATATCGCCATTTGCAAGACCTCTACAGGGTCCGCGGTAATTATCCATCTGTCCTCATCTGCCCTACCTACGAGACACTTGAAATAGTCAGCCTCTGAAGTTAGGCTGAAACTTCTACAAAGATGGTTGAGCTGGGTCATTTGTAACTGTCACTTATCAGAAGATGTAAGAACAATGTGCTAATGTCCGCAAAGTTAAAAGAAAAAGCCCTCCCGCGACCGCACGTCAGCTTTCATTTGTTTCATTTGCTCAGTTGTAAGGGGTCCTTCCTTCGAAACTTTGAACATTTCTGGCTTCACTTAAGCTGACCTTTAAATGTTTGAAAGTCCAACAAAAAGTGTTGTTGTGTGCTCTCAGCTCCTTCCTACCCGTCTCGGAAATGAGACGCACTTTGAGCGAAACACACTGGGCCGTAAACAACAAACGACTCGCCCCTCCTCGAGTGAACGTGACCGTGAATGCCTGGGCTAAAGAGCTGGAACGGAGCACTCATTGTGTTTATCTTCGCCAGGGCTCATTACGGTAAGCGATGATGCCACATGGTCGTTAGCCCAAGTCTACCCTCAGGGCTGGAGTCTCATTGAAAACTGATTCCATCGAGCCCCCGGCATAATTAGCCCTGGCGTAATTAAACCACAGCGAATCGAGAGCGGTTAACCGACAAATGGGAGCGCAAAAGGGTGATGGGCAGACACACAAAAATAAAAGTGCGAAACGGGACACGAGGAGGTGCCGTACCAAATGAACACCAAATGTGACACCATAACATTTTGAGAAGTTCTCTGTTTGGGAGATGCTGCCGTGCTGTTACTAGTGTTCAAAAATGTTAAAACCTTGAGGTGTACATGTGCTGTACGCACAAAGCTTAGACCAATTAAATAACCTAATGGAATAGGTATTTGTTTTACATTAAATACATTTTATGCTACAGTCCCTAAGAAAGTAACTTTTTAAAGTGGTATAAGGAAGACATGGATATTGTGATGTGGTTTCTTGGGTTGCTGTTCCGATATGAGGTGTATTTGTAACACTGTTTTTGTGTGTCGGTGTGATTTCTGAGTATCTGTGTGTGTGTGTGTGTGTGTGATGCGTGTTCTTGTGTGTGTGTGTGTGAGGGCTGCAGAGTGACTCATGAGACACACACACTCACTCAAAGTAGCAGAAGGTCGGGTAGCCCTTGACGGTGTATTCCTGTTTGAGTCCATCAAACTCGGCTGGGTGCACGTTCATCCCGGCGAGTACCTGGAGTGAGGCGAGGGGTTTCAGTCCAAATAAACAAGCCAACAGAAAGTCCCCGAGAGGCACAACAATGAAGATGAACGACTTCACTGGTGACAGGGCTCTTTAAAAATTCAACAACAGAGAGTGGTCCCCCTAACCATGTTAGTGGGAAAAATGATATCAAACGAGGCAACATGCCATTTATTTTGTGTTCCTTTCTGAGGTGCTTCAATTTCCTAAATGAACAAATTGAGACAGGGATAATCAACCTAAGTCAACCTTAAAAGCAACAACATGCTTCGTGGCATGTTACATTTCCTTTCAATTCAAGAGTAGTTCTCCGGGTAAAACCACTCAGTAATTTCCGGGAAAAGCGTTAAGGAGCGCGCTGTGCATAATCCCAGTGTAAGCCAACGCATCCTCCAATACATCCGACAGCGAAGTGAAAAATGTGCACCAGGGCCGTGCTGACCGCCGATTACCCATCCAAATCCATCACATTTCTGCAGCGCTATCAGGTTCTCGCACACACACGTGAAAGCCGGGGGGAGGGGGAGGGGGAGAGAGAAGGCAAAGAGAGAGTGAGAGAAAGGGAAAAAAGGAGTATGCAGCAAATCTGCCAGTGTTGCCTATACACAACTGCATTCATTATGCAAATCTCCAAATGAGGGACTTATTTGCCAAGTGCCCGCAAACGCAACTCTTAAAAAAGAAATAAATACTGCTTCAATTAGCCGAACAACTTCGGCTCTTCCGATTCCATGCACATTTGCAGGGGAGGGAGGGAGGGAATCACTCAATTACCACTGTCAGAGATGGAATCCAGCAGCCAAATGCTAGTCACAGATGAAAATGGGCACTCTTTAAAAAGAGACGCTGCGCGAGGATTTAACTTTGCGCGATCCATCACTGCTCTTTGATTCGCACGACTCCAAAGGCACTCTCTTCCTCGAATCGCATCTCATCAGAAAAGAGCATCTTCAGCCCTTTCATGGGTTTGTGTGCCAGAGCTTTGCTTCCGGGTTTTTTTTATAGAGATGGTTATGCAAGTTTCAAACCAGAGAGACAATGGAAGAATGAGATGAGAAGAGAGGAGACAAAAGGACAGAACAAAAGAAGGGGATAAAAAGCATGCACGGAGTGAGAAGACAACACAGTGAAGATATATACACAGACACGTAATGCAGGCAGAGACAGCGGGATTCAACACGCATGCAATCCATCTAATAATAACTGGACATATGCCCAAGAAGGAGCCATAAAGTCTCTGCGTGCAACCACTGGGCTGGGCAGCTGCCAAGGGATTATAGATGGAGAACAGTAGTCATCTCTGCTCAGTACATCTACATGGCGTTACTGTGTAATGCAGACAGATCACTGGCCTTGAGGTTGACAGAGAAAGCTGAAATGCATCCTAATTTTGGTTGGGTGTGTGAGTGTGTGTGTGTGTGAGTTTGAGTGCGAGTGGTTATGTGTGTGTGTGTGTGTGTGTGTGTGTGTGTGTGTGTATGAGAGAGTAAGCGAGTGGTTGTGCGTCTGTGTGAGAGAGAGAGCGAGTAAGTGAGTGAGTGAGTGAGGGGGCACGTCAGTGTTCTGTCTCTCAGAGTCGATGCATCACTTACGTATTTGCCCTTAGTCTCGGTGGCGGCTTGCTGAAAGACAGGCTGCATCCTCTTACACACACCACACCCTGATCATTAGGGAGAAACAAGAGAAGAAGAGTTACAGGTAGTCATCCTCTTACACACGCCACACCCTGATCATTAGGGAGACACAAGAGAAGAAGAGTTACAGGTAGTCTCTGCCAGACTGGAATAATTCATAAAGCAGCACAGAGGCAGAAACTTCCTCCTCCACATCAGGAGCACTTGACTCCAGGGCATAACTCAGAACCAGGCCATGAAGTTTGACGCCCGCCTGTGTCGGTCGTTTACCGGGCACAGCTCTGCAGACTTCAGAGATAACGGGCAGGGGTTTCATCACCACGCCGCCGACGCCGCACTGGCTTTCATCCCACCACCCGACAAAGAGAATTTTAATACCCCGCCCCACCCGCACTCTGCTCAGAAGACTTGCAACAGCAGCAGCAGCAACAACATGGCACTCTGGGAAGTCCTTAACCATATATTTCATTGAACGGCTCGCCTTTTCTTCCTCCAGGAAATCCTTGTGAAATCTTTTAAAGCAAGCTAAAAGGATGGTAAGCTGCATGAGATGAATCGCCCGAGGGGTCGCACTCTATTTTGCAAGTGCACTTGACCAATTTTCTCATTTCCTCAACGGCGTGTTTTACTGGTAAGTGTTGCCCCTTTTTAAGTAAGCTTTTGGGGCCAGCAAAGACATGGGGAGTATAGAAATTGTGAAACCCGCTTAGTTTTACCCTAAGGAGCTTCGGTAATGACATTTATGTGTGATTGACACCTGCTGTGGCTTAGGGAAAAAATCTGGGGTAACGGTAGCGATTGCGTCAAGTGGGTGCCCAACAAGCCTTAAATCAAAATGGAAGATCCACAAGCCATTAACTTAATGAGGCACAAGCTAGAGGGGGGAAAAAACAGCTGACAGTTGAGGCACTCACATGGGGCAAAGAACATCATGAGGATTGGCCTCTCTTCCTTCTTCAGCAGCTTCCTGAAGTCCTACAGAAAGAGGGGGAAAAGAGAGGCTTGTGAATGAAAGACACATTACCTGAACATGATCCCTTCCTACATTTAGACAACACACTGGCAACAATAGACACTGTTTGTAGCAACCCTACCAGATTACTGATAAATAAATGAGCCAACTAATTGGAACAGCCACATTTCTTTTATGAACTGGTGCCACTGTGTCTGCAACCCACGGAACGAGGATTTGGCTGTAGGTCCAGAGTGCAACATGTGAAACACATGGGCTTGGAAAATCCCATTCTGCACCATGTATTGTCCGTTTTGGGGTTGGTACCATCATTTGGTGGATGAAGATGAAAACAGTGTAAACCAGCCCGCCCTCAAAGCTTATGCCGCCGATTCTCCCTGTAGCACTTAATTACTGCGGGCCTAGCCGTAGGGGGGGCTTTGCGGCTGCTGCGTATTGGGATCTGATCGATTGTTTGCATTTTTCTCACATGCGCTCACCGACGCACACATCCGCCAGAGCGTGAGGAGGATTAGGCCAGACACAGAGGGAGGGCCCTCTCCTCCACTTTGTTTACTTGCTTGCCTCATTACGGCATCATTCTCTGTCAATGCAACACCGCAGAAACCAACGTCAATATCTGCTGCTCCAATGTGTAGAAAGTGGAACAGCACATCTTCCGACGTTGCTGTGAGCCACATGCAGTTTTTCTGTGACTGAGTGCAACGCCTTACTGCAGGAGGGTGCGGCTAGTTTTAGATTGCTTTTTTTGACTCCGAGCGGAGGATGAGATTTTTCAATCTGCATTCTTCTACCTCTTTACCGGTCTCTCCTTTATACCCACTGTTGATACTGTTGGCAAGAGTCTTCCTGGAATGATTTGGTCTTGAGAGAGTCTGTAAACGCTGGAAGAAAATACCCAAAAAGGTGATCGTTCCTGACTTCCACCAAAGAGCCAAGGTTAAGCCCCGGTGAAACCGGATATCAACTTGTTGCCTCAGATCTGAATTGCTCAAAGCCTGCCTTTGTTTAGGAGAGTCTCTTCAAACCTGAACACAGCGACAGTGTTAAGAGGGAAACTGTCATTTTTCAGCCTCCCACAGCATTTGTTGCACTCACTTTCTCCGTCTCTACGTGAACGATATCTTTGGCCTCTGGGTTTTCCTCCCACAGTGGTGCACCCGTTGGGTCTTTCAAGAATGCCACCATGGACTGAAAGAAGAAGAAATCAAAATTAGTACAAAAACTTGCAGAGTTACACAAATGTAGCCTACAACAGAGCAACCAGAGGCACTTCTAACAGTATATTCTCAGGGCAATGAAGCATCCTAATCACTACATCCTTCCTAAAATGCTTTAAATTGTAAGAACAGAAATAAACTTTGAAAACCAAAACAAATAAGCCACTAACACAGCGAGCCCTCTCAGATCTTCAAACTGTCTGGCAAAACGACTGAGGAAGAAAAACCGAGGAAAGCACAAACACACTCTAACAGACATATCCGGGCTCAGAGCTTGGAGCCCATTTCATTCATCATCGGTGTTTACAGATCACAAATCCACTCATTACAAAAATATTAAATCTCATCCACATGAGGCTTGCGGATAATTGTGCCGGCAATCCTTCACCCGTCGGGAAGTGACACCAACCTGATAAACGATTGGGAGGTAATTGTGTGTGTGGAAGCCTGCCCCAAGTATGCGTACAGAAACAAGAGCATTCGATGGCACTGTTGTTCATATCGACTTGTGCGTGACTGTGAGCACTCAGACTGGGAAAAAAAACAACACACAGCCATCAGCTGAAGACACTGTTCTAAATGTCTCAGCCACTTAGTCTAGGCCCTGCTTAATTAACCACTCAGAAGATGACTGGATTAGCTGTTTCGCAGCACAGCTATCTATGACACCGGGGGAGCGACAAATAAATAATGGGACCAATTTTACACAACCCACTAATTATTCGGGTAATTTGACATGATACTCTCCAGTTGCTCAGAGAGAATGTGTTTATTTATATACCATCTAGACAGAGAAGGGGGAAACACACTCGAAGAAACTTGGATTACTACTCGCCACATTACCTTTGATGTCTCTGGACGGCCGTATTCTGTGTGGAATGTCCCATCCCTGTGTGGAGAATAATAGTTTAAAAGAGAAAAAAAAAAGAAAGAACAAAATCAAAGTCTCAGTTTCTATAGGGTTTTTTTAAAGATGTGATCACACTGCACCGAGGTCACAGAGCACTTTCCATCTCCAGCAGAAGGTGCTTGACCTACTCACTTATAATGCAGCATCACCACTCCACCCTTTTTGGAGCTGGGGTCAACCTTCACTTTCTTACAAAGCTTTCGACCCTCTGTGTCACTAGAAAAGAGAACAGGGGAAAGAAGCAGCATTAAAACTCTGGGAAAGAAAAGAGGCCCGAAACTTTTTCACTTTGACAATGACTGTAGGGGCCACTCTGCATGCAAGGTGAGACACATAATGGGCATGTCGATTTCTAAAAACAGGAACACCTGACGCAAATGCAAGAGTGCTTCACGTCTAATTACATTTCACTTAACAACAGCCCTGTGCTATTCTCATCGACCGGCCCTGGCTTTCCACTTGTCCCCAAAAACATTAAAAAGGTGATGCAATAAATGTCTCGCGACATTAGACAAATTGCTAGGGGAGTAATACAAGAGAGATTATGAGAAGCGACAGATGACGACAGCAATAAGCTAATGCTCGAGGAGCGCTGAGGTTTCTGCCAACCTGTTCCCCGCCCAGCTTCACTCACTGCCTGTACCTGAAGGTGAACCTGCTAAATACAGGATCCAGCTGCTTTATGTGGCCCCCAGAGCTTTTTGCAGCAAATGCATATTCACAGTCGTTAATCGCTCTAGTCATCGCTACAACTGTTGCCCGAGGGACCTTTAATGTTTGATGTGCCACTGTTTAGCATCGCTGAGGATGCCTCCCACTGAAAAACCACTGGGGGGCACCATGGGAAATGTAGGCAGAAGGACTGGGTTTTCCTTGCTTTTGTGTTCTCTGTGGGCAGGGTTTGGATTAATCATCAGGACATTGAATAGCAATGAAGCCCACAGCCGTGTCCATAGTGAGAGAGGAGAGTGCCAGAGCTGTAGTCAGGATGATGACGGGCAAAGCACGCACACTGTTTCCCGGTACCTAGAAAAGGGAAACCATAATGAGCCATCGTACTGGCACTACATGCAAACCACCCACTAACTCACCCCCTCACCCCCCACCGCATGGCCCTCCGGATTAGATTGATCCCCTATGTCTGGTGATAATGAGCGTGGAAATGTATTATGCAAGGACAAATAAGGCTGGCAGGAGTCCACTGTAGAGACCTGGAGTCCTCAAGCGAGTTTCAAAGAAGTGGAATTCAGTTACACCCCTCCCTCCCTCCCTCCACACACCCACCTACCCACCCACCCAACCTCCCATTTCCCAACCATTCATCTATTCCCTGTTGCTTCTGAGGAAATGAGACACTAATATTAGGTATTATATGTGTCCCAGATAGCACTGATCTTTAGAAGAAGAAAAAAAGAGAAGGAAAACCCCCCATAAAGGTATGTGGAAATGGAGAGCACGGGTCGGCTGTCAGGTGGGGGACGAGTCGATTAGAGCCGCTGCGCTGCAAACATGCTGACTCATAATCACAGATGGCAAGTCTGGCTATTTATGGGCCAAACATGGCCATGCTTCTGCTGTTGAGGCGACAGCAGTGGCCATCCATCGCAGGCCACTTTGGGTGTCACTGCAGCCGAGCTGATCAAAACCTCACACGGGCGAGGAGACGCCTGGTGCTGAATGTGAATTAAAATACTGCAATAAAACATGAGTCTGTTTAAAATGGCAAGCTGATTTTTTAAATAACGCAATGTTTACTTTTTATTATTGTGTGACTCAATAATTTGGAGACAAACAAGCATTGTTTCCCCCCATTTCTCTTTTCCTTTCAAGGGCCTTTTTTTCTGCGGCAATAAGACTTGAAACATCAGCAAAATAACTCCCAAATCTAAACAGCGTGTATAAATATCACTGGTGTTTCTGCCTCAGCAACACCTGCACTAAACCGTCTCATGAGCAGATTGCTACTCGGCACCAAAACGGAAAAAATAATGACTGCTTAACAAGACCATCTTGTCTCGTTCATCGGATCGGATGAGCGTCCTCTTGGGAACGCCTTTTGTTTGCGCCGCTCGCGAGGCATATGTCTAAGGCTACGGCCTCTTGCTGCCGACGCACGAGCAGCTTTGTTGAGCAGATCAGGACAATGGAAGCAGATGAAAAGCTGGATAAAAATACGAACCAAGCACGCCACTCGAATATCGTGGCCCTCCAAGCACTCCACCTCCCTGGGCTAACGAAGAGGGCCTTCTGTGTGAGTCACGCATGAGTAGATCCCCCCCCCCTCCCGACTCCCATGCCAGGCCTGTGCTGAAGCCCTGCAGGGCTAGTGGAGCTCAGCACGGGATTTGATTCACGCGAGACGGGTGAGTCACAGCGGGGCAGCGAATGGGCAGAGTGGTTTGTGACACACCACACCGTGCCCTGGGTGCCCCACGGTGCTTTGATGGCCTCCTTCTCACTTCAAGACCCAACATGGGCCCCACCAGAAGGTTGGTGGATCAGCACCAGTACAAGGGCGAAGTGAAGTGAGTCCTCCCTTCGGTAGCTAGGGGCTCAGAGTGGAGGACGCAGATATGGGGGGGGGGGGGGGATTTTGGTTCCTCCACCCATGGTTAGCTTCAACTCCAAACTCTGATAACATCAGATTCTGAGCTCAGATGCCAAGCAACAGGTCAAATGTAAAACAAAAGGCAATTACAAGGAACCATTAAAAAAATAAACTTCTTTTGGAGATTTCTACGGAAAATGGAAAAAATGGAACGGCTACGGCCATGCTTAGCCATTTTAAACCTGAGGCAAAAAGTAAATAAACAGATGGAATGGAGAAAAAAATAGAGTTCAAGCAGAATAGGGCAATTTGTTTTCCCCAATTAATCCATTCAGTCACTGATGTGAAGCCCCTTAAATGTTTGTGCTACCAGGTGGAAATGTTTGTCAAACGGGTTTATTCGCATCAAATATCATTTGTTGAGTTTCCATTAAAGTTGCCCCCCTGACAACCCCAAGTTTTGGACCCACAGATGTTCTTGAGTCATCCCATTCTTAATTTGCATAACACGCACACACACTATAAAAAGCACACCAAATATGCAAAAGAGTAGGATGGAAACCCAGTTTGACTCTTTCACTATTCTATGAAAGTTCCTTGATGTGTTTAAAGGCAGTGCTTTGAGTACTGCTCACATTGCTCGGCGCCGGGGGTCGGGGCAGAGGCAGGGCTGTGTACAGGCCCTCGCCCAGTAGAGAAGTGAGGAAACAACACCAGAGCAAATCTAAAGCTCATCATGATGCACTTCCTCGCTGTCCTTGGAAGATAAGTGGCTCCGAAAACATTCCACCCAGTGTCAACATTTACAAGGCTGTGAAATTCAAAATAAATAACTAAATAAATACACAAGCAAAGAAACTGGAATAATTCCTTCCTTCTTTCAGTTCTTCTACTTTTTTGTTGTTGGAGCCTGCTCTGTGGATGACTCTGGATGACTGTGTTTCTCATCTTGCTGTCACCTGGTGGAAATACGTGACAGTACACTGGAAACTGGCAAGGGTGGCACTTCAAACAGCCACTGCCCTTGTAGAGTACCATCTTCCCCTGGCGCTCTCCGCTTTGTTTTGGCACTGACCCTGGCATCGATCCACTCACACTAAGCCGTGTGTTGACACCCACTCAAAAACAGAATGTGTTTTCTAATTAAATAACAGGAAAATACTAGAAAAATTCATAATGATAATAAGCCGGCGGGCAATAAAACAAAAGGGCCAACGGCAATCAATTAAACCATTTCTGGTGCGTGTGAAGCCTGTAACTTTTGTAACCTGGGGAACAGAGTAGAGCTCTAAGCCCGAGGCCATTACGTTGAGCAGAAAATCAATCCTGCCGAAGAGATGGCACTGAATAGATGTCTTAAAAGCTTGCTGTCCTCCCACTGTCCACTGTTTACTGTTTACTTTCCCAGCTCCATACATGCTGGGGACAGCCAGTCAATATTCAGCTGGATGTAAGCCTCTTTCCAGCCTCTGGAAACTCCTCTAACTTCATATGGCCATGTTTTCAGACTTTTTAACATTTATCAAAAGGGAGTCTTGGAAAAACCCAACCAGTATTCAAATATTAAGTAGCTGTCGCATAAACATATATTCATATGCCAAATATGACATGCATGATGATCGAATGCAAATATGCCTTGAAAGACTTCTACAAAGGTAGCCACATCTATACCATAAAAAAGTCCCTCTCAAAAACCTCATTTCAAAGGCTCCTCTGCCCTAAAACCTGACAGATCTGCCGCAAGGGATTTTGGGGGAATGTGCGAATGAAGCATTAAGCACGACTCTGTGTCTCACGAGCTCTCCGTCACCCACGACCGTTAGATGAAGAGTTGTGTTTCTCCCCTTCAGCAGCGCAGGGGATGGCAGGACAGACTTGAAATATAAACCAGCAATTTCAGACACTCCATGTTGCCTCTGGGAAACTCTAGGAATCCAGTGGCTTCGGACCAAAGAAATGCTTGGCAGCAGTGAGACAGAGGTTGTTGTGTGTGACATGACTTAGCGGTAGCACAGGCGTAGGTCTTGTATAAGAAGCCCCATATTATAATGCCTGAGGAATGGTGACATACTTACCCACAATTCACCCAGGCAATGGTTCCTTGTCCTTTGACGGTCTGAGCAACATCGGACAAAAGCTTGAGCTGGCCATCTCCAGATGTGCCTGTGGAGTGAGGAGACATTTGAGTAAACAAGCTTGCTGTTTCTTTGCAAACAACAATATCAACAATGACATATGACTTCATTTTCAGATTTAATGGAGTACTAGTAACAAGACTGTCATTTTTTCTCTAACACTCTCAGAACAGAATGCTCATATGACGAACAGAACTCTAACAGAATGCTCATATGTCGAACAGAACTCTAACAGAATGGTCATATGTCTAAAATTAATTTACTTTGCTACACACAAAAATTACACTAAATGAAATAATAAAAAATAAAAAAAATCACTTGAACACTTTTGGCCTATTTTTAGGGCCTATTGCCGCTGTCTCTGGACTGCTTCGCATACCAAGATGGTGATTAAAAAAGACATATGAACATCTCAAATGAAACATCTCTTCTCTACACACACACTGCGCTCTCCAAAACTCCTTAAAAGCACAGCGGTTAACATTCTACAAAACAGGCACACACCTCCTCCTGATATGTGTAGGTATTCCCTCTGGCACCTCCAAGGTACCAGAGAGCTTCAAAAAGCAGGAAATTAAATGGAAAAGAGAAACATGCACGAAGAAAAAAAAAAAAAAGAAGAGCCCCACAGTGCTTGAGAGGATGAGCGAGCCCTGGCTAGGCCATCAATCAAGGCCGGCGTTCGATTTGCACCAAGTCTTATCCATTGACCTCATGCTGCTGAAATGGCCAGTGAATTATGAAACAAATAAACCTCCAGGGGCAGGTGGTGTGGGGCGGTGGGGGGGATCGAAGCCTTCGAAGCCTCTTGCTGTGATCCAAGAGGGAGGACAGTTTAATGAATGGTGTGGCGCACGGTAGCACGGCTCTTTGCCGGCTCCGGCTAACCGCGTCTGAGATATTCAACTGAAATAAAAAAATACAGTGTGATTTTCCTTGAAAGCCCAGCAGGGAGTGGGGCTGATGTGGCTGCTTGACTGGGCTGCGGTGTGCTTTGGTTTGGTTCAGTTCAGCTGCGCATTTACACTGACTCAAACAGTCTGAATCAACATGGCCAATTAGCAGAGGTGCAATCGCTGCTGTGGAAATGAAAACTGAACCACAAGCCGCCCCAGAATAACAAGATCAGGTCAAATGCTCTTGGCTGAATCAGAATGTTTCCCAGCGCGTGGTTCTAGACGTCAAAGATGCACATTTTGGAGTGGATAGAAAAAAAAAAAAAAAAAACACACACTTCAGCCATTTGCTCAGCTGAAAAAAAAAATCCAATCTGTCAAAGTTTGTTTATTCGCAAGGCCTGCTCTGCATTTCTACCTTTTGTGAGACTGTGTACACACACACACACACACACACACACACACACTTCAGGACATCTATTTTAGACTCAGCAACCGGGTGTAAACACTGCAACACAGCAGTGGGAAGGAAGGTCAAAAGGGGGGAGGATTGTGTGTGTGTGTGTGTCCTCACCAGACTTTGTGTAGAGGACCAGGACATTGGTGCGTGTCCTGAGCAGCTTTTTAAAGTCCTTGTGGTCGCTGACTTTCTCGATGAGCGGAGACACCTTCGCCGCCTGCAGCGTTGACACCACCCAGAGCTGTAAAGAAAGCAAGTGAGAGAGAGAGAGAGAGAGATAGAGGGAGGGAGAACGGGAACAAAAAGAGAAAGAATACATTTTTACGGCTGTCACCTTTCACAGTCACACCAGGCAACCACAGCACCCACACACAGGGGGCATCTTACAGAACGAGTAGGGCTGGGCGATATGACGATATATATCGTGAGGACGATAGAAACGTGTCTATCGTGACCTTTCTCCTCTATCGTTTCTATCGTGATAAACTTTTTTTTTCATTATACAGTCAGCTGACAGCTTCAGTGGCTGCTAGCAACGTTTAGCTATCGCTGCTAGTTGAGATTCAACGGTGCGTCGCTGGTTTCCCTGGTAACGGACAGACGGTTAGCAGCTAGCCCTGGGTCTACTCTACCTTCTGATTGACGCTCTTTGCCCTGCCATCCACGGACATCTGAGTGTGTCCCATCTCTCTGGACCATCGAGGTACTGGGTTCCAGTTTTATTGAGTTATTATCCTGACATTACACACACATACATAACAAGGAGCTCCTTCCCGAACTGAACGGCATTATACAAACATTCGTATCGCTCACACACACCGCCAGCACAGCCGCTTGCCGGAGCGGCACAGCACTCTGTGGATTGACAAATACGTCATCGTACGTATTCTGAGCTGTGACCATCGACTTTTGAACTCTGAACTCATACATCTATTCGGAACACAAAGAACTGTAAAATACATCGGGATTGTATTGCCATATTGTTATATTGTTATTGCATTAGTTAAGTTGTTTATTGATTGTATATTTATAGCAAGCGTGAACGAGAGAGTGATTGGGCATTAGGCCACTGATATTGAATGGGTATGAAAATAGTGTAATAGTTATTAAAGCAAATATTTAGAGTAGGTTCATTGAATGTATCTATTTATAATAATTAATATTAGTAAATATCTTATTTAATACTGAATGGCTTTTATCTCTTGACTAATTATATTTAATATTAGTCAATATTACAGGGGAGTGAGATCTTAGTTACACTCACTCTACATCATTTTAGTAGCGGATTAATGCTCCCGCTACATTTTATTTCATTATTATATCATTATCGTGATATATATCGCTATCGTGATATAAAATAATCCATATCGTGATATATGTTTTTTTCCATATCGCCCAGCCCTAAGAACGAGTCCATCGGATTCCAGAAGAATGCAAACCATTGCAGCTTAAATCACAACAGTCTTGTTGACACATTGCCAAAGCCATTTATTTTGGTTGCAAAAATAAAAAAGTTCAATAATACAACGGATATGTGAAATATGACACAATGAGATACATAATCAATACAAGACCTTTGCTTTCACTTGTGTTGTCTTTAAAATATTGAGTGGAATCCTTAAGTCTGACTTACTGAAGCTGGTGAGCAGAGAAATAAATGTTGCCTTCAAAACGACACCGACTATTATTATGTACGGCAATTGATTTGGCTGAGCCATCGGTTGGGAAATAGACCACAAATTGACCTTTTTATAGCGAACAAATCATTTGCACCAAATTGTGAATGGAACAGACAATGGCACATCTCCAACCACAATTTCATTCAATGCGATGTATTCCCCATCTCAAACTTGTGCATGATGCAGCGATGACACAATAACGGAACAGGAACTCTCGTAATCAATCTACAGCCCCCCCCGTGTCATTACATTGTTTCAGTGGGTGCTGGGGGAGGGGGAGGGGGGGGGGGGGGCAGAGTGGCCGAGGCAAGGTGTTCATTCTCTTCCCCTCGGCAGGCCTGCGGAGCGTGGAATCCGCTCGGAGGAATGGAGCGGAGCGGAGGAGATAAGAGGGTGCCAGAGATAAGGAGGCCATCAGTGGCGGTGCACGGGAGCGACGCGACGGGAGCGGGGCGCGGCACGGCTGGTGACACCGACCCACCCTATCTCACCCACCCATCTGCATCCGGAACCTCAGCAGTGGACTGGGAGAGAGTCAGAATTACAGGACTATATGTCTTGTCTGGGTCTGCCTGACTTAAGCTTGAAGAATGGTTGGCATGGACCATAAGCCCCCCCCAACTCCACACTTAGAGCTCGACTGGTCTGAGATGCTTAAAATGAATAGGTAACATGGGCCATGACACCCTCCCCTCCCCTCCGACTCCAACACCACCCCTCAAAAGAATCCAGCGCCTGTGAGCCACACTGTTCACCAACTGGTGCTGAGCCGGGCTAATTAAACGGCTCGCCTCTCTGGCAGAAAACCCCCGGCAAGGACGGAATCTGTGAAACCACTATCTACAGCGGAATAGAAAAAAAACACACCCATCACATCAGAGGAAGTCAAACACATGCTGGAGCTGACAGTGAGGAAGCCTTGGCGTGTGGCATAATAAGATATCCACTGACCACACATCCTCACCTGGCAGGGGAGGGGGGGTGGGACGAGGGATGAATCACAAGTGGCGCTCCGCAGGCCGAGCAGCGAGACTGAGAGAAGAGACCAGACTTCCTTACCGTCTCTCACAAACCCTTGGCTCACCATGGGGTGCCTTTGAAACTGACTGCTACCCTCTCAAGCATTAATATGTCTTCTGCCCACAGAAAGAGATAGAGAGAGAAAGAAAGAGGTAGAGAGAGAGCAAGAACGATAGAGAGCGAAAGAAAAGTGTGTGTGGGGGTGGGGGTGGATGTGAAAAAGGAGCTGAGATTCATGAAATGTTCATCCTCGTTAATTAAATGCATGTGCCTGACCCCCTTCTGAACAGTCTGTAAGGGGCCACTTCACGCAAATCAGATCAGAGCATGGAACTGAACCAGAGACATGATGGGGAAGAGAGAGATGGGGGGATGGGTGAATGGACGAATTAATCACTCTCTTTCTATTAATGCCACACATCAGCCACACCTCTGTCCACACCTTGGCTGAGCTCTGGAGTAGCAGCCAGGCAGCATTAATCAAACAACGAGATGATGGTCCTTGGGCACGGTACACGCAGTCAGGAGTGATTAGGCCATGGACGCGCTGAGGCACTAAACCACACTTGACCCCTGTGCTACTGCAGACACTCCCCAAAACAAGAAATGAGATGGTGGTGAAAAGTAAAATGGCAACCTGAGACGCAAGGAAGCTCTCTTGCTTTGCCAGAGTGGCATGTGCTCAAGTTCAATAGCAAGGCATGAAAGTCAAGGTGAAAGGACGTGTTGAGCTTTTCAGACCCAAGTACCCACAGCACACACACACATTCAATCTATATCAAGGAGTTTAATGGTAGCCAAAAATCAGTAGGTTCCCTTTCCATTGCAACAAACACAAAAGCAGCGCTTTCACACACACGCGCACACACACACACACACACACACACACACACACACACACACACACACACACACACACACACACACACACACACACACACACACACACACACACACACACACACACACACACACACACACACACACACACACACACACACACACACACACACACACACACACACACACACAATTGAAGAAGGGTATGGTTGAGCTCGGTAACATGGATGATACAGCTCTGCAAACACTGAGGCAGGGTGAAAGAAGGTAACATTAACGCCTCCCAATAGACTGCCCTTAACACATTCAAGGGAAGGCAGGCAGGCGGGCGGGCAGGAAGCAAAAATTGCCCTGCAGTTCTGTACATTTGTGGACAGGAACCACTGAGAGGTGCTAAAGTGTCAGGAGGGAAAAGGGGGTACAGGTTCCCTTCAGCACCCCACTTTTATGGTCTCACTTCTCTTCGCACTCTTCTTACAGTCAGAGAAGAAGGACCCGCGCCGAAAGGGAACGAGGGCCTGAACGACTAGCAATCATCACCGTCCCTACCTGTTACAAAAGCAGCTCCCTTTTGGGTCTCACCGCGCCACCGGTTTGAATGAGGGCATTATCCTAATAACAGAGGCGCTCTCACAAGGCTGCCCTTGTTACAGACATCCATTCAGTCGCCTCATCAGGAAAGCACACAACTGTACGCTGCAGGTCGATGGGAGAGGCTTTAAAATGGGAGAGAGGACTGATGTATACGTGCGTGCCGTGCCACACTGCTTTGGACTGATAAACCAGAACAGCCCTAGACCGGAGTAAATGACTGACAACCAGCCAAGAGGGTGGAGAGACACAGAGGTTTCATGTCTGCTGATACGCTGTGCAAATACATATGTAGAGGCAATACTTTAACGGTTGGTTTCTATTTCACAACGAGTCCTTGAGAGGCTCTGTAAATCTGGGAGTGTTTACGATGATCTTTCCTCTCTGCACTGTCCAGACGGACAGCTTATTGTCTTACTTCCACTGATTATTAACTAGAGCCCAAACAGTCCCTTACAAACACTCACAATCACAGAGTGCAGGAATGCAATGTGTACAGTAAAGAGAAAACACATTGAAATCTGTAATGCAACTTGGGTTATATAATGCTGTGTGACATTTCTCTGCAGTAAATACCCTTATAGATACAGACGAGTTCTTTACATTAACAATAAATTAAAAATAGGCCTAACATACAACTTGTGTGGTCTTGCACTAAAAAAGTGCAGAACACAGGTCAAACCTATGTCCAGTTACTGACAGAATAAAACTGTGACTCTGAACTAACAACTGATCCTCAAATGTGCAATGTTAGTAGTCTTTGATCTAGTACTAAAAGGAAAACTACAGTATATTATATGCTCAGTTGAACACTGATAGCATTGTATCAAACATAACTAGGAATACATTACTTGTGGATTATAGAGCACATGGATTCAATATCGTAAAACATTGATTCAATTAAGGACCAAATCCTGTTAATACACATTATTGCACGAGAAAACCTTGTTTGTGCAGACTGTGGCGCCCACTGCCACAAACAGCTACAGGCTTCCTCATAAACATACTGCATAATAGGGTGCTTTACTCCACTGTTTATTGAACCAGCATAGGGGATTTGGAGGCAACTAATGTATGAATGCAAGTGGAAAAAAATAGCATTGTAATAGCATACCAAAAGAATTAGCATTGCAAGCCCTTGCAGTGCAAAGGTAACCTTCTCCGTCGTTCCCTGTGGGACGAGTTACTAAAGATTCTCCTCCAGTTCTCCATTCAGAAACTGAGCAGACACCCTCATTCATGTGGATCATGTTCTGTGATGGAGCCTGCAGCTTACAGAGCAGAGCGGAGCCCCCGGTGGAAAGACACACACATCTGAGGCTGCATACATCAGTGTTTGCCCCTGCAACATTTTCTTTTTCGTCTCTACCTTAGAAGAGAGCTGTGAAATTGCATGGTTTCACCACCCCTCCCCTAAAAAAAAGGTTTTCTTCTGGGCCACTATAGTATTGTGCATTAGCACTTGGATCCATTCTGCTCAATGCTTTAACCATAGAAGCTTACCGAGCTAAGGCCATGCCACCTAAACAGATATTTCACCATGGGAATGACTCGGCAGTGCCCAACCAGTTGCTAGAGGTCTGCTCTCCTGTGTACAGTAGACCATTCTCTACAACTAATGATCGCCTACACTGGCTCTTTCTGGAACTTTTTAAACAGACTCCGTTTCGAAGTCTCCCCATTAGCTGACCTTCAGAGACACTGGGGGCTATGAGCCTTTACACAAGATGCATCAAGGTCACGTCTACATCTATGGCTTTCATGCTGTTGGCTACAAAACAAGTGTTGGGTGAGATGAGGGCAAGCGCAAGATCATCACACTTAATAAACGTAAGCGTCATGCCAGAATCCGCCGCACGTCCTCTAGCCATGTCTGTGACAAATCTGCATAAAAGATGCCATCCCATTTTCGGTTATAGGCCGCCATACTGAATCAGCACTTCCTCTGCAGCGTTTTGTGGAAATGAGTTGCGTCATCTTCCTGATTAATGAGGCAACCTTGTGTGGTGTGTGTGTGTGTGTGTGTGTGTGGTTTATATGGGGGGATGTGGGGGTGGCACTACCACCAATAACAGTCCATCACTGCAACTCTGTTGATTCAGGCCATTGATAAGCGGAGCTCTCAAAGCACGAACAGGGCCCAGCCAAGTCTGCACGTTAGCCCTACCTAAAGTGTGCGTGACTGATGTGAGGAGGGAGGGCAAGAGGACACAGTGCACCTGGAAATACTGCGCTTGGTGCTCTTAGCAAAGGCACAATGAGGCGGAGTAGAAAGCACTTTAACGCTACCATGGTGGGGTGGCCCCAAATTGGCAGCCCTGGCGGTTACAGTTTGGGTGTTTTGGGGTCAGGGGAGAGGGGAGTGGAGGGGAGGGGGCAGCTCACAGATTAAGAGATTTGAGAAATTGCTCTGACAGGCAGGGTTGTCATGAGGGGGGCCATTGCAGATGGACTCCCTGTAACAGAATCAACTTGGAACCAAACGCATAGCCTCTTCCTTAGCACTCTTGAGAATCCACCTTTGTTTGTCATGCCAGTGACAAAACAGGATGTGGAACAGGAAAGGTCCCAGAGAATTAGATCTGAATGACGTGGCAGTACAGTTACAATAGATCCTTGCCCAATTTGATACACTGCATATTGTAGCAGGAGACTTAGATTAGCTGGTCTGCTAAGGACAAAGCTGTTGAATACAGCTCTCTTGAGGATGTCACATAACCCATGCTATTCATTTGCCACTTACTTTAATTTCACATGAATGAATGTGATAGAAATGTGCATTGATTTATTTTAAAGATCAACGGTTTTGATGCAATACCAACAACGATATTTTTGACCACGCCTATCAAAAAGGTTTTGCTTTTAAGACCAACGAAAGGTCTAAGTAATTGGATACATTTCTGGAAACATTACTGGAGAGCAATCACATACCCGTCACAAGACAACGGGCTTGTGAGTGGATGTGTGTGCTTTCTACCTAAGTGTGCCTTTTTTGGAGACGAACTACATGCATTAAACTTAACGCTTGACCAGAATCCGCCTCTATGTGAAATACATGTCTTTAAATGCTACGCTGTGATTGTAGTTGAGATTTGTGTGTTAGGCAAAAACAATATCAGGCGAGTTAAGAGCCCGTTAGAAAGGCAACTGGCGACTCGATATTGACACTCTTTATACTGCACTAATATCAATTCTTTTTTCCAGACTAGTTTCCCGAAAAAGAGAGACAAATTGCGAGAGCTATGCAACAATTATCACGGTTCGATGGGTGTTCTTACGCTAACTTCAGCTTAAAATGATCAATGGTCTCCCTTCTCTGGCTGTCAACTTTACCTGGATGAAAAAGGCTACATTGCCATCAGTGACGATTATAAGACACTTACTAACGGAATAAATTGACACGTGGTTGCATGTTACAGAGTGGTATACCAAAGTATTCCAGTAAAAGCTGGCGACTTACCAGCAAAACGAGAATGTACATCTCGAGATCTCTCATCCGTCTCTCGTGGCGGGTCCAAGAAGCCATGATAGCGCTGCCACGTCTGGCTGCGCAGGCGCAGTTCCTGCCCCAGCGATTCCAAAGGAGATCGGAAACGTTCCTGGGAAATGTAGTTATATAGAAGATGGGAACCATAGCAAATTAGGACAGTGGGACTATATATTTAAAAAGATCTTCTAGTTTTCATGCTGAATGCTTGCTTGCGTTAAGAATGAAAAAGGATGCACAGTTCTACCAAATATATATAATTACACAGTCTTTCAGAAGCTAAGTTCTTGTAGCTTTTTATATCCACTTGTTGCAATGTATGCATGTATTCCACCTCAAACCTTCTATTAAATTGTGGACAACACTGGGAACAATAGCCTTTTAAAATGTTTACAAACGTCAGACCGTTCACTGATTTATGGAGGCTTTAGCGCTACCTGGTGCCACCACCTGGAAAGATGTAATAGGGTTGGATGTTAATAGCACATTCCTCGAACATTTTCGACAATTAACCAAACTCCCTCGTGGATGACCAAAGAGCTCGAAGGTCCACGCAACTCTAACCCACGGTCTCCTTATTGTTTTATTCTATGAAACACTGTCAGATATGAACGGGTCGAATTATTCATTGTATGAGCTTTGATTTTCAAAGTGCATGGATCTGGCTTTTCCTTTCGGTTTTTTTTGTATTAGTGAACACAACTGTGACACTGGTTTGTTTACAGAAAGTTGTTCTGTTGATCATTCACGTTGTTAGGTATTTTCCATCGCAAAACTTCGTGTCAGGAAAAGCACGCAAATAGTTAATTAATTGCTCTGGCACTTCACACAGATCAAAATGGGCGAGTCCATCATGATAAATGGGTGTTAAATTAAGTTTGCGCAATAAACGCTTCCAAACGACACAATTTCACAGTAGAAAAGGGAAAGAAACCCAATTAAGTGCTTGTAGACCCATTGATATCAAAATAAGATCGTTTGACTGTCTTGAAATAGCTCTGGTTTAACGTCATATGGGTTTTGAACCCCCCTCTTTTCCCCAGTTGCAGGTAGTCTTAGTGTGGTTTCATCTGGTAAGGAGCGCGCAGTTACCAGCTGCAGGTCGTCCTGTTAGAAACGTTGACACAACCAGGATACATCAAGACAGAGGATAGGAACGAAATATCTTTCTTTTCAGTGCATCTCAGTTAAACTTTCTAGGAAGAGTCAACATAAGAAAAGGTAAGTGTCATTTTTTCTTTTATTCAGTTCACAGTAAAATAAAGCAATCCGTTCAAATAGCCAAGAACAGGAGACTTCAGTGAACTTTTTATGCATCCTCAGTCACTGTCTGTCAAAGTGTTCAGCATGAGAACATCTAAAAGTCACATCACAACACTATTAACGATAAGCAATTGTAAGTTAAGGCATGGTGTCATGGGAAATGTTGCTGAATGCTGAAATTAAAGTCGTACTTTAAAAATAATGTAGCTCATTTTCACGCACGGGTAGAAACTGGGAATCCTGATATGAGTAAGGGTGCTTTTATATTTAGCTTAAAACCCATGTGGAAAAGTGCGTTTGTCGCGTTCATTAACAACAGTTGACTATCGTCTTGTCCTTAGAACACAAATTAGTTATCAGTGAGGGGTTTTGTTTGGAGATGTATTTTTTAACATTATATTTGGCTGTATCTAACGACAAAGGCAGCATAATGGTCAAAGATGTTTTAATACCGATGCGGTTTTACTTGCCACTCACGTATCTTCCTGGAATCGGAATGGTTTTTGGGGGCTCAGGAACCGTAACATTGTCACGGTCCGACGGCTGTCAAGTTCGTTTATTTTTATTTGTTTGGTAGGCTAGGGTATTACTCCGGATTTTTAAACCTTTACATTGTTAAAGTGGACTGTGCGTGTTTGTTATTGATGATACAACGCATTATGTTTAGCCTACCATTGTTGCCCACTGGTTATTTGTGTTGTTTAGGATCATGCTCAGCATTATTTTCAGTAGCACAAACTATCAAATTACTAAGTGGTGTTGTAAATTATATTTATTTTTGATATCTCGTTTTTTTTGTTGGCTGCTTGAGAAACTCGTAACCGCCGTGTCGATTTATTGTTTTCCGAAGCGTTACGAATATCACAGTGTGTAGCCTATTTGAAAATGTAGATTAAGGCTGTCTGATGAACAATAGTCTTTGCCAACAATAACGTGAAAGCTTTCAACGTTGTGCAGTGCAAAATGTGCGAAGTTCCTATATGTCAATTTTCAGCAAACAAGGGGCTCGGGGGGTGACTGGCTGTATTTAGCGGGTGGCAGGGGGCTCTACACCGGACAAAGATGTTCGTGTCATCGTCTGCTGTGTAGATAACTAAAATAGTTTAATTGAAATTGAGACGGTGGGTTGCCAATAGTTTTTCATTCGATTACAATTTATTTTAAGTAAGTACCATATTTGCGCAGACCGCACGGGGTTGCGATGTCTGTACAAAGACATTTACATTAGCATTTCTAGTATTTGTCTCTGAAAGGTGTTGCCTCAATGAAACCTGTTCTATGCTAGGTATCAAAAATGAGTAAGAGACTTGTTAGCCTATCTAAATTAGTTAGTTTGATGCTTCCATATTCGCCCCGTTTTCTAGAATTCCAAAGACAATATCACCTTTCTGAAATAAAAGTTTAAAAAGGAAGAAATACTGGATATTTCACGACGAACGTTAACTGCCACACTGGTGAATGGCAGCAGATGGCAGAAACGAGCAGCTATGTGCGCAATATGTGATTCTTTGAAATCATTCATAACAATTTGTAGGATGCAAATTTTGGAACTTAGTGCGCAGTGTATGTTGTCAGCGCGGAACACCACACGCCAAATATCGCCATTCCGTAAGCTTCCGTATCATTCCTAAGCACAATACAATTGTATAGTGCGTACTGCCACAGCCAAGACAGACAGTATAGTGTTTCCTGTAAAATGCAGTGTCTTGGACAGTCAGTCCCCTGAGCTGTCAGAGCTGGCTGACGGATTGTTTCTCAGTCTGTCCACAGTGGGACTGCCAGCACATCTGTTCTGGCAAATGAGAAGCAGCTGCATCAATATATTGCCATTGTGTTGGGCTCGCTTGATGCATGCCTTGTTTTGGATGAACACACAAACATCAGTCTGATACTGGTCAGTATTCAAGTCACTGTTTAATGTTACTCTTGAGAACAGCTGAATGGAGGATTCTGAAACAAGCAAAGAATCTGCATTCTGGTTTAGTAGTGAATGGGTTGTAAAATGGAACAGTGGGGAACAGTGTTTACCTGATGCCGTTGCATGAAATATGACCAAAGAACCAATCATGGTCTTGCAGCCGGCTGACTGTTAAAACTGAATCATTCAGAAGAAAGTTTGGAAAACATTTCTCATGCCTTGGCTGTAAAAACGTTAAAAGAAAATCTCTCTAGCACTTATTTTCTCACTCTTTCTTTTTCTGTCTCTCTCCTCCTCTCTTTCTTTCTCTCTCTCTCTCTCTCTGTCTACTAAGCATACACCATCAACACTTATTTAGGATGCAGCTGCTCTTCTGTAAAATCACCAACAATCATTATCATGATCATTATTTTGCTGCCATCTCCTTCAGATTTATTTCTGTTTACTCGGTACATCTACTGTGCCACACTTCTCGAGAGAGAGAGAGAGAGAGAGAGAGAGAGAGAGAGAGAGAGCCGAAACAGAGCTGCTCCTTGCCTCTCTTGTAAGCTGCACAGACTCAGTCTGAGATTCAGCTCATCAAAGTCTTTAACTATTTGCATTTATGAGGGAACAGAATTTGTACTTTATCACAAACCAGTAATTGTTGTTGGCAAGAGTTCCCCGTCCACCAGGCACTACCAACCTGCCGTGCCAAATGGCACCTGGACAATTTGTCACTCCACCGTGCTGCTGCCCTTAGGCACCCGCCTGTGTGCTGGATTCTTATTGTGTGTCCCGTACAATCTGTGTGGGGAGGAATTGCATTGTGAAAGGCTCGGTGAATAGGCACACACATATTTTCATTCTGACTCATTTCTCAAAGAGAGATGCCCCAGTCGGAGTTCTCGTCAGGTTTTTTGGTGAAACTTGATAAGGACTGTGTCTGGGGCCCATTGTGCCTCTGTGTGTGTGTGTGTGTGTGTGTGTGTGTGTGTGTTCGCCCGTGGCTCTGCTTGAACACCTCTCGCAGCCAGAGAGCTCATTTGTCTGCAAATTATTTCGTGCATGTCCCTCTCAACAAATGTGTCTATTAATATTCATATATCAACCCCCCCCCATCACCATCAGTGTGGACAGGTCGATTCAAGTGTTTGCCCAGGATGCGAGAGGCCTCCCATTCAAATGGAAAAGAGGTTTTCATCTTTAATGAACTTATGAGGGCTCTTGACGGAGGGCAGGGCATGAACACAGCATGGTTTGTCCGAACGCAAACGTGAATGATCGCCTCGGCATGAGGGACGGCGAGACCTGTTGGGCGCCATAGTAACGGTAGCGGAATACGAGGAGGCGGGGGGGCGGGGGGATGGCTCCGTCAACCACATCTGATATCTGCATAAATTATTTCTATTCATTAATAAGTTGAGGCCAGTAATGACTCATTGGCCCTCATCAAAGTTTCAATGGTGCATATTTAAGACGTGCCATCTGAATTATTTGTAATGTGGTGGCATCGATTGAGAGGAGACTGAGGAGGATAAAAGTTTTATGGAAGGGAATCGGAGCTATCGTGGAGCTGATATTACCATATGGAAAGAAAAGACATGGAGGAGATGGGGATATAAGTACCCAAGATACAGTTTTTCTGACTTCATCTGGATGGGCTCGGTATCATGGAAGATAAGGTGGTTGAAAGATCCATTGCAGACATTTGGACTACTGCCTAGGAATCAAGATAAAGATCCCTCTGCTCAAGCTGTAAAAGTTTTCAGAGATTTACTTGTATTGTTGTTGTGCCTAAAGTCAGACTTAAGCAGACCGCCATGGTGTTACTTTAAATCATAGTGATGAGACATGATAAAGGATGTTGCTCATAAACCTGAAAGTATATTTTACTTATCCGCAGTGTCTTAAAATATTACCTTTTCTGCAAAAACAAGTCAATCACAACAATCACCGATGCTCTCAAAGACCAGAAGCTTTATAAGACACTTAGACTTGATTACACACTGACCACAGCATTAGTCATTTAACAGTCAGCAGGTAATTGTTCAGTTTTCCAAAGGTAGAGCCTGCTAATTACACAGGTTAAAGAGTCAGTAATCACATGTCAAGCTCAGGTGTACTCCTTCAGAGCTTGCGCACTGGTGTGGAGAGCAGTCTGTTTGTAACATGAACATGAGAAGATGAGATTGTTTTTTGTTTTTTTTTAAATATGTGATCATATAATCAATCTGTGTATGAATAATGTATCCCCCTGAAGTGATTAGTTTTAATGGTCTCTACCTCCAGTAGGTACATTGTCTGTACTGTATAGATATTCGGTTACCCTTGGGGTTTCAGAAAAGGCGTCAGCAGTATCCTGTTTGTCGTCACATGGCTAAGAGAATTTTCACTTTATGTTCTGTCCTTTTTTTCTTTTCCTTGGAGTGTGTTTGGTATTCTTCTCTCTCTGCTCCGGGTGAAATGTTTAGCAAAGGTTTCTAGTGGCACTGCACTCCAAGAAATGGCAGGGACAGAGCAGCACAACAACAGATGCCCGGAAAAGCCAGTGCTAGGCAGTGACTGGCACTGACGTGCCTCCCTTGAGGGAGAACAACACGGCCGGGGCTCAGGCCCATGTGAAGTGGGTCCAGGTTTGTATACAAATAAGAAGAAGGTGGTGCCTGGCGTTAGAAGAGCAAGTTTACCCTCAAATCACCTCAAAAAGTGTCTGATGATGCTTAATGATGCGTCTGTTGAGGGAACTTGTGGAATTTTTTCGTATTATTATTTCAAGCAATCCTACCAGTTTGATTTCGATTTGTATGCATGCGTGTGACATTCTAAGAGAGTAGCTCTAGGGGTTGCACCTTTTCTCATTATAATAGCAATGAAATATCTTGCCTTGTTTTTCATCTTCAACTTTACAAAATAAAATGGACTGCGTCAAAGAAGTGTAATACCCAAGCAGTGTGGAGGAGGACTTGCAAAAAAAAATAGGGCCACTTATTTTCTGATGGTCTTCTCGGACCAAAGGGGAGAAAATTGCTTTAAATGCACTTATGTGCATTATGTTCACTCTGCCATTACTTTGCCTACCACTTCAGCTCCGCCTTGGATTGCCTCTGCTCTCGTAAGGTTCCTGTAACTTTTTGGTGTTTCGCTCTGTATAAATGGAAATGGTTGGGTGGGCTTTCCCTTGTTCATAAAGCACTGAGAAGCATGAGAGCAGATGAGATGGAAATGGCCTACTCTGCCTCTCTACAATATGTGAAGGCTACCCTAAAAACAAGTGGGATGGATGCTAATGGACTAACGTGTGGGTCCTATCAGCCTCTAATGAATTGCCACTCTTCATTGTTTTTGAATGTGCTGCTGGCCGTGTCTGGCTTTTTGGTTGTCAGTCTGTAACTTGGTCTTGACGGCTGTCTGCATGGCTCTGCACTTGTGAAATGGGATCCAGTGAATATGGTCAAGCCATACTGTCAGCAAGTCTAATTAATACTTAATGTGATTGACAGGAGTTCAGTTTGTGTGCTGGCCCGTCTTGTCATGCTGTTTGTTATTGCGGCATCTTACCACTGACAAATAAAAAATTGACCAAACAACTGAACTTTGTGTGTGTGTGTGTTCTTTTTAAAGCACACCTACTGGACACCAAATGCAAGAGTATAGTCCACAAATATTCTTGTGTATTTGAAGGCGAAGAATCTCATAATTTATACATTATTTTCAAGGTTCTTCCCATTTTGGTTTATGTTTCTTGTCCCCCCCCCCCCCCCCCCCCCAACGCATTCAAAGAGGGGAGTACGGTTGCATGTAAGACGTGAAGGCATGCGCCTTTTCTCTCCCTCAGTGCTCTGTTCAGGGGAGCAAGCCTTCAATAAGGAGAAAGAGAGGGAAGGGGGAGAGGGAGAGACCAGAACGCTCCCACAGTTGATTTGGCCATTGTGGGGGGAGGAACACTATTTCTATTGATGGTATTGACGGTGAAGCCCCCCAAAAACTAAAGAAAGGGGGCCCTTTCAGTGCAGTGGGTGAGCCCTACAAAACTATGGGAGATGGGTGTTAAAGCTTTTGTGGGGTGCGGTGGGAACATTGTCCACGCTTTTGTGATTTAATACCGTCAGGTCCAGGGGCTCGGGCTATCTCTGTTGGCAAAGTGAGCTGCCAAGCCCATCCCATGATGAGCTAAGGTGCTTCAGGTTTATGTGACCTTTGCCATATAACCAGTGCATTGCATTGGGGCAAATGAGATGCAGGTCTCTTCCATTTGCCTGCAGGGCTTGTAATACAAATCTGCTTTGAAGCATGTGCCCAGTATGGCCACACACCTGCATTGGCTGTCTTTTTTTTCTTTTTTTCTGACTTTATAGCTCTCTTGTCCCTGATCATGTAAAGTTCAGGCTGAACGGTCATTATTCTTAGTAGAGCAAGGCAGCTGAAGTGGTTTATCCATGTAATTCAACCAATCATAACCAGGTAGGCCCTTAGGAGGAGTGCTTTCAAGACTAGTTCCATCAAGGCCTCACTAACGGACAAGTTCAATTTAATTTAATGCAGCCTTATCCATCTCTGTGGCGAGTTGTCCCCTGTAGGGAGTTGGGCTAGAATAGGTCCCCAACACCCCTTATGCTGATCATAAGCATCTTGTTGCCTTGGGATGCGACCCGTTTCAGTGGAGGAAGAGGTCCTGGTACTGGAGGAACTGGTCTTGCTGCAGCCATCACAGGTCCAACACAGTGCTTTGGCTCCTACTTCAGATAGACGAGAGAGTGGAAGGGCCAGATCCAATCAATCAGGTTTTGTCAGACATACTGACCGTACTGTTACTCTTCCATGAAGGCTTTGGCTGAGCGTCACACAAGTAATGATGGACTCCGAGGAGGGTGAGGGGCAGGGATGATGAATCAAATTCCAAAATAAGCAAAAACTCAGAAGCAGATATTGGAACCAGATGTCGATGCTGATTCATAAACTGGCTGGATGGTCTCTCCCACCCCCACCCCCCCCCCCCCCCCCCAAAAAAAAAGCAATAAATGGCAGAGGTTATCTCTGTCATAAGATATGCCTCTTTCTAAGCTTTCTAAGATGGTTGAATGCCTAAAAAACAACACTGTTTCAATGAGGGCTTTTCCACATTCCTTCTCTGAACAGTTGTAAAGGAATAATCCATACCAGAGAGCTATGTGACACAGAAGAGGCTGAAATAGCCTCCGAATTGCATCAAAAAGGTGTGGCACAAGTGAAGAGAATAACATTAAAAAAGCCAAACAGGTAAGAAATAATCCAACTAGGCTAGGAAGGACATGAAGAGGTCTGTACAAGACCACCGAAATATTGTACTTGTGTAGGTGACCATGTTTGAAATATTGATTATACAGTGAACTATAGAACTGCTCTCACTGGCCACTATGGGACTAGACCTTAGCAGACGCAGAGGGAAAGTGGGGGCGGGGTTAGAGAGAGGAGAGAGATAGCAAGAGTGAGAGAGAGCGAGAAAGAGAGAGAGAGAGAGTGTGTAAGGGAGAGAGAGATAGATAGAGAGAGGCAAACACTGGCATGGCATTACGGGAGAAACTGATTTTGTAACCAACATAAACTATATCAGTATAAACGGTATCGTCTCATCCTATATCTTGCTTGAAAGTGACTCTTATCAAGTCGTTATACCACTTAGCCCTAGTACACACTTCTGCTTCCTCCGCGGCATGTATAGTACAACTGATGTATAAGAAAGTACCAAACAAAAGAACGCTTTAATTTTAACAGACTCAAGATCATGCCTTCAGGCACTTTTTAAAAGATTAATCATCCCATTATTGTCTGCATTTTAAACTAGAACTTTTACAAACACAGAAATTGAGCATTATTCTCTGTTGTGTCTCAGGCCGTGTCAGCCTCTGGTAACTCGAAGGCACACAGTGTGGCCAGGAGAGCTGCCCTGAAGACGTCACTGAATGTCAGATCCCAGCCTTAGACTTCAGATGTGTATTTGAAGCATCTTGTTCACATATTTATTTATCTATTTAACTTTTTTTTTTTAAGTTATAAAGATATATTTTTGCCCAAATGGCCACGTGTGCTGGTCTGGCATTAGACTAAGATGGCGAGTGGCAAAAGTAACCTCTCGTGACCCAGCTTTAATTTCAGTCCTTAGCTTCATTTGATAGGAGATTTAAGAATTAATGGAGGTTGATTACATGTCACCCCACCCCCCACCAAAAAAGAGTTAAAAGTGTCTAGTCGGTGTCAGAGGAGAAGCATTGAGGAATGCAGAGGAGATGGAATAAAGCTGGAATGCGTTGGAGGGTAAAGCATGCCTTCATTATCGAGTCCTGTGATCGAGTACTTGGAAATAAAGGTGAACCGAGTTGGGCCATTTTCTCTCACTGGTTCCTCCCACCTGATTTCACTCTGTATGATGCAAGATTGAGAGCTGCAATATGTGTGTGTGTGTGTGTGTGTGTGTGTGTGTGTGTGTGTGTGTCTTCAGAATTTATCTGATGTAACAGCTAATCCGTTTGGATCGGTTTTCAGCAGACTGGATGTATTCAATATGGAATGAGAAGCAGCTGGCTCTCTCAAACGCACCAACCATCAACGAGGCTGAACAGCAGTATCTTTCAACATGATCGAGGATATGAAATGAGTAAGAGCGTAGACATTTGATGTGAACTCAAAGCAATCTGATATATTTTATAGTCACTATTCAGACAAATTGGACCCAATTTTAGGATTGTTAGTGGTGGCATAGTCTTCTGATAACATCTGGGTGTACTGTTTTCTCAGTGAGTGAGGACCCACTAGCTGTCACATTCTTCTTCATCTGCATTCATTTCTGAGAGGCGGCCGGGTTTTCTGGATTCTTTGAAATGAATGCAAGGGACTAAGAGAATGCTAAGTAGATGGTCTCACGACTGCCTTTCATAAATAATGCATTAGTAAGCTAGACCTATGTTACACATACACTTTCCCCTTAAACACGCCCTTGGGAATGGTGTAAAAAGAACACTGCAAAGTGCAATGAGAGAAGTCTCTCCTGTGTGGTGTGAAGTCTGAAGATGATGGCCAGCTCGCTGTTCGCTGCGTGAGCTGTGATCGAGCACGAAAGGGGAAATATGCCCTTAGACAAAGAAATTATTCTCACCAAGGCTTCATGTAGAGAGAAGCCACAGCTGCCGTATTAAAGCATGGAACATAAAAGGCTTCAAGGCCTGGTGAAATCATTAAGCGAGTGGGAGACAAAAAGAATACAAGAAGAATTGCACTTATATTTGGATAGCCCTGATGGAGAGTGTCGTTTTTGAATCTGTCTGAAATCTTGAATGCATGCATGTCGATTCCAAACTAAGAGCAGATGCGTTCGATAAAACCTTTTCAGTGGCATTCACACATTTCATTACAAACTATCCACCCCTTACCCCCCAACATTGATTCCATTTATATCAGATCCAAGTGGCGAAACTATAATTGCTTTTTGCTCTCCCTCTTTTATGCTCATTCCCAGCACAGCTCAATCACTATGACCACTTGTATTGAATGTGATTCTTCTGAAATAACACCAGGCTACTTGACAAAAGTCTTTGTGCAGTTTACAAGCAATGCAGTGGCACTGGAAAACAATACTTCAGCTGAAAGACAAGGACTTGAGCAGCAACAAAAAAGCTATATGCTGCCTTTGGGATGTTAGGAATTCTTGAGCTGTGGTTGTCATTTTGTTATTTGATAACTTTCCTTAGACTCCCCTCCATAGCATAGTGGAAATTGTAGGGTTGGGGAATGAATACTGAGAAAACTTCTAGGATGCTTTTAGATATACCAAGAAATGGCTTTGAGCTTAGTGGGCCAGCTGTCTTGACCAACTACAGCTATAAGCGTGTCAGTGCTACATGTCCCCATCATCATTTTTCTAGGTTGTGACGCCATACCATGAAGCACCATGTCCGACAATACTGCATGAAAACACCACATCTGGCTCAAGATGCCTAAAGTCCCCTTCCTCACCTTCATTCAGTCTAATTCTAGCTCCTCAATGCTTACGCTCGCAGCTTGACCATCCTCCTCTATGCGCTAGCCTGTTTAGCATGATTGCTGGTTGTTTCTATGGTGATAAGTAGCTTGCTGCTGGGGCACAAAGGCTGGTCTGCATCTCTTACTCGGTTGGGGCCTTTTGCGACAGTGATTAATGTGCAATCAAGTGGGCACTGTCATTTTGAGAGACGCCCCCGTCTGCATCCTCTCAGCAGCTAGCACGACAAGTAGGTTGAGCACTAACATTAAAAGCAATACTCACTGTGAGGCTTGATTTTTACGGAGCCAGACTGTTTGTTCATGCAGTGAATTGTTCTTGAGTATCATAATTTTACCTGAGGTTTTCTTCCCTCCCTCTCTCTGTCTCTTTCTGTCTTTCTTCCTCCTCTTTTGAACGACTGCAGTTCATTTCTGTCTGTGCACTCAAGAGTGTGTTGAAGGGTAGCAGCATCTCTGTCACACGGACAATGTTTAATTTAGCGTATTAATAAGGACGTAGGCCCGATAAAACACTCCGAGCCACACATCTGCATGTAGCAGATAAGTGCAGACCTCATCTTCTCTCGCAATCCCTCCGTGTACCTCAACAACATGTTTTTTGCATGAATATGTACCTTAAAGGTTGAAACACTTTTCCAGTTTCCGTTTCGGGGACACACATCTCCATGATCAGATGACTTTGCTCCCGGCTCTAAATCAAGGAAACGAGATAACACTTGTTAAGTATTGCAAGTGTGTTTCGTAAAGTTAAAATGTGAGTAAAGTTCTACACATCCCTTCAGGGCTGTGTTGTAATAAGGAATTCAGGGCTTTTCTAGTTTGCTTCTAGGGTGCTTAACATCTCCACTTTTCTCTATAGTTAGGCATACATTTGAATAGGAGATGTCATTACAGATGGAACTTTCAGAACCTTTCCAAGCTATAACCTGTAGGAATACTAAGGAGGAACATTCCATCACCTGGATTCTGTTTCACCTAATTATGATAATAATGTTCTATTCGTCTTTGTTGTTTGACCTGTCACTGAGCATATAAGGACACAGGCTCCCACAAATCTGGTAAAGCTTTCAAACCCTGTTTCACTGATCAACATATTCCCAGAGGAGGGATGTGGTGCACGCACACACACACACACACACACACACACACACACACACACACACACACATACGCGCCACAAACTCGCATCCTATGGGGAAAGTGCCACCATCACATGCATGCACAAGTCTGAGTGCACTGAACGTTTGATGTCTCTAAGTAAATACGTGGGCTCCAGGGCCTCCCCCTCTCACAGTGGAGTGCCATGCCTTGGACAAGGGCCCCATTGAGCGCTTCCCAAGAGGGGTGTGCGGAGAGTTTTTGTAGAAGCTTAGGGAGGCTAGGAGAGGGGTGTGCAAGCAGGGGGTTGATGGTGCAGGGGCTGACCTGCATGCCAACAGGACACAGTTCTACAAAGGGCCACGGCGAGGTGCAGGGAGGACCTCTTGGCTTTCGCTGTGTGGAAGATGGTTATGAATACTTTGTCAGAATAGTGATGTATTAAACCTTTAGATCCCAGGCATCAAACGCTAGACTCCCCAAGGAGTTATTTTTCTTTCCCTCAGTGGAACTCCAAAAAGGAACAATTGCAGATGACCGAGGCTTGTTCTCACGTCTCCTTGTATGTTGTTATTGGTGGGAAACATTCGGGTTGTGTGTATTTGTTTAGTCTGAAGGATCCCTTGTGTTTATGGAGTGCACACACCTCCCCTCAGACCTTCTCACAATGTTGTGAAGACAGTATTTGTGGGACAATGCTCAGCTCACATTAGATCAGCTCAGCATGGTCATGCATGGCTGTCCGCATAGACTATTCACACTCTTATAAAATGTTTACACAGAAGTGAGTGTAAGCTACACCTCAGTTCATACATATTTGTTAGCAGCCATGCAGTACATATTGGATGACAGATGGAGTGTGTTGTGGGGGGTACACCACATGTGGAGCTTGACTGGGCACAGATTCCCATTGAGGTCATTTGGTTTGAAATCGAGGCTTTACTTATCGTAACAGAGAAAGGGATGTATTGCGTTCCCACAAGCAGCAACTGTGACTTCTCCAGACGGGTATGCCTCTGGCAAAACAGAAAGGGCGAGGAAGGGAGGGAGGGAGGGGGGGGCGGTGCTGGGAAGGCAGTCTTCGCCACTCAACCTGTCAGTTCCTCAATCCTTTCTGTGAAATTTCCGCTTTCTAGTTGCGGTTTGCAAAACCCTGGTTGTCAGTCACAGTGTACTGGGAAGCCGTCGGAAGGGTTATAATGTCAGAGCAAATCCCTTGAGGTGAAGGGAAGGGGGGGTGCGGGCTGGGAGACGGACGTCAGGAGAGTTCAGCCTTCCTGCCTTTGACCTCGGTGGTTCTTACTTCAGACACGTCCCGGCTGGTTGTGGGCGGCCTCCGCAAAAAAAACCTCAGCCCTTCACTGTGCAACTGTGGCAACAGCAGTATCAGTTGTGGCAGCTGATGTTTACACTTCAGCAGAGATGCGTCCGCCTATTCATTAGAGCTCCGGAAAATGACAGAGCTGCTGCTTGTTCTGCCTCACCAAGGATAAAGAAGACGTGCAACACGGCGGCTGTTCGAGGCAGACAGCCAATTTGTGTTGTGGTGCGTGTTACTATTTTTTTCCCCTCTTCCTTCCTTGCAATCCTAAAGGGTGTCTGCGTACAAATATTCAAAATTCTGTTCTTCATCGCCAGTGTTTCTCTCTGATGTATAACAAGCGGATGTAAAGTGGCGCACAGTATGACAACAAAGGAGTTGCAAGTGAATAGTTTATGTGCATCTACTTTATGCATCTACTAAACTTTATACATAAGCTTGGATCTGCCTATTTCTTTGGGAATCTGTCCCGTACCTGTTTGTTTGTGTGTGTGTGTGTGTGTGTGTGTGTGTGTGTGTGTGTGTGTGTGTGTGTGTGTGTGTGTGTGTGTGTGTGTGTGAATTGAACCGAACCATCAGCTTTGCCTGAGGACAGTGCCCTAGCGTTGGGTGTGTAATTCCCACAACAGATTTGTCCCTCCCCTCCCCTCCTCCCTCTGCTTGCCAGTTAGCTCAAAGGCATGCCTCTTCCTGTACCCTCGTTGGGTCTCCTTCGCTAACAAGCTGCGAGGCCTGGCAGTGATGTATCTGCATGTTAGTGTGTCTAATCCACCCCCCTCCCCTTCTTCCTCCCACCTGCCCACTCCCGACGGCCATCTCTCTCCTCCTACTGTCTGTCTCTCTGAAGTCTTAATCAGGACATTGACAGACACCACACTGTTGAACACAATACCCCTTTCCCTGCTCAGTCCCTGCCCACCACCACCACCACCCCCCATCACTACCCCCCATCACTACCCCGCTCTTCCCCCTCTTTGAGTCCCCGTGGGAGCCTTGACACGGGGCCTGCTGCTCTCGCTCTGCCCTGTACTCTTGCTGCTGAAGTGGAGGAACGGCACCGAGGAGGTAGCAGCACCAAGGTCATGGGTTTAGTTCTCAGACACACACACACACACACACACACACACACACACAGATTAAATGAATGCCTTAGTAATGTGGCGTCTTTTAAATGCTTCATTACAATTTAATTGTGTAGGATTGTCTGCTAAGCAACTGGATGCATTGTCCAGTAGTGCGCTGCTCAGTGCTGTCCTAGTGTGCCAGAGCGTAAGAACTGGCAGCAGCTGGTGATCAAAAGGCAGAAAGGACACTTTAACAAGAGGCTTATGCTCTCACCGTGTGATGTGTAATTTCATAGGTGTGTAGTCTCTTTTGATTTATTGTTTCTGCCTAGCACATACCCACTTTTTGCATGCGCAGAGGAAGCCAGTTTGTCCACTTCACTTTATTGTATTAAATCTCTTGAATTTGTTCCTGATACCTGTCACAGTGTGAAGAGAATTTGGAAGAGAAGAGAATTATTTACTGCTGCAGTCCCATTGTGTCCCATTCTGCACTTGAGAGCTTTAAACAGATCAAACACAGATTTTAAGTCTGCTCAGAAGTGATGAATGAATTGGGTGTGCAGGTATACATTTTAAAACACCGGCATGGAGAACAATCCTTTCCACACAGACAGTTTCTGAGTGATGCCACCTTTTATTTATTTTTAAGATGCACTGAAAAGTGAGGAGTTAATCAAGAACATTTCAGAGAAACATTTGACTAAGAATCCCCCGAGCTCTGAGAGAACTTGTAGTCATTATGTCACCGCAGTACACCATTAAAAGTAACAGAAATAGAACTTGTCAAAAGGTAGCTGTGAAATCTTTTCTTATTGCACAGCTTCACTGAATGTGGCCTCTCTACCCTCTGCTGGGTTGGGTTATTCAACATGGGCATGAGCTGGAGGCCATTCAGTAAGTTAGATACAACGGATCAGTAGTAGGTCATAGAATTTCACAGAATGTGTTGCACTTGGGCTTAACAGCCAATGCATTTGGTGCTCATTAAAATATCAAGTGGTCTTCGGTAAAAGTCAAAGCATTTAAAATTGAGGCTTTACTTATCGTAACAGAGAAAGTGATGTATTGCGTTCCCACAAGCAGCAACGACTTCTCCAGACGGGTATGCCTCTGGCAAAACGGGAAGCGTTTGTGTGGTTTGGTTCTATATCGTTCCTACTGACCGCCAGAGGCGGTGCTTACAGCACATGGATATTATCACACGGAACGTGCAGGTCGAGACTTAATAACAATAAGTCAAACGTGACCTGGGTGACGTCACCCGGTGACCCCGTGACAGGGGTTAAGACACCGGTGGACCCAGGAAGCTGTCTCTTTCACTTCTCGCATTTGCGTTGCAGGTTTGATGTGTAAAGATCGATCGTAGACTAAACTGGAAAAAGTTTCGTACCTTGTTTGGTTGGGGCTGTGGTTTCACCCCCCAAGAGACTGCGTTTAGTCAGTAAATTATTTGAATTATTTATTTTCACTATTCGTGCGCCGCCTTATAAGAGTGCTCTCGCTCGGATTGGGGCTGGCTGCCGGGCACTCCGAAGCGGTGCGTCCCTCGCTGCGGGAGGCTGCCTTAGGCGTTGCATTTGAGGTAAGGTTGTTTTCTTACAAACTGTTTGTAGCGGTGTTTCTCGCCGCTGTTTGTTTTAGTAGCGATAATTAGTGTCGCCCGGCGCCCATTTTGTTGCCTTGTAGCTACCTTGTTGTAGCCTTCTTATTTACTAAAGTTACCTTAGCTGTACTACCGGCGGTGTGTTCGCCCCCGTGTTCTGCTGCCGCCTAGCTCTTCATTTGGTGCTAGTTGATAATGTAGCCTTTGTTATCATTGTGATTCTGATTATTGGTCATCTTTTTATATTAAGACTAAAAATACTGTTGGGGTGCTCTCGCCCCTGGGTGTCTTGTGGCCTTGGTTATCTCTTTGTTTTTTAAGACAAGAGATACTAGTGGGTGTGCTCGCCCCGGTGTTCTGTTGCCGCCTAGCTCTTTCATTTTGTGCGAGTTATTGATAACGTAGCCTTTGTTATCATTAATTGATTCTGATTATTGGTTGCTTGCAGGCTTAGTCTAGCCTAGCTTGTTGACCCTTGTTATTTGTTGTAAACTACTAATAATATTGTTGGGGTGCTCACGCCCTGGGTGTTTTGTGGCCTTGGTGGTCTTTTTATATTAAGACTAAAAATACTGTTGGGGTGCTCCCGCCCCTGGGTGTCTTGTGGCCTTGGTTACCTCTTGTTTTTTGTCCTTTGTTTTTCTTTTTAAGACAAGAAATACTGCTGGGGTGCTCTCGCCCCTGTCCTCTCTCGTCAGCTTGTCCTGTCCGGTGCCTTCGCCTGACTGGGGGACATGGAGTATCTCCACTGCTGCGTGAGCTGCCGGGCGAATCTCGAGATGGAAGACGGGCATCACGAGTGCCCCTCCTGTCTGGGTCTCGGCCACTTACAGCAGGGCTTGACCGACCTTGCCTGCGCTGACTGCATGTGCCTCAGCATGGAGACACGAACTGCCAGGCTTGCAATGGTGGCTGCGCCACGGGAAGCTTCCCTGACCCCAGCGGGGCAGGGTGCCGTGTCTACTGCAGCGACAGTGTCCAGCAGGCGCCATGGGGTGACCTCACGCCCCGCCTTCAAGGCGCATAGGTCGCGCTCGGCTCCTTTGGCGGCAAAGGTCCGCAGGATGTCTCTCTAAAGAAGCCCCGGCAGGCCAGCCTCAGCAGAGCGCCTTCTTTAGAGGCCCCGCGCAACCCTCCGCGTTGGCCGTGCCGCCCTCGGGCCCCTTCATCCAAGAGCTTCAGAGGTGCTGGACGGACCCCAGACGTTTTTCGCACCTCCCCAGCGGGTTCTGGGCTGCAGCGGTGCAGGGCTCTGGCGGACATGCAGGATGCCCCTGCGTATGGCCTCCAGCAGATGCCCAACATCGAGCCGTCTATGGCGGTATTGGTCCTGTCCCCCAACGAGGCTCTGCGCCCGGACGCTAGGTGCCCCCGCGCTCAGTGCCGCATAACGAATGATCTGCTCGTCCGGAGCTACGACACGGCGGCGCGGGTGGGACGCCTTAACAACTCCACGTCCCACCTATTGTTGGCCCTCGCCCAAACATCTCAGGGGACGGCCGTGGGCGCTCAGGAGCTCTGCGAGGCTGCGCTCCAGGCCTTCGCCTATTCAGCGCGGGAACTGGGAAGGCTCATGTCCTTTTTGACCCTCGCCCGCCGCCAGATATGGCTAGCCCAGTCGCCGCTGGCGGAGCCGGACAGGAGGGTCCTGCGCTCTCTCCCTGTTGTCCCCGGGGAGTTGTTTGGCCAAGCCGCGCAACAGGCCCTGGACAGGAGCGTCCAAGTCGTCCAGGCACGGGAGCAGTATGCCGGTCTGCGCCAGCTTCCCCAACGTGGCAACACGGCTTCGACCTCCAGGGGGCCCGCGCCGGCGCGGCAATTTCGGACGCTGCGATATCGGCCACGTACCCGCCAGGACTCAAGGCGGGCCGGGAACTTTCGCCGGCCCCAAACATCTCAGGCCCGCGGCGCCTCTCCCCCCACCCAACCAGCCCCTCGTCGCACCTATGATGACCGACGGGGGCGATCTGGACGACGCTGACGTCGTCACGCCGGCGGTCGGCCACTTTTCCAGCGAGCGGCTCCGACGCTGGAGAGAGCTGACCACGGACCCCTGGGTGCTGTTGACCTTCGAAGAGGGTTACCGCATCCAGTTCGACCGCCGACCGCCGAAGTTCCAAGGGGTCCGGACCACCACCATGTCCTGCCCGGAGAAGGCCCTCGTCCTCCGGCAGGAAATCTACAGCCTCCTGGAGAAGGGTGCCATCTCTCCAGTCGAGCGGAGCAAACAGCTAGGTGGGTTCTACTCCAACTATTTTCTTGTGCCGAAGAAAGACGGCGGTATCCGCCCTATACTGGACCTGAGGGCTTTGAACTGCCATCTGAAAACCCTACGGTTTCACATGCTCCGCACTGTAGATGTTTTACACAGCATACGGGCGGACGACTGGTTCGCCGCGATCGACCTGAGGGATGCCTATTTTCACGTCCCGATTGCACCACACCACAGGCAGTTCCTGCGGTTTGCCTTTGAGGGGCAGGCATACCAGTTTCGTGTCCTGCCCTTTGGCATAGCATTGGCTCCCCGGGTCTTCACCCGGTGCGTGGCGGCGGCATTGGCGCCGCTCCAGGCCCAGGGCTTGCGCATCCTGCCCTACCTGGACGACTGGCTGATATGCTCCCGGTCGGAGGCCCAGGCCCGCTCCGATGTCGCACATGTGCTCTCGCATGTTGCGGAGCTGGGGCTCAGGGTCAACCTGAAGAAGAGTTCGTTGGTTCCAAGCCAAGAGTCTGTATTTCTCGGCATCCACCTGGACTCAAGGTCGTTGAGGGCTACTGTCTCTCCGGCCAGGATCATCGCCATCCACCGACTGCTCGGACACTTCAGGCGTGGCAGGTCACTCTCCCTCAGGTCCTTCCAACGCCTCCTCGGCATGCTGACCGCTGCCTCTTCTCTGGTCCCGCTAGGGCTGCTGGAACTGCGCCCGCTCCAGAGGTGGCTGAACGACCTCCGCCTCCACCCTGCCTTGCACGGGCACAGGCTGGTCAAGGTCTCCTACACCTGCGACAAGCTCCTCCTTCCTTGGAGGCAGAGGGCTTACCTCCTGCAGGGTGTCCCCCTGGCTGCCGTCCCTTCCCGGCGGGAGGTCGTCACCACGGACGCCTCCCTGGAAGGATGGGGTGCGGTCTGGCAGTGCCGGACGGCCAGAGGCCGCTGGAATTCTCTGCAGCGGCGGCAGCACATCAAAGTGTTGGAGCTGCAGGCTGTCTTTCTCGGCCTGCAACGCTTCCTCACGGGCCTGGCCGGCAGACACGTTTTGGTGAGGTCCGACAATTGCACGGTGGTGTACTACATCAACCACCAGGGTAGCACCAAGTCCCTCCAGTGCTTGAGAGTGGCCCAGCGTCTGCTGCAGTGGGCCCATCGCCGTCTCCTGAGCCTCTGGGCTGCGTATTTGCCAGGGGCCGCCAACAGTGCAGGGGATCTGCTGTCCCGGCGGGGCCCCGATCCCGGGGAGTGGCGGCTCAACCCAGCGGTGGTCCTCGCCATCTGGGACCGCTTTGGCAGGGCAGAGGTGGACCTCTTTGCTTGCCAGGAATCGACACACTGCCCCTTGTGGTTCAGTCTCCACGGCCCCAGTCCCCTGGGCCAGGACGCACTGGCACATGCGTGGCCGCGGCGACGGCTTTACGCGTTCCCCCCGCTACCACTGTTAGTGCAGACTCTCCACAAAGCTATGGTGGACCGTCATTCGCTCCTGCTGGTGGCTCCTCGATGGCCGGGGAGAGTGTGGTTTCCTCAGCTGCTACAGCTTTTGGATGGAGACCCCTGGTGCCTGCCGATGAGGCAGGATCTTCTGTCTCAGCTGGGGGGCCAGATCTGGCACCCGGATCCGGCCCGGATGCAGCTCTGGGTTTTGCCCTTGAGGGGCCAGACCCCTTACTAGGGCTTTGCGAGCCGGCGGTGGTCAACACCATTGCCAGCTCGAGGGCGCCCTCCACCAATGCCCTCTACGCCAACCGGTGGAGGCTATTCTCCGATTGGTGCCTGGCGCTGGGCGTGGAGCCTACACGCTGCCCCCTGCCTACCATTCTGCGGTTCCTCCAGTCACTGTTCGACAAGGGTCTGGCACCTTCCACCATCAAAGTGTACGTTGCTGCCATCTCTCCACATCATGCCAGGGTTGAGGGACGTACTGTGGGATCCCTCCCTTTGGTGGCTCGCTTCCTCCTGGGCGCTCTCCGTCTGAGGCCCCCCCGGCGGGCCCGGGTGCCCACGTGGGATCTGCCTTTGGTGCTGCAGGCTCTCTGCGGTGCGCCATTTGAGCCCTCGCTGACAGCAGATGTTGCATGGCTCTCCATGAAGACGGCGTTCCTTCTGGCTATTACATCTGCCAAGCGCGTTGGGGAATTGCACGCGCTGTCGGTTAGCGGGGACTGCCTGCAGTAGCACCCTGGCGACAGTGGGGTCACTCTGTGGCCTAACCCCTCTTTCCTGCCGAAGACCCTCTCTTCCGGCTTTGTTAATCAGCCTCTCAGCCTGTCTGTGTTTGCTGCAGATCAGGGGGAGAGGTCAGAACTTTTATGCCCTGTTCGTGCCCTAAGGATGTACGTGTCTCGTACTGAGGGCTTCCGTCTGAGTGATACCCTGTTCCTGTGCCACACCGGACCAAGGAGGGGCCTGGCACTCTCTAGGCAGAGACTGTCCAAGTGGATAGTGGAGGCCATACGGCATGCCTACGGGCACAGTGGCTCCGCGGTTCCTCGGGATGTCCGGGCGCACTCCACTCGTGGTATGGCGGCCTCCTGGGCTTCGCTGAGGGGCGTGCCCCTCTCTGACATTTGCAGTGCTGCCTCCTGCCTCCAGCTGCACATTCACGCGGTTTTACAGGATCAATGTTGTCCCTCATAATCCTGTCCTGCTGGCGGTGGTTCCTGGCCCGTCCCAGCAACACTGAGTACGGGTAGGCACTCCTCGTGACTTTGTTGGTATTGGTCATCCATGTGCTGTAAGCACCGCCTCTGGCGGTCAGTAGGAACGATATAGAACGATGGTTATGTATATAACCACGGTTCTATGAGTTCCGGATGACCGCCAGAGCTTGGCAGTCACTCGGGAGTCTATGCGAGAAGATTTGCCAAGAGACAGCTTCCTGGGTCCACCGGTGTCTTAACCCCTGTCACGGGGTCACCGGGTGACGTCACCCAGGTCACGTTTGACTTGTTGTTATTAAGTCTCGACCTGCACGTTCCGTGTGATAATATCCATGTGCTGTAAGCACCGCCTCTGGTGGTCATCCGGAACTCATAGAACCGTGGTTATATACATAACCATCGTTCTGGGCACTTCCCCCAAATACTTGATTAACACTGAAGCGTTAATAACCCTGGTGTCTGTTGGGGAAGAAGGGAGCACATCCTCTGCCTTTGTGCTCCATCTTGCCACAATTACTTATTGGATGAGGCACTTCATTCAGTGGCTTCCATTCAATTTCATTATTTGAAAATTTTGCAAAGTTTATGAGGCTCGATTCACTAACTGCACAGGACGGTTTAAAGTGGGTAAAATGGGTAGGCCATTGATTTCATTACGTTTCTTCAGCCGGAGTTTGATCCGTTCTGCCTTTGAAGCTCCCTGGCGTTTGATCTCGACTGACGACAGACAAGAGCAGGAGACCTTGAAGTGGAACTTCGATTGAGGTGTTTGCAAGTGTGTTTGCTGTGCAGGACAGTCTTGCAGACTGGAAATACATGCTAATTTAAATACTTGTGCTAATCTTAGCATCCCTCAGGTGATTTTTCTTTTGTCCAGGGATTTATTTATTTAGTTAATGTAGTTAATATTTGTGCATATTTGTGCGTAAGACCTAGATGTGCACATGCAGTGGCAGATATAACTTCAATTCATTTTTCTATGTCCATACCTACAGAAACAAATACCTATAGTATACTGACACAGACACACACACCCTCCATACACAAGCCATACACAAATACTATTTTCCGTCTATGTAGCCCACATTAAATGGACTTCTTTTGGCTTTGAAATTGAATGTTAATTGCCAGGTTTTGTAATTTCAGTAAGCGTTGTTAAACCAGTGCGTCTGTACAAATATGGAATCTCACAAACCCTTTGAACACCTTCATCCCTCTTATTTATTTATTAATTTATTAAGTTGAAAATGTCTTCTACATTGATGAACTAAACTTCCCGGTTATTTAGTTTAATCCCCGGTACCTTAAAAAGATCAAACAGAACAACAGGACTCTCACCCAGCTATAAAAAACATTAACCCAAGTCTTAGCCCATGCTTCTTTACTGGCCTCTATGCTGGCTGTGCTATAAGTTTCCCAGCCCCACTCCCAGTCCTTGCACATTTATTTCACATTATTTCTCCTCCTCTCCATCAGCTGGTGAAGAAAAAAATGGAGTTTCTGTAAAGGGGGGGGGGGTTTGGGTGTTGAGAAGCACCTGGAGGTGGGAATATGTCTGACTGGCAGAGCCTGACTGGTGTTAGACAGCTGCCACACGGGTCAGGGTGCAACACCTCTGTCTGATGTCCATGCATGCTGCAGGACCACACATCAGACAAGATAGGTCAGCGCTCTGTCCCTGTTATTGGAAACACCAGTGCCTGGCCCCATATTGCATTTATACTTTCTACTTTTGTTTTGTTTTGCGAAAGGGCTGGTACTCCAAATTGCATCCAAACAGCATCTCCCACTCTGACATTGATGCAGTGGGAGGCTTCTCTCCCCCTCTCTCTTTTTCGCTCTCTCTCTGGTTCTCTCCCCTGGTACCTAGAGGAGCCGGGGTTGTTATTTGGCCCTCGGCGGGGGGCATAATTACTGCAGCTCCACTCTGGCCGAGGGGGGGGGGGGGTTGGTGAGAAGCAGTAGTGGTCGCTCTGGGAGGCTCTGCCCACTCCCCCCAACTGCCTTTTGTCCCCAGCTAATATGCACCTCGCACCCCTGCAGACAAACAGGGCATGTGGAGAAAAGGGAGTACAAAATGCCGCCTGTGCTTAGTTTTCAGTAAGTTGCTGAGTGCATTGAGAGCTCCTCCATCTCTTTGGTAGACACAGAGAACAGAGTACTTTTCCCCCGGTCCCACTCTCAGCAGTATGCGGGTCTCATGTGAGGTGATTTTTTTTTTTCTACCACTTTTGGGATGTTGTTGATTTGTCCAGAAGCTTTAAAAGTGAAGCCAGTGTATTTATTCCCCAAAAAAGAAGGCGGCAGTGCGAGGCAACAACCCTTCTGTGTTTTCTCTCCACTTCCCAGCGCTCTTTCTCTCTATCTATCTCTCAGTTCACCTCACCTGCGGGAGAGCTTTAAATAGCTTTTTTCTCTGGCAGACTCCCCCCTTAATCTATAGGCTCCAGGACCTGGGTGGACTGTGTTGGTAAATGTTTATCCCACAGCGAACACCTGGTCCATTGTAGCACATGTGTCCACAATGCAAATCTGCCCCCTGCAGCACTTTCTCTTGGAGGCTGTGGCAAAGGGGATGTGTAGATTCAGACATCACGCCGCCCTTCCGGCTATTCAGGAGTGTCGAGAGACTGTGCGGTTTTCCCCCTCGGAGCAGAAACGGCATTAACATTTTGAGGGTGCATTAGAAGAAGTAATGACCAGCTGGCATGTTTTCATCTTGCCATTCAGTGTTGGCGAACGTCTGAGCAGGCATTGATAAGAGAAATGTTAACTTGGTATAGGGGGCGGGCAGGGAGCTCAAGAGCACGCCAAACTGATCGTCAACATCCTTGACAGACACTTTGGATTACTTTAAAAGCAACATTTTCAGAATCTAGAACACTGTAGAACTACGTACTTTGCTGACGTACACTCCTGCAGGTTTTTTTTTACTCTCCCTCCTCTTTTTTTTGCTCGTTTGTCAGTGCCAGCAGGCGGGTGGGGAGCACTGCAATCAACAAACCTCCAGTCAGTGTTTGCTTTAGGGATCGCCAAAGAGCCAGCTCGGATGGGCCTCTCCTATTCTGACAGTCAGCATGAACACGTCTCCTGGCCTGCCTCCTGCTTGGTGGATGCCCAGATAAAAGAAGAGTGGTGCAGGCTTTGGAATGGATTTATCGAAGCCTGGCCATACTTGTGTGCGCCCCAGGCTCTCCACCGTGGCATTTGGGTCCCTTGTCCGCTCTGCTCCGCTTCACAGCTCCCCCTGGAGCAGAAGAGCCCACCTCGGTCAGGACCCACACTGAGGCCAGAGGGGACCACCACAGCCATTGTCGGGACTGGCCGAAGTGTATCTCTCTCTCTCTCTACCATCTCTCTTTCTCTCTGTTTGTGCGCCTCTTTCCCTAATCTTAATTAAGCCTCCGCACCGCAGTGCCCCTCTATCAGTTCAGAAGGCAGCACGGCTGCCCTAGCCAAGCAGCAGCAGGCGCGCTCCATACTCACGCTGATTGATAAAAAGCCCTGGCAGACAAAACTAAGAGAGGTCACAGGGACTTCTGGCTTTGGATGCCCTCCCCACTCTCGCCACGTAGTGCGTGATTCACACTTATGACCAGCGTGCCCCCACAGAGTGCCCAAGCGAACTCCGAGGATTAATCACCCAAGGCCAAAATTGACCACAGTGCTGTTGTACATAGTCTGTGGTCATTGTTCTGTCTTCGGTTGGTACAGAAACTTCAAAGAAACGCTGCAACTGGAAGGTGCTTCACACAACTGGCGGATGTATTCTATATTGTGCAACAAACACCAAGCAGTAATGGATAGAATAGTTTCTACCTGCTGTTAAATTGTTGAGACAACAAGAGGTGGTAGTGCCATGTCTTGTTAATGCCATCTCCTGTTGTGGAGATGTCTTCTCATGCAAGGCACGCACGGAAGTGCACCTTCTCCAAAGAAACACGTCTAATTAAAACCAGAGAGGTTCCTCTGCAGCTTCAATTTGCTTTGCGTGTTTTCTTTTTTTTTAATTGGATTTTGGAGAGAACACTCCCAATCATTTTCCAGACACTACTGCGATGTCCAGAAGTCCATATGAATTAGAGCCCAGAGTGGTTATAAGCCTTTGTGATGAAGTCCAATTGGACCTGTAATTTAAGATCAACTACAGACACACACACACACACAAACAGCAATACCATTTCTTCCACATTTATATTTAATCTATTACTGGATGTGTATTTGCAATAAAGTACATGAGGTTAATGATTATGCTGTGTGCTATTTAATATGTGAAATCTATAAAAGTGTAGCTGTGAATTATTTGATGGTCATTATGAACAATGTATACAAAGGGTTTGATCACCCACTTTGAGATGGTAGCACAAGTCACACAGACCTTTTTGATGCAGGATGCAGATCCTCGATTATAACAAACCACCTTTACTATGGGGAGTCTGGTCCGTCCACTCAGTCCTCATCGCACTGAGGGCATAGCTGATACAGAAGTAGAATATGTGTTCATAATGGAACACATAAAATAATATGAATGTTTGCAAATGTGAAAGCATTGACAACACCAAGGTAACTCAGCTCATATCCACCTAATTTGCAACTGACCACACATGAGTATCGTGTGTTTTACCTTGGCTTCTGAGGCCATAAATAAACAAGAATTTACCATTCTGCTCACTTTTACCAGCTGTTCTAGGCATAGCTGCATAATTTATTGCAGGTGGAGCGGGTTTCAACCTGAAACTGTCAAGCCCTCCACAGCATTCCGTGATGATCCACATTAAAGAAGAGACGCTGGTGTTGGCTCCAGGTCAACACTGCAGACTGGTGGTGTTATTGTGGGCAGAGTTGACACAAACTGAAGTAATTACTAAACCTTAAGAGAAGTTCAATGGAAGACATGGGCCTCCGAGAGGGTGACTAAAGCAACATGACATGACTAGATTTTCTCTGAAAAATAACTGGCAGAGGGCTTCATACATCACATATGCTGTTTCCAGTCTACCAGAACTCTTTTTCAGACGTTGACGTCGAGGGGATTGTCTTAAGTTGAAACATGACACGACTGGTCTTTTGCACATGCTAATGTCAGATGTTTGCGGCGGTTACCGTGGCACCGGTGGTGAATGCCCCTTCACGTGAGTGACCACATATCTTTAGAGCTGCCACTCCCCAGAGGGGAGCGGAGGTTGGAGTAGATCCGGCCCCAATCTGGGCAGAGTCTGTTGCAGAATCCGTCTCTCCTCCTCCGGTCATCTCTGGCCCCGTTTTGGGCACTGGGCCAGACTGGTGATAGATCTGATCCAGGTCCTCTCGGAGCATGCTGTGTGTCGCCAGGCGGCAGAGGGAAAGTGTCAGTAGGCATTAACCACCCCCCCCCCCCACCCCTCTCCACACCACCCCCTACTCCCTCCTCCCACCTCCTCCCCAACCCCCTAGTTTCCTTACTGAACAGCATTCCATACCTCTGTCTCCCGTCCATTGAGAAAGTTAGGGGTTTGTTTATGAGGGTGAGACACTCTTTGTGGTTCCCCGCACTGCCTCTCTCTCTCTCTCACACACACACACACACACACACACACACACACACACACACACACACACACACACACACACACACACACACACACACACACACACACACTCAATCCATGTTTTTCTTTCTCCTTTTTAAAGGTTTCTTAAAAGGATAGCCACCCATTCTGCCGCGGCCCTGCTCACCCACCCTTTTTGAGGATGACGTGCCCATGATGTCTTTCTGGAAGTAGGTCTCTTTCCCTCTCTCTCTCTTTACTCTTACTCGACAGCACGGCTCTTGTTGATGACTGGCACAAAGCACCTCTCTACTTTCTCTAAAGCTAAATCATTTGGATGCAAATTGTCATTTAGATTCCATTTTGAACCATTGGGGGGGGAGGTGGGTCTGTCTCATTGTATCTGGATATCCCTTTCTCCCTCCATTGGTGAGACTGTTGAACTCAGTAGACTCCATCTTCTTTTCTTCTTTCTGTCTCTTTCACCCTCTCTCTATCTCACCTCCCTGTCCAATCAAAGGCTCTCTCTCTCTCTCTCTCTCTCTCTTTAGTCCACTCCTATTTCTAACACTCACTTTTATTCATTCCAGCAATCTCCCCTCCCCCCATCTCACAGAACAAGTTAGATAAGTCCATTATGAGAAATCTCTCTACACTGCCTCTGAAGATTGAGTGTGCGGAAGGGGAACTTTGAAGAGAGGTATGATGAAACCATTGTCGCAATAAAGGTGTCATAGCTGCAGGGCCTCAGCACATTTCTTTGCTCAAAAAGTACTCAGATTTGTGTCTGGATGTTGGATATCTCTGTGTCTGTGTAAGACTGACTTTCTGTGGCGTAATCAAAGCTCAAAGCTACACAATTGTACTGAACCCAGGTCAGTTGCCCAGGGCTTAGTGCAAAGTCTGAACTCTCTCCTCTGGAGCATGCAGACTAGTAGTTGGGGATGTTCTGTGGATGAAGTGGTATTGTATGACATTTTTTTTTTTATGAATTAACAGTGCAAGTGTATCAGTGCAGATTATGTGTAATTTTTTTAAGGCTTTTTTCAAGCGTATCATCATTTTGAAGCGTAATTTTAGGTGACTGTCTAGGGTGGGGGGAAAGGTTGGTGGTAAAATTGGGCTCAGTCAAAGATTAAGGTTTATCTGGAGGACTTATAGGACCTTCTGTTTCTCGACGAGAGAACGGATGGGTAGTCTGGGGAGGTAAGATAACAACCCCTGCCCCCCCTCCCCCCAATTCCTCCCACAGTCATGGCTGAGGCCTTACTACCACATTCTCACCACATTCTGGACTTCTTCATCAATCAGCCGCCCCCCCCCCCCCCCCCCCCCCCCCCGAAAAAATTAAAAACACTCTCCACAAAGCTGCTCCAGTGTGTGGGGGAGTCGCCTCTGGCCAGTCCTACCCCTGATTGCATTATCATTCGCCGTGTCCCGTCCACCCCTCGAACAAACAGAGGAGAGGAGGGGAAAAAAACTCCACTCCAAAATCACAAAAGTGACCTGAATGTTTCCCAGATTGCATCACTGTCCCCAAGATATGTTTTGTCCCCTATTCTCCTCACCCTTACGTCCTCTCCTTCTAAACACCCACCCCCTCTCCGAACCACCATACCCTGAAGAAGCCTCCTTTTTTCCCCCTTTTTTAGGCGATGTGTACGCTGTCCTCTGCTTGGCTAAGTGGAGCCAATGCGCTATGCTGTTTTCCCTTTCTCCTGTCGTTGTTTGCTGATATTGGGTCCACGATGACAATGAGCCGGAAGAAAACAGCCCCTTTTAAAATATGAATGGAGCAAGACCTAAGAGAAGGAGGAGGAGGAGGGGGGCGGGGGGTTCGAGAAAGGGACCCCTCATCTGTGGGTTCCAGCTTTAAGTCTCTGTTTTCCCTGCGGAGGAATTAAAGGCGTGCCATTATCCCTGGAAAATTACCACACCGCCTTTGTGGCACAGCCATGGTACATTAGTGTGCCTTAAGACGTGGCCGAGCTGTGCCCATTCAGGCCACAAAAAGGGAGGGGGGGTGCTGGCAGATCCTTGGCTGGTCGCACAGTGGAGGTATTCACACGAGACGGAGGGGGCCGTACGGCGAGAATCTGTGCCACAAGGGAGCCATGACATAGTTTCTCCTGGGGTGTTTGGCAAAGGGGGTCACCACCACCAATCCCTGCCTTTTTTTTCATTGGGTAGAAGGGCAAGAATTTGATTCTGTCGTCTTGTTTCTTGGTGTAATTACGTTTAGCAACTCCTGACACAAGGTTTTTCTTCCCTCCAGTTTACTTTCTATACTCTAATATGCCTTCTCATATAAAGTTTAAGTCTACATTACAGTGATCAAGTTACCAGAGGAAGAGAAGCTCAACTTTTCCAGTACACCCTAACCTCAGGGAACTAACTGCTTTCTTCCTGCGAAACGGGTCCCAGTTGATTAAAGTCCCTCAATAATCTTGTTATCCCTCAGAGGCTCGGCTAGACGGGCCCTTAAAGGTCTCGGGCGCGGGAGTTGAGACCAGAGTGGCAGGGGCATCTGAATGTGATCTGCGAAAGGCCAAAAGGACTTTATGACTCCAACATTGTTCTCCCCCTTTATGAAGTCCTCTCGCTGGCCCTTGCAGTTAATGAGCGCCGTGGAGCTTCTGTCTGGGGGCAGCGATGCCGGACTCTGGTGCCAGTAAATAGTGCTGGGCTTGCAGGGTCATTAAGCGGCATACTTCTGGCCCCCACCGGAGGCTCCAGCTCTGCTCCTGGAATCTTTGGCTATAAAACGGCGGTTAACTCTGTCCCTGCTGTCCTTACCCCCTGCTGACTGGGTATCCGTTTGCAGTGCTCAGTGTTGAGACTGAGAGCCTGATGCCCCATGATATGTCTGAGTTGGTGGAGAGGCATAAATCTGTGTGAATATTTATTTCTCTCACTCTCTCTGTGTCTCTCTCTTGCTTACTCTTTCTCTCAATCACTTTAGTTCTTTATCTTCTACTTTACTGGTTGATCTCTCTTTCTCTTTCTCTCTCTCTTCAAAGCTGACTGCTTTTACTGCCATCATTGTTAAGATATCAAGAGGCCATTTATCTCAAAGATGACTCTCTTGTCTGGATTGTGACCAGACTGATGCAGTAAATGTTTTAAAAGTCTTTCTTGACATTATTACAACATATTCATGTCTTATTCTAACACCAGCATTTCCTTCTTGTTCTCTGAGACATTCTCTTATGCAAAGGTTGACATAAAGAAACTTCCTCTCTCTCTTTCTTTCTCTCTCTTTTAAAGTTACAAAAAAAGTCTCACGTTAATTTGCAACATGATGTCTTACATATGGTGTGATGTGGACTTAAAGGCCAGAGGCAGAACAGTTCCAGCAAGTAGTTCACAGGGTTGTCCTTTTGCTGTGTATGTTGTGTGTCGAACTACCTTCACTCTCTGGCAATCCCCCTGTTAAAGAACTTCAACTTAGAGCTCAACTCCTGACTTAATCTCTGTAGAGGCCCTTCAGAGTGCCAGCGTGTTTTCCTTGAGAATTGTGGGAAAGCACAGCGCAAACCGGGAAGTAGCCGTCAATTTACTCCCATAATCCTGTGTTGCTGCTTAATCATTCAGGGGGGGATTAAGAGGCGCAGTCAGTCTTTTACCTAATTATAGATCTCGCCTCCTCTGCACCGGGGCACACAGCTGACCTTGGAGGATAGCCAGGGCTGCTGCTCCGCTCCGCGCCCACTCTCCCTCCCTGGTCGAGAGAGGAGAACCAAGGAGCAGGGGGAGCACACAAGACCTCCTTCATTTGATTTTAATAACATAATGAAGGTGAGGCTAAATAAATGGCGTCTACATGGGTGAGGACCAAAAAACATGAAATGGGAAAATGTAAATCAGACTTTTATTTTGTATTTATTTATCTATTTTACCACCGCCACCCCTCTTTCGTCCAGCTCAGCCCTCATTTACAAGATCTTGATGACCTGTTTTGAACACCCTCTCGAATACTCTTGAGGTACAATGGCCTTGATTAATATGCAGGGATGGTTGTGTCTCTGTATCTACAGTAGAGAGGAAACATTGTGAATATTACTGAAGCCTCTATGAGAGGCTCGTACTGGGGAGAGATGAAAGAGGTTTATTAATACCAAATACAATCAAAATTAAATAAAAAACGACGGCTGTAATGAATAAATCTACGTTAGGCTGGGTGACCATGCTGCAGACAGTCCGAAAATATCCTGGCAGTTAAATGAAAAATTCATTATGTGACATGATGGGAGGGTGAGATGTGGTTACTGCAAAGAAAGAAAAGAAGAGGTGTCAGTTGGGTAGGTTTTGAACAGAGCTTCATTGCCCTCAATGGAGATCATACACTATTCAGTAGACTTCAAAGAAGTGAATAAAGATACTTCAGTGTACATAGAGAAATGGGCTGGCATTGTGTGCGCCATGATTCGATTATACAGTGGTTTTGTGTACACACTGCAGTCTTTTATTGTGTAAGAAAATAGGTGATGCAGCTAAAATTGATTATTCTTTTTTTTTGGAGTGTTTCGTGAGGTTCCTTTTCTGTTAGGGGTGCATATACTCTATGCCATATACTATAATCATATACTCTATGATTTTTTTTGCCCAGGTTTGTTTTCCTTTTTGGCCATCTTCTCCATCACCAAAAAGTTATTGATGTTTTTCTTCTTTTAAACTAATTAAATTTAGGTTGAATGATGAAGAGGTTGCCCTGCTTTTCTTGTTTTTGTTTTTTTGTTTTTCCTCTCCCTCTTCCCAACTCCTTCATCCACATTGCCTGCATGCTTTCCACCACTCACTTCACTTCAATTAGGCTCTTTCCGACAGAGAGGACTTATCTGCGCTCTCCTCTAATGTTGCAGTCAGAAAAACATTACAAGGTCAGGGTCCCCAGCCCTCCAGATCTTTCTCAGCCTCACAATGGCTTTGTAGAGCCGCACGGACGTACAGCTGGAGGATTAAACCGTAATTAGGACCAGCCTCAGAAGTTCGTTTTGCCTCACCCCCCCACCCCCTTCTTTCTGTAATCACAGGACATTTCTCATGGACCGGACAGCAGTTGAAAGTGTCTTTTAATATAAACACCTTAAAGCCTATAAAAAACCTTAACGAGATTTTGACAAGTAATTGGTCATTAGTACTATAAGGGAAAAGTCCAGTGTATCTTAAGTCACCTGGGTTGCGATAATTCATGTTATTCCCAGCTCTCGTTAATTGCCACCGGGGGGAATCTGACTGTACTGAATGAAATATGTTCTGGTTTGTCTCTGCAGTTGCCGGTCGACTGTGCTCCATGACTAACTTACCCTTTCGTACCGGTGCCCTGTTGGGTTTGTTCCCTCACAAATTGCGAATTCCCATTACAATGCAAACCAATGGCGGTTAGCGCTGCTCTCACTCCGCTTTCAGATTTGCTGGCACAAAGCCTGGGTCATGCTTCGAGACACCCGTAACAAGAAATCTTGTTGTGAAGCCACACAGCAATTAAAACGGAAACAGATGTTAGTTTCTTTTCTCTCCAATTACACCGAAATGTATTCAATTATCTCTGTGAAGTCTCTGGGCGTGTGGCAGTGGAAGCGGCAACAGCAGCGTGTTTGACTGATAGCCTTTGTTGAAGGATTGGGCTACTCCCGTTGTGATAAATACTTTTAATGAAAAGACATACAGTACCCTTCAGATGTTATGGCATCTCACTTATAGTAAACATCCTGTCTTGACAAAGCTTCATTGGGTTGTTGATGGCCGTGTGTGTGTGTGTGTGTGTGTGTGTGTGTGTGTGTGTGTGTGTGTGTGTGTGTGTGTGTGTGTGTGTCAGATTAAATGTGTGTTTTAACAATGGTCAGATTAAATGTCACTCAATCAAGAGGGCTTGGCATGTTGATGGCTTCGTCGGAGTCATCGGATACCCAATCAACTTACAATATGGGCACTGAAGCTGAAAAGACTTCCTTAAAGTAGAACTCATTTGTCTAAGCGGTGTAATGAACAAATTAAGTCGGTGTTACACATTCTTTAGAGGTTCACCATTTAACCAGGATGTAATCGTTTGTCGTTTTTTATTGGTCTATGTGTGTGTACGTGTGTTTATGTCCTTGCGGTGCTCTTGGCTTTTTTTTTTTTCTTTCTTGTTGGCTGAACAGGAGCCACCACATCCTGACCACTATAAATCCTCGAACAATGTGCCTGTCTGGATGTTTTGATTTAACAACCCTATAAACTGCATACACACACTCAAACGCTCAGGGCGCCCCGCTCTCAGGGAGACATTGCTGTCCCAGGTGCTGTAAAAACACACGCTGCAGGGTTTACACACATGTTGCTTACCTAAAGCCACAGCCAGCTCTCATTTGCACCACTAAGAGGTTTTGGTGGAAAGCCTCAGCTCTGAAACCTTAGCGTTGTTTGTAAGGGCCTGGTGGTTAGTGGTTAGCCACAAACGGTGTCATTCATCTGCTAGCAGCTAAAGTCTTTCTAAGAGTATGTTTTCTGTATGTTCAGAGGTAGTAACAGTAGCAACATTGTGCTTCCATGCTTAGTGACCTGAGTACAACGTGACATGCTGCTTTTGTGATGCCAGGCTCCATACTACATTGAGTGTTTTCAAACACACTCATCCTCCATATTTCTGCTGATATAATAGCCAGTCTTGTGGCTCTGGCTTCTGTCTGCCTCTGCAGTCTGTCATTTTTGTGGCCCATGTTTTAGTCTAGTCATGTTTTACTGTCCACAGTCTTCAGCCTCAGGGCCTGGGCTTGTTGAATCCAGCCATGTCACCAGGGTGGTCTGGGTTCAATTCTGTCTGTCTCTCTCTCTTTCTCTCTCTCTCTCTCTTTTTTGTCTCTCTCTCTCAAGTGGGGGTAAAGGGCTTGTGTAAATTATGGAGAGATTGTGTTGACCAGTTCAAACAGCTCTCCGTCATTTCAATTACAAGGCCCAAGGGGCAGACAGGAGTATCTATGCAGTGTCATGTGAGACGTGGGTGTTTTTTTTTCCTCTTCTTCGGTAACGATGCACCAGTAGAAGGTAACGTGGGGAAAGAAAAACACCAAGAGACGGCAAGGGTTGATTCCTTTACAGACGGCAAGGGTTAATGCCTTTAGGGAAGGCAAGGGTTGATTCCTTTACAGACGGCAAGGGTTAATGCCTTTACAGACGGCAAGGGTTAATGCCTTTTAGAGAAGGCAAGGGTTGATGCCTTTTAGAGAAGGCAAGGGTTGATGCCTTTAGAGAAGGCAAGGTTTGATTCCTTTAGAGAAGGCAAGGGTTAATTCCTTAAGAGAAGGCAATGGTGGATGCCTTTTAGAGAAGGCAAGTGTTGATTCCTTTAGAAAAGGCAAGGGTTAATTCCTTAAGAGAAGGCAAGGGTTGATTCCTTTAGAGAAGGCAAGGGTTGATTTGGCATTTCACTTAATTGGTACATTACCTTGTGTTGATGATAAACATACACTTAGAGCAAGCTGAGCGTGTCATTACTTGATTGTCTCAAGGTCTCCAGGGTGTTTTGGCAGCTGAAAAGTGTTCACTTGAGGTAGATATTAATTAAATCAGTTTTATCCAATACGTTATTAAATCCCATAGTAGCTGTCAGCAGTGGAGACAAATTGGAATGGCACATTTCATAAAGCCGTATGCACAGTTCAGGGAAATGTCTGGTGGCAGTTTCTGTTGACAACGTTCCATGTCTCAAGTAGCCTTTTGGGCGTGTTAACACGTGGACCGTTCTGTCTTTCCCAGTGCCCTGCCAATTGGGCTTTGTCTTTTTGTAATCCTGTCATAATCCCCATCTGATGCACTGCTGGTGTGTCAGTGTAAATGTATTTGGAAGAGATGGGGGTGGTGGGTGGGTGTGTTTGTGCGAGTGTGTGTGTCTGTGCGTCTGCGCGCATGTGTGTCTGTGTGTGCGTGCCTGTGTGTGTGTGTGTGTGTGTGTGTGTGTGTGTGTGTGTGCGTGTGCGTGTGCGGGAGATATAGCGAGATCGAGTGAGAAAAGAATAGAGAAATTGGAAGCACAGGCAGTACTCCGTGCCTCAAGTCAGATCAATGGCAGCTGCCCCCTCACAGGAGAAGAGGCGCAGGCTTCAGACAGCAGTGAATGAAATGAAGCCAATCACAAGTAAGAAATGATCAAAAAATCCCATCGCTGCCCCCGGACCCCAGGCTTGCTGCAGAGGAGACGAGGGAGGGAGTGGGAGGATGGCCGGCGGGAGGAGGAGTGTAGGAGGGTGGGGACGCGGAGAAGAGGAGGTGGAAATGGAATACTGACAGTAACACCTGCTGGGGTGGATGACTGGAAGGGGGCAAGCACAGCTTCTTAAGACAGGGGTGCAGTCCTGTGGTGGCGTCTCTCTTTGCCACTTATCAGAGAATCCCATATGGACTCCCCCGATTCCTGACCTTTCAGCAGGAGCAGACGGTTCGCTCAGTTAAAAAAAGAGGAGGTGCATAATCAAAGGGAACGTAAATACTCTGTCAAGCCCGGTGACATTTCACTGCCATGTTGTCACTCAGTTCCATTGTTTGAGGGAGTTTGAGAGATATTACCAAGAAAGGAGATGCAATCATCGGAGCTTATTAGTTATTGGAGTTGGCATTTTAAGAATCCGATGGCTAAGATTAAAGTGACATTGACATTTAAGTGAAAAAGGCATTTTCCATGGTACATGCTTATAAATACACAACTATCCTACAACTAGGCCCAACTATCTATATGTGGTTACAGTTTGAGCATCGGTGCTAACAAAGGACCTTTTCTGGGGAGGATGGGGAAACAAGGTTCTCACGATGGTTCTGTCTCCTCCTCCTCCTCCTCCTCCTCCTCCTCTCTTCATGCCTCTCCCCCATCTCTCTATCCCTGGTCTCAAAGTGTCTTTATCTGGGCTTAATCAAAAACTGACAGAGAAGGAGAGAGAGAGAGGGAGAGAGAGAGAGAGAGATTCCTTTTTCTTCTTCTTCTTCTCTCTTTTTGGAACCTTAACCTACAAATTAATTCTGCTTTTAAAACGTTCATTTTGGAGCACTAAAGCTCCCCTGCTGGCTCCGCTTGGCAACCCGGATTTTATTAAAGTTCTGTGTCGGGTCCCCTGGCAGCGCAGGGCGGCGCGGTGCTCGTAAGTGATGAACGCTCTCAGGCTAAATTCAATAAGCAGCACTCGCAGACGGAGCGCTTCAGCCTTCAGAGTGCCCCCCCCCCCCCCCCCCCGTCTCTCCCTCTACCTTCCTACCCCATCGCCTCCTTCACCAAGCCTCTTTGCCAACCATCACCAGGACCAATTTACCCGGCCTGTTGTTCCGTCCAGATCAATGTGTCCTGACAAATTGGAAAGGGAGAGGCAGAATTTCCTTCATTGTATTGGCTTTGTACCTGTGTGGAGAATAGTGTTAAGTGCTTAAGTGTTAAATAAAGAAGGACGTTCACTGCTTGCTTCGAAACAGCATGTAGGTTGAGAGGCTGTACAGAAACCCTGGGCTGGTTATGGTTTCATACCAGTGCTTTGCAGAAGGGCCCTTGGTCAGTGGCCTCGGCTGCTGGGTAGCAACAGCGAGGAGGGAAATGGCTGTGTTTTTGTTTGGTTTCATACAGTGGCGCCATTGATAGCCAAGTCATTAGCACAGGCTAATTATGCAGGCCCAACCGTGTCACTCTCCACTCACACAGCGAACCCTTTCAAGTAGGACACCATTTCCTATTGCGGGGCATGGTAATCCTATCCAGTGCGGACAAGCGATTGCTTTGGGCTATCATTGGCTTGATTTCTCTCAGGAAATGTTTGTTTTTCCTCCGCTGAATATCTCTTTTACTTGCCTCCCATGCAAATGGAGCAGACTGATGCTCGCAGTGGATGTCATTGACCCTCGGGCTGTGGAGGAGGTAGGGGGGAGTTTGCCTGGGCATGGACGAACAGGGGCCTTGATGGTCTCAGCGCATCTTCTGTCTGGTAGCACACGGGTGACCTGTGCGGGTTAGCCCCGATGCTAATTTGCTAATTGAATCTGGTCTCGTCTGCTTCACTGAACTTTTGCCCATCGGTGTCATGGTGGCAGCTAATGTGAAGTGACCTGTAATCGAATTCAGTTCGAAAGAGTGGACTTGTTGCAACTGACCTAGAGCTTCGTCAAAGATTCAGAGAGCTTTTCAATTTACGTGGATTCAGATTTGTTTTCTGCTGTATCTCTCTCTGCCACCTTTCCCTTTGAAGTCTTAACGGTGACAACCATTAAAAAGGAGAAGCCTAAAAGCAATGCTCCATCACTGTCAAAAAAAGCTCTATTTAGGAATTCCCATCTCTTTCAACACATAATACTGTAGGCAGAATGCAGAATGAAAGCAGTGAAGGCTCTAATAGATTAATGTCTCCCACGGGTAGCAAAGTGAAATTAGTATGTGACTGTCACAAGAAAGGACACCTGTGTCAAATAACACCTGCTTAACGGACAGCTGAAAGTATGCGCAGATAGGTCCCCTGTGGTCTTTCATGGATGCGCATGAAATGTCACGGCGTGAAAAAAATACTGTTCACTATATTTTATAATATACTCATTCATTATTATTACAATTATAACCATTACATCGATATTTTTTGTTTCTTTTTTTATAACACATATTGAGTTTAAGATCATTTATATGTGTGTTTTGTTTCTGTGTGGGACATCCAGGAAGACATGTCTACATCCCTTGTTGTTTGCGGTGCTGCAGTGGCATCTCTGAGGGCAGGTAGTTGATAAACCCTGTGGACCTGTGACTGATGGAGCTAACTCTACCTCCAGGCTTCAGCAGGTCCTCTCAGGGCACAGTACACCCAGGGCCTTTGGGAAGAGAGGTGGCGATGGGCACTAATACAAAAGTCCTCTCCCTCAAAAGTATCACACATACACACACCCACACACTATCTCTCTTTTCTCTCTATCTCCCTCCCTCACACACACTCTCTATCTCTCTTACACATACACACTCTCTATCTCTCTCACACATACACACACACCCAAACGCACACAAATACACATACTTGCACAATTACATTATGCTGACACTTCTATTAGCTTGAAGGGAATTCTGTGACTAGCGCTTTTACATTAAATATTCATTTATACATCTTGGTGCCATAATCCATTTAGCCTAAAATGACCACAGGGAAAGTAATGATGGTGTCCCAGGGCTTTGAGCACTCTAGTCATAACAGGATATGTTAAATGTATGCCTGGGACAGTGCAGTATACACAATGCAACCCTAGAGATTAGCCTGTGTATGTGTGTTTACATTTGTCTGTAAGTGTGTGTGGAACATGCTATGTTGGGGTATACATACGTGTGTGTGTGAGAGAGAGAGAGTGAGTGAGTGAAAAATACGTGTGGTCACACATATCTGAGTGTGTATGGAGACTTTGTGGGACTATAGATGCTTGCATGTCCCTGCAAGTGTGCGTGTGTGCGTGTGCGTTGGTCTGTCATGTGTGTCGCCCCTATCAGACAGCATCTTCTGATTAAATCTCCCAGCAACCCCCCTCCTGCAGCTGCCCCTGCCCTGTCCTGCCCGCCGCAGCGCCTCATTCCTCTGCCGATCTGCCCCTGAGCCGGCCCCCACGCTGATGGGATCATGGCTAGCACCGGCTGCCATTAATAACAGTCAGGAGCCCGGGGCTGCTGGCGCTGTCGCCCGCCTGCCTCCGCCGAGACTGTCGCTGCCACTCTCTCCCCCTCTGCATGGCCCAGTAATTAGCTGTGTCTACTGTATGAAGAAGGTGACAACGATCTCTGTGTCGTGTACGCTCGACGCTGTCACCGTGTCAGTTCCAAGTTACGAGAATAGGATTTTTTTTCTTTCTTGGGAGCCTGGACTCAATCAACATATTCGTTTTTTGAAGTTGTCTGTAATCATCAATTTGCTCATCAATTAAAATCGGCTGGCTGGCCCCCTCTGCCGGTGATTGTTTTTCATCTGCTCAAGTTAATAAGGATGCCATGCCATGTGTTGTCCATGAGATAGCGATTAATTGGAGTCGGTCTCCCGCATCGCTGGTTTGGTCGTGTGTGTTTTTTGAGCCTCGGCTAGAATTCCAGCCTTCTGAAATGCACGCTCATTAGTAGCTGTTATTTGTGGAGCATGTGTATGAATGACTGGCGTACATCCTTATCACACAATAGGCCTCCACTGAGGAGCATGGCTCGCATTGCTGGGGTTGGGCGATCAGTAATCACTCTAACCTTTCTCCGCCTGAGAACTATCAGACCCAGACACCTGCTTTGGCTCTTGTCACCTGAATCCCAGGGTAATCGGGAGGAATGATTGGCCCGCTATAAAGCCTGTCCTTTTATCTACGGCAGCAGAATGCCACCAGCTGCGGTCACCGTGTTGCCTGCCCTTTACCCCCCACCCCCCAACCCTCTTCCCTTGGCCTTCCCCAGCCTTCTCCTTCTTTCCATGAAGCAGGTCATTGTGGCGTATATGCCAATGTTCACTGGAGGTTTGGAGTCTAAAAGGGGCCCTCTTTGCAGGGTAAGTCTGAGAGGTCTTCACTCCGCGGGTGGCCATTCGTGTTCCTTCCTTCATTGTCCCTCTTAAAGGTACTGCTGTTTGCTGAACTCCTGAAATCTCAGTGTTGGAGGCACTCCGGCTCACTAGAACCCCAAAGAGAGGTTCAGCCAAACTTGCAGTGGGTTTCGTTATATGTGTCATGTAAGGGATAACTGGAATTTTTTAATACGCTGTGGAACTGATACGTTGAGAGATAGGAGTAGCTGACATTTCTTTTTCCCGTCTCTCTGTAGTCAATGTCTTCAAATTAATTGAGTTTTATCTTCACCTCTTGATTTTCCATGCATTCATTTTAGTTGTAACAAAAATATCATCGGTTTAATAAGGGGGTTATCTGTAAGACAAACCCTACCTGGCAGTTCTTCCCTGCCCTTAATTAAACGATAGTTGCAATCTCCCCTAAATGGTAGTGTCTGGGAGCCATTGTGCTCGCAGCAGGTGATGTTTAACTGGTGCTACATATAATTAGACGGACAGAAACGCCGAGCTCAGCTCATCAGCATTCTACTCCTCCATCCACGACAGATCGGTAGCACAAAAAAAAAAGAAAAGAGGCTGACCTGGAGAGGTGGCCAAGCGCCATTTCCATACAGGTAGAGGAGGAACGACTACTGTAGCCAAGAGAACAAAAAAAAGGGATAATCAAATTAGCGATCCGATAACGTAATGAGCCAGAACGACAGTCTGTAATAACATCTATTGGCTGCCTGAGGTTGGAGGGGGTGGGGGGGGGGGGGGTCATTGTGGGATGGGGACTGTCAGGGAGACTGATTGAGCCTGGGCAGGGGGACTGTTTGAAACACAGAAGTAGCTGTGTGACGTCACGCCTGCTCTCCGGCGGTGAGCTCCGTGTCACCAGTGTGGAATTGGTGAGGGTGCTGGTGGGCGGCGGTGGCCAGCAGAGACGTGATCCAGCCTGACAGGGGCCTGGATTGGGGAGGGTGGCCTCCCACCTCGGCCCAGTGCCCGGTGTAGATTGATTCTGACCGGCCATTCATCATCCTGCGGAGAGGGTGGCTGTGGCGGCTGTGGCTGCTCAGGCTGAGAGAGAGCGGCTAACACATCACACGCGTGACGGCTGGTCACTGCGAGGCGCGCCTAGGGGACACACGCATTAGCTCAATACGTTTTGACACTCTCTCTGAACAGAGTTGGGATGTCACTCTTAACTTTCAGAAGCGGGCTGGGCAAACCTTTTAGAAAGTTTCTAAATGGATCTGTCAAAGTTTTTCTAAACTTTATAATTGAAATCCTATACTTCACATTTTGAATTAATCTATGTCATTATCACTATCATTATTATCATTATTAATGAAATCGTACTATTATAACAGAGCTCTTGCTGGTTCCAAACCCCAGATCATTGCTTCTATCATCCAGTCCTGCAACAATGTGTAACTTAAGGACATAAACTTTTAAGGACTTTATAGATTGATTTATAGATGGAATCAAAGCACTGGAGGTGACATTGAAAGTTCAGACTTGCATGAAAGACATTAATGGTAAACTGCTAAAACAAAACAAAATAAAACAATAGTCATTCATCCTTACTCATTTATGGAACCATCGCTCGCCTCATAAATAGGATGTGCAGATTGACCGTGACGACACTGCGCCGCTCACACAAGCCTGATGGAAATCAGTGGTGTCGGTGTGCACGGGAAGGCGTCGGGTAGCGGGGAGGCGTCCGAGCGCGACTTCCAGCGACTGCTATTAATGTGTCTGTCTGCTCTCCAGACAGAAGCGCGGGTCCTGAATGCCGTCTGAGGACCAATAAACGCCCCGGCCTACCCAGAGTGCACCCATCACTGGCACACTGTGGCATTAAATCACACTCTAACAGCCCCGCTTACAGCTTCCCAGGACTTTCATGGGCGTCCGTGATTAGACCTTTAGGCAATGATCAATAGCTCACATACTCTCGCCAGGGGCCAATATTCCCCTCCTTGCCACACAATCAACAGTCATTCATTGCCATTGACACGTACAATGATCCCTGGTAATGCTCTCTGCATAAACACACTCTGTCTCTGCATAAACACGCCTCACATTACAAATTCCACCGACATTCATATTTGCTTGTTTTCCGAATCTTCTGAGAGGAGAGGGATGGACGGCTGTACTGGGAAGCGATGTGGTTGGCCCGTGTGTGTGTTTTCTGGGGGACCTCTTAGAGCAGAGGCTGTGCAAACGGACCCTTTGAAGAGCCTCTCCACAGGCCCCCAGTGTGGCCGGGGATCAGGGTGGCCATTGAGGGTGCTGGGGTTTAGCACCGGGGGCACCGCCAGTGATTGCTTTCCGCCACCACGGGCCACAAGTGTCTGTGTGGTAGAGTGCAGACTAAAATGGCAATTCAGCCGTGCCTTGCATCCTGTATACATCCACACACAAACACACACACACACACACACACACACACACACACACACACACACACAGAACAGATGCACATTTGGAAGAAAAACAAATACGCTTATGCAATTACACATACACATTAACATGCACAAAGGAAAGGATGCATGCACATCAATGCACTGGCAAAAGAAGAAAGAAGAGGGAAAAGACTGTCCAAAACCCTAACGTTTCTCCAACAATCCTGAGGAAAAACACACACAGCTGCAGAGGGGAGGAATAAAGATTCCCTCTGCCCCCAATGGTGCTATTCTCTCCATTCATCCAACACCTTAGCTCGCCTTTTTAGCTCTTCTCTTGTCTCTTTACGGCAGCGTTTGCCAGTCGAGTGATTCTAGCCAGCACCAAGAATGGGAGTGAATAGAACACTCTGACAGCTCTTTGCCACAGCGGTGATTGGCATGTCATCTCCAGGTCATCTCTGCTTTTTGGCAGCGGTGATTTCAAAAACAAAGTGTGCAGCTGAATCTGAATGTCGATGCTGCGAGTGAACATCTTGAGAGATGTTTTTGGCAGTCTGTTGCAACAGTGCCTCTTTTTTAAATTAGAAGTCCATCCTGAAATTTCAAAGCTAGCTTTGAAATGTAGACACACACACACACACACAAACACACACACACACACACACACACACACACACACACACACACAGACACACACACACACAGACAGACACTCACACAGGGTGGTCAGGGATGGCATTGCTTGTGGCAGTGGAATCACAGATAAGTGTGAAATTGTGCAATTACAGGCGCCAGCCTGCCACTGCCAGCATGGGAAAGCTCTGATACGTGCTGATCAGCGACTGCATCCCCAGACACGCTCCAGCTCCAGGCCTCCCTATCAGCCCAGGACTCCACTCTCTCCTGATGACCTGTTTTGATCTTGTTTTTTCTCTCTCTCCTCTCCCACTCGGAGGTCACAGAAGCACATTCCTGAGGAGAGCCCTTTGAGCGATTTGTTGAACCCGCCCAAGCATGAGTGTGGCTCGCTCTATAAGGCACTTTCCCTGACCGGCCCGCCCCCACAGCCCCACTCTCCCTTGCTCCATCTCTACCAAAAAGCCTCTTTTGTGTTCCCCTTCTCCGTCTTGTTTCACGTCCTTCTATTCTTCCTTAAGTGTGGAGCCTCCATCTGCATCCACCCCCAACCCTATCCTGACAGGCTCAATTGGCCTTCACAGTGGGAGCCCCGCCAAAGATGAGGCTCCCAGAGACCTCTGAAGAGATCAGGTGGGGCTTAGTCACTGGGGGCAATTAGACACGGCCAGCGTCGCACTGACCCACCTGCACTCATGTATGAAGCCTGTGTGAAAGAGGCCAGCAGGAAACAACTGTGTGTGTGTGTGTGTGTGTGTGTGTGAGAAAGAGGGAGAGAGGTGAAAAATAGCCATAGTGGGTTGTGGGTCAGGGTGATATGGATGTAATCCTATTTAGTGCTGTTAATGATACATATTGCAACTGCCATTTTTAACACAAGGGGATCACTTCATGTTTCATGTGTTGTGGAGCGGCTATTGTTTTAAAGCACTCTTTAAAACATAAAAATGGTCATACTCAATTATCATTCTGCTGTGAAATTGTATACATGGCCATGCAGACCACGTTTAATGCTTATAAGCCTCATGGTCACTCTGTCAAAACGAATGTTAATGTTATTGGCGAGCATTGGCTCTACATGTGGCGTGATGTCATTGCAATTGATTTACCATATTATAAGCACTGGTTCACAGTATTCTTCATGTGCATAATCTGATATCAATATATATCATCCATCCCTACCACTTGATTGAGTAGATGTGTGTGTGCGTGCGTGCGTGTGTGTGTGTGTGTGTGTGTGTGTGTGTGTGTGTGTGTGTGTGTGTGTGTGTGCGCGTGCGCGTGTGTGTGTGAGTGTGTTTGTGTGTTCTGAAATTCAGGCAAGAGAGCACGGCGAAAGATTGAGATGAAAGGCCTTCTCTCCCGAGCTGAATTCGCTCGGCGTAAGCCCTCTCTGATTTAATGGTGCCTCCTCAAGTATGCCTAACTCATCTCCTGTGATTTGCAGACAGTTTACTCTTGCCTTCAGTCCACAGTGCAGGAAAAATTACTGGTCTGAGAGAACAGCTCCAAGGCAACGCGAGGCTTTATTGTTTATTGTCGCCTGTTCTCTCTCTCCACTCTCAGTGCACACCTAAATTAGAGGAGACAAGAGTGTTCCATTACCTTTCCCCCTCATCTCACAGGTGCAGCTGCTACTTTTGTCTGATGTCGACATTAGTATTCTAATGGTGGCGCGGCTAACGTCGATGTTAGCGGAGCATAAGACTCCGCCAGAGTGACAGAGTTTTTCATACACTTAGCACTTATGAGGACTTAATTACCAGTCCGCCCAGAAGACGCTAAAACCCCAAGCAAACAGCCACGCATAATCAACACTGCCTGTGATCAAATGCCTCCAAACAAGCCAGAGGAATCAGTCAGCCTCCTTTGGGACTCCTGTCCTCGCTTCAAGCCCTTGCCAGCTCAGACGAGGGACGTGTCGAGACGTTTCTATCTTCCAGAACATTCTCTCTGATTAGAAAAAAAACCTCTCTGTTTTTTGCTTATTTACTCCACAAGCAATTGAATCAGGGATTTTAATGGAGCCAGCTGAGATTTGACTGAGAACGTGTCCACTGAATTCAAATTCATCCTTGCTATGTCAATTTCCACGGCAAGGTCTATCAAAAATGCAACTCATTGGTTGCCTTGTGCTGGAACTGAAGCCATTGCTTGAGCTCGCCGTGGTCTGAAGGCCCCTAAAGCTTTTGTATGACATCATTAGAGGGTAGATCAACACACCTGGCAGACCAGTGTCCCTTGAAAAGTATCAAACTTCCACAAGACTGGAGAGTTTTAGAGTCTTCGGTTGCGATTGTTTTTTTTAGAGAAAGAGTTGGAGAGTCAAGGAGAATTTCTGAGTTCCATTTGCCCCACACTAATAGTCTCACAGGATACAGAATTTCAAAATTCTCTTTATCCTCAAAACTCCCTCCTGTACCTGTGGAAGATTACTTTCCTTTATTTCATAAAACACAAACACACAGGGCAGAGGTTGAGGAGCAAAAAACCTTTTCACAGAAAGTAACCGTAAACTATCAGTGCAGATTATAGCATTTCGTCAAACTGGCGTTCGCCCCATCCTACTCCTCAGTTCTGTCTAGCCTTGTCATTAGGCTTGACATATGCAGTGCTGTGATAGGACATCATGGCCTGACCATGTGCTGTAATTTAAACCACCTAGTGATTCTAGGAAACAAGCCCCCCACCTCCTCCCTTCCCGTCCCGTCCCTTCTCTCCCACACACACACACACACATACACACACACACACACACACACACACACACACACACACACACACACACACACACAGACATGTGCCTCTGTCTGACACGCTGTCCAAAGGCAGGCTGTTAGAGTGCGCTGTCGCTCATTAGGCCAGACCCTGCTACGCTCGCTCCTGAGTCCATGGGACCTGTCACCTTGACTACCACACACCGAGCTTTCTCACCTTTACCTCTCTTTCTCTCTCTCTCTCTCTCTCACTCCTCCCCTCTCTGTCTCCAGCTCTAACTGTCTGTCACAGCTGCCCTCTCTCTCTCTCTCTCGCTCACTCTCTCTGCTTTTGTGTCTCCTGTTCTTACCGTCTGTCATGTCTGCTCCCCTCTCTCTCTCTCTTCCTCTCTCTCTCTCTCTCTCTCTCTCCATCCCTCCTCCACTCTCAGGCCAAGACTTCAGTCACCTCCAACCCTCCCTCCCTCCACACTGACTGATACCGACTACTCTGGCGTTGCTGCTGGATGAGGGCCGCTGGTGCACACTGTTCTCCCAGCAGGCACGTGACCTCCTCGTCCGTCTGATCCGAGCGCTATTGACAGGAGCTGTGCCTCTGCATTCATTAATATAATCCCCGGCAAGCAAGTTCCTTAAGAGAAGTGCGTAGTGGGCACTAGATAATTGAGTTGGCTCTCTCCACCTCCCCTGTTCCCACAGCACACTAAAATTAACTGGAGACTGTGTTCTTGTAGGCCTTTTTAATGGTTTCCCTACCATCCGCATGTGTTGGAGGTCAGCGATGACTTCTGCCCCTCTGAGGTTGCCGTAAACTGGCTCACAGGAGTTTGGCAGGCAAATGGCAGTTGGCGGGCAAATGGCAGTTGGGAGTCTTTGGTGGATGCCAACTCTGCCCATGATCTGGTGCACCCTGGCGGGTTGAGGTACCAGATGTTTAGAGCCCTAATTTACATACGTAGTGTGTGTGTGTGTGTGTGTGTGTGTGTGTGTGTGTGTGTGTGTGTGTGTGTGTGTGTGCATGGCCCTCAGACTCCAGCTGAGATTTATGTTCATTAATTCATTGATGTAAATAAATCCACATCTGCCACCCCACAGTATTAAAGAACCCTGTTTCAGTACAACTGTGAGCTTGCGTCTGGGGGTCCTGTCATACGAGCCCAGCTGTGCCAAGTGGTGTTTCAGCTCAGTCTGGATCATTTGGACCCGTCCAGGAGCCCCACCCTCTCTTCCTTCAGAGGGCAGTTATGTTCAGCTCACAAAATGTAGGCGTGTCGGTCTGTGTCGGTATTTGGTGTACGTGTCCCTAGGTGATAACATAGTTCAGAGATAGAAAGGGGCTGAGGACGGACGGCTAGAGAGAGAGAGAGAGAGAGAGAGAGAGAGAGAGAGATGAAGGAAATGAGAGAGATTGGAATCTAGAGAGTGGATCAATGTTGAACCCAGTTTGTCATGAGATTAGGAATGGGCAATCGTCTGACTATCTCCCCTGAATGAGGGCACCAGCAGTGTGGCAGGACATCTGGGCTTTGTGCTAATGCTCCTGCCACGGCACGTCTGGCTGTCTGACCGCCGCTATCTGGAGTGCCTGTGTTTTTATTACGGTCTCTGTGCGCAGACTTGAGTTAGCACCCACAGTCAAAGCGAGAGAACCCACGATAAGAAAACATTCCCATCTCATCTGTGAAGTGAAGACCCACATGAAACACGTCTACTCTATCTGCTGTTTATCACCCTGGCTTTGATGATGTGGGTGAATTTAATGTGATATGTGATACATACTGTAGATACGGTAATGACATCTGTGAGTGGACAGTATGCTGTGATCCACTGTGCCCGAGATTCACATTTACCTGATTGGTTACCAGTTGTAGTGTGAATTCTAATTGATTATGGGCATCATGGTTCATTTGTCACCAGCCAAGCTAATAATTTGTTATTGATCGGCATATTAAATGGAAACAGAAACACTGCTCCAAGCCTGTCACCTTTACTTATAAATGAATGTAACGATGTAGCAGCTCGCAGTGTGAACCATATAACCATTCATGTTTCAGATGAAATCCATACATCATGCCTGTGGTGGTGGGCTTGCATAGTCTCTCATCATGGCATCCTTTACACTTAACTACCATCCTCTTACTGCGGTGTTTGTGTGTGAGAGAGAGAGAGAGAGAGAGAGAGACGCACACTCCCATGTAGACTTGCACACACACACTGACAAACACACACACACTCTCTCTCTCTCCCTCTCTCAGTGCTCATTTTAACTTTTTTTTTCTTCTTCGGGATTTGCAGTGTTTTTTTCCTCACTGAGATTTTTTGGCCTACATTTGTCGGCTCCTGGTAATTATCAGTCCCCATTAGTGGCTCTCAGTTGCGGTGCGCTCCCTTCCTGCCCTCTCTGTCTCGGCGCAGGGGATTGACAGACTGCCTCTCGCTGTGTCAGGCTCCTGGTTGCGTAATTGGGTTCGCTCCGCGACAGTGGCAGCGACTGTGGCAGCGACAGCAGCCCGTTGAAGGTGCGGAATATAAAGATGGAGATGTCATGCCGCCGCTCACCTAATCAGATCTCCTGCTATCTCCTGCACCCTCCTCCTCCGTATTAAAACACCCACACCCTCAGAGTTCATCTGAGGCTGGCGGAAAAGAAAGGAAAAACTGATTACAGGAGTAATTGGCGTGAGCTGAAGCTAAGATACGTTTTCTGCGATCGTGCAGAAGTTTTTTTTTTTTTTTTTTTTAATTTTAAGTGCTTCCTCCGGAATGTCTACTTCGCAGGCGATTTATATTAATTACTTAGCAGGAGAATAACGTTTGCCGCAATGAAACACGGGGAATTCATTTGCCAGCCCTTCCAAACATTAGTTTGTCACAGTGTTTGTTCCGTTTTAGCCTGCGCTGCTACAGGGTGCTTTATTTCCCCCTCTGGTGACAGCGGTTGCCTACAACATTCTCTTAAATTCCGGAGCCAGTGTTAGGTACAAAGCTCTCCTCATTTATCAAACTGCCTGGCTGCTGCCATAGACTTGTACTGTGGAGAGGCTTTGGTACATTGCCTCTCATAAAACTTGGGCCTTGGTTCGTCCCATTTAACTTGGCTCATTTTCCAGATGCCAGATATTTATTGGCTGTTAAATGAACTTATCCGTCTCTCTGTGAACGTGTACTATTACCACAAAATCAAGGCTCAGTGGTGTAGTTTACCTACTGTGTGTGCAAGTCAGTGGGTCATCAATACTGTTTTGGTTTCTAATTTCTCTCTCCTTTTTCTTTCCTTTCTTCACCCTCCCCTCTCTCTTTCTTTCTTTCTCTCTCTCGCTCTCTCTCACAGGTGTACCCCAGAGGCCCACCTTGGCAGTTAGAGGAGAGGTTGGCCTCCGTCACCATGACAGCATTGCCCCGGGACGTCACCTCCCTGCCTGCATCCATCCTCTTCATCTTCTCTCTCCTTCTCCTCCTCTTCCTTCTCCCTCTCCCCTCAGCAGTGTCCCAAAGAGCTCCCTCTCCTCCCTCGGCTGCCCCTCCCACCCCCTCCCCCGCTCCCGCTGCGCCACCTCCACCCGAGTGTACCCGCAGGGAGCACCCCATCATCTCCATCCAAGGTGAGCACTGAAGCAACGCTTCGCCCTTCAGCATGCAGTAAAACCTCATAGTGTGTTCTCCCATATACAGAAGCCCTTCCCATGTACATTAGAGGCGGATAGAGTGCTGAGCTATAACTTTAAATCACAATGACATCACCCCATTTCAAGAGTATGCAGCTCACTCCAACTGGAACAAGTTGTCCCCCCGAATGTCATGTTATTTTAAGTTGCTCGGGAATTGCATATCTGTCGCGCATTTGAACTATGTGCGAGGTCAAATGGCTTGGCGTTAATGGCTCCAGCGGGAGCTGTCGGGAATGAAAAAAAAACAAAACCTGCTCCTAGAAACAACACTCTGGCGAACAATGCAAATTAGGCGTTATCGTGTCTGTGGTAATGAAAAGCAGTGAGTGTTCACTCTGTAACAACAACAAAAAAAAGCGGTGTCAGGCCTCGTTCCGGCAGCTCACTTCTGAGTTTTGCGCCGCTGTGCAGCGGCGTCTCTGCACGACGCCTCCATAACTCAGGCAGGCAGGGATTTCAGCTCGGGCCGGGAGATGCTGGATGGACGTGCTGCTTTCTGCAGGAGATAAACTGTTTTCGTTTCTCAAAAATCTCCTCCCCTCCCGCCACGACTGCCACGTGTTCCCCTGCGCTCCCAACAAGAGAGTACGTGCGGGCAGGTGGGCTATCATAGAACATCGCATGAAATTTTTCTTTTTTTTAGTTGAGCAAGTTGCCATGTTTTTGAAGCTGATATCTGTGGGAGGTAAAGAAGATCAGCCTGTGAGATTGGTGTGTTTGTTCCAGGGATGGAGTGCAGAAGCATCACCCATTCCCCCTCCTCCTCGGAAGATTGGTGAGAGTGAAATATTCATGGACGTAACTGCCATTGGAAAAGAAAGGAGAAGTGACGGCCACAGGGTCCTTTAATATTGGAAATCTGCCTGGACATTAGCAGGGCCATAGTTCATGTGAACGTTGCTTTGGGGGATGCACTCTGCTTGTTTATTGCCACCCGGAGGGTCCAAGCGTTGTTTTCTCAAAATAGCATTTCTCTGTGTCGTTTATCAACGTTATGATCAGCCGCATCGGGGCACGGAAAGGTCTTTAAAGTGAGGCTGCCAGAAGGCTTAGCTTCCCCGCAGTGTCAGAGAAACCTGGGAATATGGCACATTTGCAAAAACAAATGACAGAGAGAGGGTGAGGAAAAAGCCAGATGAATCCCATGAAGAGGATTAATCTCCCCTCTCTGACTTCCTTTGTCCCTGCTCTCTGGTGCAGCAAGCCGCTGTCCACATTCTCCCCCATGGCAGCTTCGGCAGCCGGCCGAGGCTTTTTCCTCCTCTGCCGCCATCCTTCTCTTCTCCTCCACGTCCAGATGGGCCGACCGGAGTGGCACACAAAGAGGTGGGAAAAAAAAGGGAGGAGTGGAAAGTCCATCAGTCCAGATCAGCGGGAAAAGAAAAAGCTGCACTTCACCTTTTATGTTAAAGCGCCGTCACTGGAATTTCATTTCAATGAAGGTGTCGCACGGACCCCGATATTAGGCCCTTTGATGGATGAGCGTTTTAAAGCGGGGCACTCATGCATGGTCCCTGGGGGGGGGGGGGCAAAATCACCTGAAGGGGCCCTGTAATCCCAGGCCAGGTTAGAGGGAGTAAGCCTACCCCCCTACCCCACCCCCCACCCCCCTTGATGCCTGAGAAGCCTCAGATCCGCTTTTGGGAGTCGACCTGGCGTATTAAAGCGCAAAAGTCACAGTGAGGTGCCATTGTCACCCTTCCCACGGCTTTCCGGTCGCACCAAGTGAAACGCTACAGGGCTGGGGCTCTGGAGCCCCTCCACTAAGACCCATGTTAAATGGGATAAGAGCTTTGTGATACCGACCCTGATGGTCATGCTTTCATGACAATGGCAAGTTTGAAAATTAGGGAGGCCTGTGTTAATATACTGGCAAATACCCAAATGCCGCTAATCTGAGGATTTAAAAGTGCTACTTACACTGTCGGGGATCACCGTCTCCTTTTGTACTCTTGCCCATACCCTAGTCTATTGGTGTGGAAGGCTGTAGTGTAAAAACACATCAACGCAACCCTACTTGTTTTGAACCGATAACATCATAAGTATGGGAATGTAGAGCTTTGACGTAGGTAATCGCTTTGAACATCTCAACAGCGTTTATCACACTGATCTGTTTTCAATGGTTGTGAAATGCTTCTGCAGAGGTATTTCATCCATCCTAGTAAATAGGGGCACGAGTGACACATCCTTCAGGTTAAAGAGGAAATATTGACTCTCAGACGCCTGTATTTCCAGGAATGAGGCAGTTTATATAATTATGTCCTGCGTTTATCATGTTTTTGAACAGTTTACCGTAGACCCGTCAAAGAAATGCTGCAATCACGAGTAATTCAAGTCAAAGCCAGTGAGCACTGATTGGTTTTCACAGGAGACAAGATATTGTAGCGGAATGAAACCATAGAGGTAGTCTCTGAATAGCAATTTATTTTTGAAATGATGACAGAAGAGTGCATAGTACCAGCCTTTTTTATTAAGCATTGGGTGAACTTGCTGTACATTACATTCCCTTCTGGACTGTGATGGGCAATCCCGTCTCTAGTGGCAGCTGTCATGGCAGAACTCACTCTAATTTGTCCCAGTAGAGCCATAGAAGCGAGAGGGAAAGAGAAACCATCTCTCTCTCTCTCTCTCTCTCTCTCTTTCTTTTTTCTTTCTTTATTTCTCTCTCTTTCTTTCTTTCTTTCTTTCTTTCTTTCTGTCTGTCTGTCTGTCTGTCTGTCTGTCTGTCTGTCTGTCTGTCTGTCTGTCTGTCTGTCTGTCTGTCTGTCTGTCTGTCTTTCTTTCTTTCTTTCTTTCTTTCTTTCTTTCTTTCTTTCTTTCTTTCTTTCTTTCTTTCTTTCTTTCTTTCTTTCTTTCTTTCTTTCTTTCTTTCTTTCTTTCTGTCTGTCTGTCTGTCTGTCTGTCTGTCTGTCTGTCTGTCTGTCTGTCTGTCTGTCTGTCTGTCTGTCTGTCTGTCTGTCTGTCTGTCTGTCTGTCTCTCTCTCTCTCTTTCTCTCTTTCTTTCTTTCTTTCTTTCTGACACATACTCCCATTTCCAGGTTCCATCTCTTTCTATTGTGCAGTCTTCCAGTTTGCCTTTTTTCATTTTCGAAAGGCCGTGTAATTGGCACCAGATAGTTTGTGTGGATTGGCGGAACCGTCTTGCTATCTGTCCTCTAGTGGGTAATGGTGCTTGCCGTTTAAGCCCCGTCACTGCCTGAGCGCGGGCCCTCCAGAAAAGGAGAGTGATGTCCTCGGCGCCTGCCGATAATGGAATGCCACCACGCTCACGTGATCCCTGTCAAGCGGAGATGGGTAGTGGCCATTGTGCCATTCTAATAGCCCCCTCGCTTGCCCATGATATCAGGCCATGTCTGCAGACGAGTGTATTGGTCTCCATCTTGACAGGCAGTGACCGTGGTGTGCTTCATCTGTGTGCTTTACCTGGCTTATCAGGCATTCAGCCCAGTCACTCTGAGTGGCACTCCTGAAGAGGCTCGGAGTTGCATCAGCGAGGATCACTGAAGTCTCAGTGGTAAGGGGATGTGAGCGTGTTGCAACAGAGGTCCAGTTGAGGCTCTTTGAGTGGTCATGACAATTCACAGTTTTTTTTTTCCATCACTCGCTTCTGCTCTCTCCCATCAAACTTTTTCATTGAATTGAATTGTTATGGCGCTATAAAAATAAAATGTAATGTAATGTAATTGAATATGCTTGAATGAATGGCTGAGCAGAATTTGAGTCATGCTCGTGCTCTTCTCCTGTCTTTCACGAGGCCTCAGGTGTCCTGCTTCCACCTCACTGCGTCCTCGTTCCTCTTCCTACCTGGCCCCCTCTCATTGTTTGCTTCTTCATCCTGTTCTGGAGTGTGTCTCTGGAGTGCCCCCATCCCCCCCCCCCCACACACACACACACACAATAGCGGAGATGGCAGTGCCAAACTGTGCCACTCTCATTTTGGACCATCTCCTGAGCAGCCAACCACACCGGGTCCGCTTTGAAGTGCACAGAATGATGTCGAAGATACCATCTCTTTTGTGGTGGGCTCAGTCATCATTCAGCGCTTGCCACCGTATTTTTGTATCAAGCCACGTATGAAGCAAATCCGGTTAAAAAGTTTCATCTGCAAAGTTTGCACCGTAACTATTACAACTATAGTTAATGGATAACTGCCCATCGACATTCCTTCCACGGTGAGTGTGTTAAGGCAGACATTGAACAAATTTGACCAAGCAACGTCCGTTATCTTTGACTAAAGAAAGAAGTACTAGCCTGGAAACTAAACTTTAGGTTTCTTTTGTGGGCTAATGTTATACGTTCTACATAGATACATGTGTGGCAACTGCGGTAAAAACTGGCTAAACGAACATTATGCCTTTTGTGTCATGAAGTTTGCCTCCACTACATCGAATATTTCTGTCTGTGGACGGGCTCAGCTGAGCGAAGCTGCACCAAGCGACGCCATTCGTATGGAAAAAACGACAAGAGTAGCTTCAGCCGCAACCAGCAGCATGAAAACATCACAGTCAGCTGGGGGTTGGGTGAGGAGGAGGATGGGGGAAGACAAAACAAAAGCAATTTTTGTTGTTGTTGGAATACGCTCGGATAAGCGGCGGTCTGCCTTCACCGATAAGATCCGCAGCGCTCCAGAGAGAGATGGGTGTCCTTTTGAGTGGGAGGGATGAAAACAAAACAGGAGAGAACGAAGGAGGGAGTGTGAGGAGGAATTTGTTTGTGTGTTTGTGTGTGTGTGTGTGGTTGTGGGTTTGTGTGTGTGTGGTTGTGGGGCTCCACTTCCCAGTGGGAAGCTGTGGTTTGTGTTTATTGTTGCTCTGTCTACCTGTGCCTTGAGTCCCAGGGCTGTTTTCTGTTTTTTTGAGCGTAACTATCTCTGTTTAATGCCACCTGAAGTGTTGCAGTTGAGTGCAAATGAGAGTTGTTAGAGTGGTTCAGCCATCAGCCATCAGCCAAGCACTCCACCAGCCCATGTACTGATTGTACATGTACTGATTCTAAATGTGCTGAAGGAGATGGGCTAGGCAACTGGTGACCATTAACGACCTGAAGCACAGTATTCAACTCAGCATAGTGTTCAACTCTACCATTTCAGACTGCAGAAGCAGCTCTCAGTGCCTTGTTCCGGTGAGTAGGAGGAAGGATCTCTTGTTGCTTTGCATACTTAGCTGACGACTCGAGAACGCATCAAGCCCGGGTGTGGTGCGGACTCCAATTTTCTTCTCTCTGAGTTGTGAGCAACAAGATGTCAAAAACAATTCCCGTTCTTTCAAACAGAGAACAAATATAGCATCTCTCTTTGAGATTCCAGGAAGGTGTGAAGGATTGATTTGACAGTTGAATTCACTCACTTTCAGAGAGATTGAGGCGGACAGAAAAAGAGCTGTGAAAAATCCAAATGACCCAAATCAAACACATCCTAGTCCTAGGTAGCTGCAGGTTCTGGTTCCGATCCGTCCTTACCCGGCACAGATCAACAGAGATGTGCTATACTTGGTTCATCTAACAAAATAGTGTTTTTGTTACTTGCCCATTTCGATTTGATCCGTTCACATGTGATGTCCTTTTCTGATTTGATATACTGTCGCATTAGAGGTTGACGGACAAATACTGAGATGCAATGACTGTTCATTTTTTATTAACAAGTTATCTCCTGAAGGGTAAACAATCAAACCAGATGCGCAATTACAATGCTAATTAGAAAAGGGGTTGGCGCCAATATTTGTTTTCCATTCAGGCATGGATGTAATTAGGCAAACGCAGCAGCTCCAGTTTCTGGAATCAGACAAAGGCTTTGGGGTTAATTTGATATTTGATACATTTTTAATAAGTCCCAAGCATTTTCAGATGTTCTCACAAATGTTATGCTTGAGTAAATCTGTGAAAGTGTGAAATGGCCAAGCTCGAAAGCACATTCTAATTATTCGGCTGTCAAGATGTGTGAAAAACAGGTGGGTGGGTCAAGCCAACCCCATGGACTCCATGAAGTGTGGCTTATTTTTTTGTGAAAGGGGTCAGAGGTCGTGGAGAAGGGAGTTGCCATCACTGTTAAATAGAGAAGAACCTTCGTGCACTGTGTATTTCTCCCCCTTCTTACAAGTCAGAATGTGCGGAATGTGCCCGCGTACACCCCTGACCCATCTATCCATGATAAATCTTCTCTGAAAGAAAATGCTTTTAGGATGAAAAAGGGATTTTGGTGGGATCTTGATCTGCTCTGATACAAAAAGTAAAGAGTAATTGGTCTGGCCGAGCTTAAGACTGTCTCTCTCCTTTTCTGTTAAAGTCCTTCCAAAACACACTCAGATCAGGTTTTTACCATCTTTTTAATCTCAGGATTTCTGCTAAACGGCACTAAAAAAACTTTGGAAATTCTCATGGATGTTCCAAGCTTTGCTCCCTTTCACTGCAGTTTTAATGCCATTGTGAAGCACCTTCTTATTAGTTCTAAATATCTCAAGTTTGAGGAGAAAATATTTCCTTGCGATTCATATGGCGTATGTTTTAATTCACCCTGGTTAGGTGGCAAAGCCGTTGATTTATGTCCCCTTCATTGTTTTCACGCTGTCCTCTGAGGCTGCCCTCACCCTTTGGGATCTGTTTACGATTAACGCTAATGCATTCATGTGACACTTCAGAGATTGGTGGGGGAGAAAAAAAATGTAATAATCGTCCATCAATTTTGAGGTCTTGCATAGAAGCCCTGAGGGTGTTTTTGGAGGAAGCAGACACATATTATTCCCCTTATCTGTCTGCGGATTGCCAAGACGTTATGGGTTGCTGGCCCTAGCTAAGCATGCATAAGCCACCGTTTGGCATGCGGCTAAATGTCCCCTTGCAGCCCTTTAATGAAACAAACAAGCTGCTCTCATTAAGGTGTAAATCCCTCTTACTCTGCCATCTTTTAATTCTAAGTTAAAATTCTGCTTAGCTGGCATTAATTATTGTAGGTTTTGCCTTTTTTTTTCACCCGGAGGCTGGCTTCATGTTTATTTCTGGTGTGACCTAAGCATTAACAGGATGCTCCTAAAACACGGCATCTGGATGTAGGTCTGCAAAGCCTCTTTCGTTCCACATGCATCTCACCCCCATCCCAGTGCTAAGTGTGAGCAGAAACCCGATCGTGATAATCTTTCCTCTCAAGTCTCCAGTCAAGAGCACCTCTTGGTGTTTACATTATGGGATAAGGCAGAGGGAGAAGATTCTGAAAGTCCCCCTTTTATCACCTCACGTGAAGAGCTAAACTCTCCAAGCTGTCCCCACTAGAAATACCCCCCCCACACACACACACCCCACACCCCTCCCTGATGCTCCTCTTCACCCATTCATCATTTAACTCTCCCTTCTGCAGCTGCTTTCTGACCCACTGTCGGCACGCTCCTGCTATATGAGCGCATGGCGACAGAGACATTAAAGCCCATAATTACACAGCGAACGGGAGGGAGATTGATGCTCGGCGCGTTTTGTAACTCTCTGACATGTCATGCCAGCGCATGAGAAATAACCGCCAGGCTCCGTCGGCCAACCGGTTTGCTCCCATCAGTTAACTCGGCTCTCGTTAGAACTTCATAAAGTATGAGGGGATTGAACGTGCCATATGTTCACGATCAATCCCTAAATCTTTTAATTCTGTGGGTTTTTAATGTGGTGGTGGGGGACCGGCACTCTCAGGAGATCTCTTGCCTCACTGAAGTCTGCGGAGATTCTTGCACCCTAAGGGATACACACACAGCCACAAAGCAACCTCTCCAGATGACAAACATCTGGATGTAAAATGTCAACGTTAACAGTTTGTGGTTTCCAGTAAGCAAAGTAAAACCTGTTAATAGTCATGCTGATTCCAACAGCATTGTGCCAGATGGAGTCACTGAGGACCATTCAGTTTAGTTGTAGTGAAGCAGTGCATGGTGTTTGGAACAAATATTGTATTTAAATAATGTCCTTTAATTAAATAACTTTCATAGTCTGCTCTTGCTTCAGTCTAGTCTCTTTAGCAGTGTAGTGAACATGAGAAGCCATGCATAACAGTGTAGGCCATTGTTGCATGGCATAGATACTAAAACAATACTTTTATGACTCCACTTTGACTGAATAAAGAATGAACTATTGCAGTCCCAAGTGCAGATCTTTTAAAGCGGGATTATCTGAGAAGGGGATTGTTTGCCAATTTCATTATGACGTGGGCGTGGAAGAGTTTCAAGAAACTGCTGCGTTATCATGTTCTGCATTGAAAGATAACAAATCCTCTTCTTTTTCTTACGAATCACCCCCCTAATGTTGAAATCCATTTAGAAAATCACATTAAGGTCACCACAAGATCAAGTGCACCCCCCCTCCCCCTTCCATACATAAAGCTCTTTTTGTGTCATCTCTTTATCACCTTAATGGAAAGCTGCAGCGGGCCAAATTGTTTTGATTCCTTTAAGCGGGTGTCAAACGGTGCTTTTATTGGACGTGCCTCTTCAGGAAAAAGCGCAGTTTTGACTGGATGTCCTGTTGCATTAGGATCAGCGCCACTGACGCGCTCCAGACAGTATTGTCCCTCTCAGCCGGCTCCTGACACGTGACTCCCGTGCCCCGGATCCCAGTGCTTGATTGGCGTGGTGTGGGCCACACGGAGGTCCCTAGCTACACAAGCCCATTAGCACAAGCTCCAGACAAGGAGGGCCACCCTACCGTACCCTACCCCACCCCAACCCACCCCACGCATAGCTATGGTGTGGGACTGAGAGAATCAGTCCTTATGGATGGCTCCGGGCCCCTCTGTCTAATAAAAGGCATCCGTCTGTCAGCGGCCACCATGGGAACATAGGATGAGACTCAGATTACTCGGATCTACAAGTGTCTTTTCACTTGAGTTCAACAAGGGGGGACGTTTTTTTTATAGTTGCGTTGAAAAAGACAGAGAAAAAAGATGTCTCTCTAACAGACCAAACAAATGTCCTGTGGGAAGAGTGGCTCGGTGCTGTGTGTGTGTGTGTGTGTGTGTGTGTAAGGCTCCCAAACAAAACACAACGTCGCTTGTTCTGAGACCTCAATCTGTCTGCAGTTTGCCTGGATATGTTGCGTGATTGGTTTCCAATGTCTTTTCAGCTGTACTAAACAAAAGAGATGGTTGAGATTAAACTGACTAAACAAAATAAAGACTTAAGTCCTCCAGATTCAGATTTCAGATTGAAGTAATTGGTCATTCTTCAGTACTTCCATCAGAATTAAATTGCGTTTGGTCCCGGCCTTGTTGTGTACATACAGATATCGCCAGAGTTTGTCTCTTGTGTTTTTGTCCTTTTCTCATATTCTTTGACAGTGTTATTGTAGATAAACTGATCTCATTCTCAGTGCACACGGTTGAATCACAGCCATAACAACGGGAGGTATCATTTCTGATGTTGTTTTCTTATCTTTTCCAGAGTTGAGCCCATGGATTTCGACATTTTCTCACCCTGGAGTGAGAGAATACTCACTGATGACCCTCGACCTCACCAGGAACGAGCTTATCGTTGGTGCAAGGTAAAACCTCAGTGTTTTATCCCATCTCCCATGTCCTCTCGTGCTATTTTTTTTTTCACTATGGTTCGAAGATGATTTTCCTTCTTGATTCAATAAAGGGATGCTATTTGCTCTAGATTAGATGCTTTTGTGGATTTTGGCTTTTGTTGGCTGTGCTATTGTGAAGACTCCTAGTGAAGTAGGTCTACTTTCCAGAAAGTAACACTAGATCATGACTCTTTTAACACCAGGCAACAAACTTTAGTATAAGTCTTCACAGTATAGTCAGTTTGGATGGAAGTGTCTGTGAAGAGACTGAATGCACAAGCTTATCTTTAATTCTTTTACTTTTTCTACAGAAACTACCTCTTCAGGCTGAATCTAAGCAACATTTCCCTCATACAGGTTAGTAGCCTGGCAATGCCAAATATTAAATCATCAGCTGCCAGTGATGCTATCCGTATCTCTGCCTTGTCAAACGTCACTCACAGAAGTCTGTCTCAAAACATGTCGCCCCATTGCTAGTGTTTCTGGAACCTGAGGGGTATTCCGCAAAGCAAACTTCCTGAGTTAGCCAGATAACGGATGACTAAAAAAAAATGTGTCTGAATAACTCAGTCAGGGTCCTTGTTCTTGTGCTTGTGAAAGTTTTCCTCTTTTGCTCCCTCTTTGCCTGTGAAAGTTTCCTCTCTTATTATGACTTTCATCCAGTCAGCCTCTTGCTTCATAAATTCAACTCCAAACTTCAGTCTGTGAACTCTAGAGCTCCTCAAAGGCAGCCAAGGAATACTTGATGTCTCCGTGGCGATCTGTGATATGAAGGAACCGGATCATCATTTGTCTGCAGTGTACTGGGGCTCACTGCTTTTGTCAGTCTGTTAAGATTAGACCTTAAAGCCCTGTTGCACATATTTCCACACAGACAGGAAGAAACCGAGCAGTCTGAGCTCCTTGAGACGACTAACGCTGGAGAACTCGGATGAAATGCGTCATTAGTGCTGTGGTATTTTCGTCATCCTGAGTTTCAGTGGCCAAATTTGCCTACGCTAAAGTGAACAGAGCTCTTTCGTAATTTTTCTTTTCCTTAAGACTTTCTTCTTTTTCTCCTCCGTCTCTCTCTCTCTCTCTCTCTCTCTCTCTATCTCTCTCTCTCTCTCTCTCTCTTGCACTACCTTTCTTCCTCCTTCACTCCCTCTTTCTCTCTTTTTGTCTCCTTTGCTGGAAGTCATCTCTGTTCTGCATCCTCTTGTTCCTGCCTGTACCTGCCCAGGCCCCCTCATCCCACCTAAGCGCTCCCACAGGAGTGGGATAGTCGCAATTTCATTTTGTTCCATTCCACCTCTGTCTGCTCGCTCTGCTCCCCAGGGGGGGAGGATGGGAGGCTGGGAATAAACAAGATGGATCTTTCTTCATTTGGGCTAACTGGAGCGTCACGAGTAGTGCCAGGGTCCAAATCGATGAGCAGAGAGGGGTGGGTGAGCAGGGGGAGGGAGGAGGGAGGGGGGGGGGGGGGACCAAGCTAGCCAGGAGGAGGAGAGAGTCCCTGCCCAGCAGCAGTGTTCCTGAGTGGCTGACAGCAGGGAAGGGGGGGTGGGGTGGAGGATGAGGGGAGTTGAGGGTGCGCTGTCAAACACTTGCTGTTAGCCACCGCTGCCGGACAGGGAGAGTGTTCACCTCGGCACAAGGTGATCTTTTTTTTCAGGAAGAGGACTGAAATGGCAGTGCAAGTTATTTATTTATTTATTTATTTATTTTCTATTCTGTACACACAGAGGCAGGCTAGGTCAGTAAGTACAGTGAGAGAAGAGGTACATGGGGAGAAGACTCAGAAGAACACTCCCTTTCTATGATTTGATGTGATATGTGTGTACACACACACACACACACACACACACACACACACACATATCCGTTCATGCCCATGCCCTTCTATCTCCGTGGCACATGTCGTTGGCGTAACGTCCAGGGCGCTCCTCTGTGCCCGTGCCAGCAGCGTAATGGACCTGAGTGGAGGCCAGCTCATCCCAGAAATGCGGGCCCCGGTGCCAAACATGCAGGCTTTGGCAGGCACAGGGTGGCACGGAAGGCCAAAAGGGGGGATGCTTTTTAACTTTGACCAGGCGAGAGAGAGAGAGGAGGTGAAAAGTGCTGATGCCGTTCCTGTGAAGTCATCGTGTCTCAGGGCCCCTATGAGGGTATGTTGATGTGGGGGTTGGAGATATGGAAGAGCACCTGTGTCTGTCCTCACCTGAACAGAAGCTGGCAACACCAAGTTTTCTCTCATTCCAAGGTGAGGAAATATAGAAATACACAGGCTCCCCACTGCCAAAGACGAGAGGAGTGCAGTGACATGGATCAGGATGTACCTCCTCTTGGTGACAGACGTGCAACTCTTTAGTTGCACCATTTGATCATCCAGTGGGACTGTGATTGGGGACATCGCCGGAATTGGACAAGATGTGATGATTTCAGTTTGTTACTTTGTCTTTCATCATAAAGGACAGCGAAAATAGCGTATTCCCCCCTGCCTCTGAAAACTGTAGTGTCACCCCAGGATGAGTGTCACCTTTTGCTCCCACACAGTGCTTCACACAGTTCATGTGAGCACGAGTGGGACGGGGAATAAAACAACGGTTCCGTTCCCGTCCTCCCCGGCACCATCTCTCGTCCTCACTGGGGACAGAGCGTGTGATGAGCTAACTAACAGAATACATCCAGGGGAAGAAAACACAGCGAGCCCCGCTAAGAGCACACTCTGACGCCCACTCTACCGGGACGTCTGGTTCCACTGGACATGCTGAGGTGGCGGGTATGAGGCTGCAATATGCAATCGAGTCCCACCCACGCACTGTGTGCTAACTCCAGCTGGGCACTCACTTTAGAAGTGGGGGTTATTGGGGGGGGGGGGAGAGCAGAAAGACGCAGGCAGAGAACTACGCTGTCTTGTCTTTTTGATACCTCTCCCTCTGGAGCGTAAGCCGTTTGCACGTACCAATTAAGGAGAATGCGCTCGGAGCAGCGGTTTTGATGCCGAGAGGGAAAAGTGCTTTCATGTGTGTTGTCTGTTCCTGGACTAGTCGGGATTTTTGTGTGTGTGTGTGTGTGTGTGTGTGTGTGTGTGTGTGTGTGTGTGTGTGTGTGTGTGTGTGTGTGTGTGTGTGTGTGTGTGTGTGTGTGTGTGTGTGTGTGTGTGTGTGTGTGTGTGTGTGTGTGTGTGTGTGTGTGTGTGTGTGTGTGTGTGTGTGTGTGTGTGTGTGTGTGTGTGTGTGTGCGTGTGTGTGTGTTTCTAATTAACTCGTCTCAGCTACTTCCTCAAATCGATCACCCTGGGTTTATTAACTCAATTGAAGACACCCATACCAATGGCCAATTCCCACTAGGGTGTAGTGATATTCAATTCTAGATATTCTAGTGATACAAATCTAGATATTCATGTGGTTGTGAGATGAGAGGATACATTTTTGAAAAGAAAGCCTTTTCAGCACTGGCATTCCTGGGGTGCGAAAGAAAGCAAGGTGTGTGTGTGTGTGTGCACGCAGTGGTGTACATGGGTGGGGAGACTGGCTCAGTTTAGGCCGGAGGCTTTAGAGTTGATGGCGGAGTGAAGGGATCTGTGTGCTCTTGAGTCGGGAGCTGGACTCAGGGGGTCAGGTGCTTGACCTCTGGATGCAGGCCGTGGCTGAGCAGAGTTCTCAGCCACTCTCTGGCACTGAGTGTTTGTGTTAGTGTGTGTGTGTGTGTGTGTGTGGGGGGGGGGGGGGGGGGGGACATAAAGGAGAGGGAGGAATGTGTTTGGGGAGGGGTTGTTTTGTCCATGGAGTGACTATGTTGAGAATCTCCTTCAGCCTGGTTTTGTGTTCGTAACCAGTACTTTTCTCTCAAACTTTTCTTTCTTTCTCTCTCTCTCTCTCTCTCTCTCTCTCTCTGTCTCTCTTCATCTCTCTCTCTCTCTCTCTCTCTCTCACTCACACACATACCCTCTGTCTCTCATGCTCATCTTCTCCCTGGCACTCTCCCTCCGCCTCCCCCCACTCCCTCCCTCCCTCCCTCCCTCTCTCTCTCTCTCTCTCTCTCGTATACATCTGCGCTGATCACAGCAGTATTCCTCCCACTGCTGAGCTGAGAGCAATGTCAGGACATCCTGCCTCATACCTCTATGATGACAACAACACGTACCTCTCTGCAGGATGCCAGGATCTATCTGCCTATTCTCTCCTGAATTCAAAACACTGTTAATCCTAAACAGATAGAAAGACATTTCACTGCAGCAGCCGGGCAACCCTGCAGTGTCTCTTACTATTGTAGGGGATGAGTATTACAGAATGGTCTTCACTAATTATTGTGTTGCACATCTGAGCAAGCTTTGGCTCTTGTGGAGTTTGCTGTTTAGGCCCATTGTATTTTTTGGTCTTGGACATTGAAAGACTGTACACATTTAAAGGCTTACCATTACCTTTACTTACTTTTCAAAAAAGAAATAATGTTTTAATAGGTCAAATCTTTCAAGAAAAAGTCCAAGTCCATACTTCTGCTGTTCAGAGATTTGAGTCACCTCATAAAAGTATTCTAGAATACAACATTTGTTAGTTTTTCAGAATGGTCATCTTATTGTGAGTGTATTTTTCTCTTTTCCCTTCTTGTTTGTCCTTATAACACTGTAGTCCTCACTATTAATTCCAGTTATAGTGGTCACTATCACCTTGTGGAACCTTGAGATTGTCAGTCTTTCGCACATATTCCGTGGGCCACACTGCAGAGAAAAACCTTTCTTACGCCCTAATGGAAACCCATTGAACAGAGAGAACCTGTTGGAGAGTTGCGTGCACAATGCCTCGCCTCTCACTCACGCCTCTTGTTTTTCGGCTTGTCGGCTGAAAAGAAATGTATTAAGTCTGACCCTCTCTGCTTCCCCTCGCGCAGATTGTTCCATTTGTCCCTTGAGGTTCGGGTGCACGGAGTGGCGCGCCGTTCCTCCTGATTGTTTTCACCCGCTGGGTTTGTGCGCAGGGGTCCTAAAAGCAACACATACAGACCTGGTTACAGTGATTTTTTTTTTTTTGTGCCCCAATCACTGAACGCTTTTGTCAGCTTACAATCAGTCAGCCACTTTGTTGATGTCCTCTTGGATGTTCCAGTGGACCTTGTGTTGATGCGGATATAGGATTGATATAGGTCGCTTGTTACATGGACAATATTTATACTTCCACACGTCAGACTTATGCTGTGTGTGTGTGTGGGTGGGTGTGTGCAGTGGTCCTTGGTACTTCCAAGTCCATAGGAAATGTGAATTTGCCCTTGTGCCATTGGAAACAATCAAAAGGCTTTGTTTGGGTGACTTCAACCAAGCGCTTCCTGGTCAAAGGTCAGTTGACCCGGCAAACTCTGACCCTCCGAAGAGGAAACGCTGAGACAGGATCCACATTGAGAAGTTTGTGAGACTTTATATTTCTCCCAGAAATGTGGACACACTGTATACTTTCACCCCCTAAATCTGTCTAAATGACTTTGCAGTGGTGGGGAGAAATGCAAAGTGAACTGCCTGCTGGGTGAAGCCGCTGAGAAGCCAGTGGAGTGGAAGCAGTTGTGTTTTTTTTTTTTTTTTTAGCATTCAAAGAAGCAATGGTGCCCAAAGTCACCCGTGGCTCACACGGCGATGAGTCCCACTGAGGTGGATCAGATCACCTCCACACCACTCAGCCATTCTGCTCGCGTCGCGCCACCGGCAGCAGGAGTCTGGCCGACGAGTGAAGTTAGTGCTTTGAGTGGGGCGGATGTAAATGAAGGACGGGGAGGAAAAAAAAAGTGGAGACGTGATTAGATATTTGCGCGTGGAGGTCACCGCCGTTGCCGGTAGTCTCGGCTCACTGACCTCGTCGTTTGATGAGTCATGCCCGATTTCATTCAGCCAGATTGATTAATTTGGCTTTCTGCGATTTGGTGAGATTTCATTACTGATGTAGCTGCCGTCACCCATGAGGAAAAGGTGGTGGCGGCGGTGGCGGCGGCGGCGGCGGTGGTGGTGGTATTAGGAGGGTGGGGGTGGGGGTGAGGGTCTGATAGCATAATGGTTTTCAGTGATACCGCACTGACAGAGAGCCGTTACTCTTCATAATGGGGCCAGCAGACACGGCCGACATTTCTGACCTCGTATGGGTTTAGAGAATCACTCCTCAGTGGACCCTAAAACCAGCACTCCTCCAACAGGTCTAGACCCTCGGCCTCCTCCTTCTCCACACCGGGGGGAACCGCCCACGGGAGCAGCAGGCCTCCCTCCCGCCATCACTCACTAGGGCTTTTTAAATTAGAGCCATCATTCTCTTCCACCTCCACTGGCGCTCTGGGACCGACGGGGGTTGGGGTCTGTTGTGGGGGAGGGGAGGAGGGGGGTGGCTCTTTGACCCCTTGGGATAGCATTGCCACAGAGTTAAAGAGATGTTGTGGGAATGCAGCCTGAGGCATTTCTGTTGTGTGACCTGTAGGTTGTTTTCTCCCCCCTCCACCCCCACATGTCTACACTTTCCCCAGCCTCTTCTGATGTAAGCACTAGCTGGCCAACCCACAGTGCAACTATGTTTCCCTTTTTCTTTTTTTCTGTCTGCTTGTCCATTTCTCTCTCTGTTTTTCTCTCTCTCCTCCTTGTTCTCTTTTGCTCTCCCTGTCTTTCTCTATAAGCTCTTTCTTCAGCAAGTAGGCATGTGTGCCTAACCCTCATACCACAGTCACCCTCTTCCTCAGAGTGGGACTAGACAAACTGTGTGTGTGTTTGTGTGTGAGAGAGAGAGAGAGAGAGAGAGAGTGTGTGTGTGTGTGTGTGTGTGTGTGTGTGTGAGAGAGAGAGAAAGTTCCAGAAAGAGAGAGTGGGAGAGAAAGAACGAAAGAAAGAGAAACGGAGAGAGCAGGAGAGAGAAAATGAAGAGAGGTGGATTAAGAGCGAGGGATTGAGGAACGCGAGAGCAACGTGGAAATCTGGAGGCGAGGAACCTATCTGTGCCCTCTCGGGTAAGGATCAGTGTGTGGGGGCACAAAGAGACGGGCCCATTGAGAGTCTCGTCACATCTATCAGGTCGACACTGAATGGAGGAGGCCTGAATAGGGAGCTCTGTTAAAGGACGAAAGAGGGCGGGGCCTCCAGCAAGGCCTATTGAAGCGGAGGGACCTTGAAGCCGCAGCCTCTGTGGAGATAGATGGCCTTCCTCCCTCTGCTAGAGAGAGAGGAAGAGAGAGAGAGAGAGGGAGAGGGCTAGACAGAGAGAGAGATGGAGAGAGAGAGGATGGAGAGGCGGAGCTGAAGAACCTTAATCAGCCTTGCCATTGGAGCACAATCATGAGTATGCAAATTGAAATCCCTTTTCCCTCCAATGTCACCGCGGATGACTGATCTGAATTGGAGTTGGACGCAAGGGCGGGGAAGGCGTTGAGGTTTTCTATTGTCGTGCCTGTTGTTGATGAAGAAACGGTGAAGCGACATAGCCCTGTTGACATCCTGCGCTTGAAAAGCTCCCCCTTTTTATTAAAACTTCATTGACAAAACATTTCCAGGTGATGATGACGGACAGGACAGGGGGAGGCCCTCGCTGTCCGGCAAGCTTCGCACCTCATTTAGAAACATTCCGGAATCGTAATTAGTTGTCACATTCGATATTTATCAACGGTTGCCCGAGACAAGAGCCTTATTGGGCGGGAGAAGCTCTTGTGCTGGGCTTGTGCTGAAAGAGACACACACACACACACACACACACACACACACACACACACACACACACACAGTCACACACACACAGTCACACACACACACACACAGTCACACACACACACACACACACTCACACACAGTCACACAGTCACTCACTGTGACTCTCTCCCAGTCCCTGCCTTTGCATCTCCCTCAGGGCTCATAGAAGTAACAAACTTTTTTTTTATTCCGCTATTATTTCTCTGTCTGGCTAATTTTATTACATTTCTTTTTTTTGCCACAGCTAGTTCTTTACACTATGCAAAATTAATGACACTTTGGGTGGGGAGGTGGTAGTTTCTTTGTTTGCTTGCTCACCCGTTGCTTTGCATAGCTTTTATCGCAGCTCTAATTTTATTGCATCTTCAGTGAAAAAAAAAAACCTAAAAGTTAGAAGAATGAGATGTCATTATGTGGTTTCTGTGCAAAAAGCACAAAGCAGACTAATTGAGCGATATAAAAAATCACAGGGACTCATCATGAGCCGAGGCATGGCGATATCAAGGCGTCGGGTAAGGATGATGTACTGCCATGGATGGGGAAATAAAACCGTCTCATCTACATTGGAAGCATTTCAGCCGCTTTTTGTGACCCCCACCAAGCGACTTGTCAACCGATTTTAATATGAGGAAAAATGACGACCCATATGCCACTTTCCATTTCATAGCAGCGTTTTAGCACCGTGACAGAGTAATTTGTCATTTCCACTCCAAATGCCAAGTGCCCAAACAACAAAAAAGATTGCCCATTTGACTTTATCAAGATCTTTTCTTTGGAGTGGGTGACTTATCTTTTTCTCCCCTCTCTCTCTTTACGTTGGAGATTATGCATCTGTCCTTGCATGCCTTGAGCCATGGCTCAGCTATTAGCCTGTCCTTCCTCTCCTTTAAACGGCTGTCAGAGGACATTTATCATTCCAGCACTCTGGTGCGTCCATCGGGGGAACGTCCAGCCGCGCTCTGACTGAGATCCGATGAAGTGGAGCCAACCAATGGTGGCTAAGGATCAGCCTTTACACAGCCCAAGTGCATACGATCTTCCTTTCACATGCGAGCAACAGCCCGCCACAAACCTCTTAAGGCTTTGTTTCAGAGCAACATAGAAATGGAGAGAGGGAAATAGAGTGTGAAAGACAGCCAAGGAGAAAAAAGAAAGAAAGAGAGAGAGAAGGAGATTGAGAGAAAGGAATGAGGAAGAGATGGAGAGATGGAGAGACATAGGCTGCTATAGCATAGGGTCACCGGGTTAAATAGACGTGATCCGTGCTGCCTGGCAGACAAGGCGATAATGCTTCCCCAAAGCTATGACTCACCGCAAAGGCATCCATCACAAATGCCCCCCACCATGCAGATAAATGGCGCTTTAGAGTGATGGCAAACAGTGTTTTTTGGTGTGTGTGTGTGTGTGTGTGTGTGTGTGTGTGTGTGTGTGTGTGTGTGTGTTTGAAAAGCTCTCCCTTTGCATGGGTGAGAGAGTGGAGGAGGGGTCTTGAGGAGTGGGGGTTGGTCTGTTGGCCTTGTTTGGAATTACGTCACTCCTCCACTCCTGACAGCTAGGTTGTTTGTGTCTGTGTGTGTGTGTGTGTGTCTGTGTGTGTGTGTGTCTGTGTGTGTGTGTGTGTCTGTGTTTGTGGCAAGGGGGCGGGGAGGGGGGGCTGGATCTGGGGGCTGGACTCTTGGGAGCGTGGGCCGAATCTGGGTCTCAGACAGCACAATGTAAGTGACAGCTTCACAGGAGACAGTAAGTGGGATGTTTACATACGTAACCCCACCACTTCCACCACCTACAGTTTGAGTGAGGGTCTGTCTTGGGACATGGTAACCCTTCTAAGGGGCCTCTTGGCAGCCATTGTTACATGAAGAGCCCCCCCCCCCCAACCACACACACACACTCACACAAGAGTTGCTCACTGTTCCACAGACCTCCACCACCCCCACCTGCACTCGTTTGGCCCTGGCAGAAAATGCTCACTTGAGAGCGAATGAAAATCCCGCACAAATATGGCTCCATTATGGTCTGGTAATTGGCTTTCTTTATTACTCGCTCATTGCTCCGTGAGGGAGGTTAATTGAATGCTTCTCGGACAGGAAAATGGAATCGAGTGCGCTCGCACTCACACTCTTACGCAGTTTAGCGGGCACTAACTTTGTACTGCGAGCCAAGCGTAGATTTATTTCTGTAATCAATTAGCCCCTTTCTCCTCCTTTTTCACCCAAATGCCTTCTAATCTGGTTCCAGATCCATGATCTTTGCATTCGGGTCACGATCTAGGCACTCCAAGACCCAGGCTACTCTGAGAAAAAAAAAAAAGCATGGCACGGATCTATTGTGCTTTGAGCCAAAATGGTGAGCGCTGCTCCAGTTGCACTACCCCCCCCCCCCCCCCCCCCTTCTTGAGCTGCTCCATAAGCGTCTGTTTCACTCCCTGGCGCACCAAGTGATCACTACGGCCCGTGCTTGCGTGACCTCTCTGCCTCTGGCCACTCGGCCAAAAAAATGACAGGCTTGGATTTCACTTGCATGGCATCCCACAGCTCAGAGGGCCCTGAGTGGAGATTGAAGAAGAAGAAAAAGAGAAAAGAGGAGAAGAGAGGAGAGGGAGGAAGAGGAGGAAAGGGAGAAGTAGCATAGAGAAAGAGAGAGAGTGTGACGTGTTCCTTCAGATCCCTGCCAGCTTCTCTCTCTCTCTCTCAGCAGTAGATTGTCCACCTCAGTGATCTGATTATTTTTGTTGGTGGAGGAGACCCAAACGCAAAGTGATACCCATGAGATAGCCAGCCCTCTCTCTCCGGCTCCCGGGCACAAAAGGAGAAGGCCTGGCCAAGAGAGAGCATGAGGAGGGAGAGAGAAAGTGTATGGTTTGGAAGGGGCCAGTCTCTTGCTGTGTCACCGTTAACGGCTGCAAAGCCCCATAATTGGTGTAGTAACGAGGTGAGTTGTGGTTTGCGATGAGTGTCTGGTGTGAGAGAAGGGAGGGCCGGACAGCCCTGTGCCAGGCAAGACGAGGGGTTTGGGGGGGGAATGTCATTAGCATGAAAATGGCATCAGGTTGCACGTACTCTCACGTTACCTTAGCTCCCCCTCTGTGTCTGTGTCTGTGTGTGTGTGTTTGTGTGTGTGTGTGTGTGTGGAGAGGGGGGGGGGGGGAGGAGAGAAAGAGAGCAAGTGTGTGCATCTTTTTTGGCCCACTTATCAAACTGTTTGTGCAATTAACGAAAACGACAGTGGCATTCTAATGCCCCTTTCATGTAGCTGTGTCTCGACGCAGTGTTACCGTCAAGCAGTTGCGTAACAGCCTCCCCACAAACCCTCCCTTTGAAAAGCAGATGTTGGCCGACTGTGAATGAGACAAGCAAGTCAGTCTTTTTTTTGTTTTTGTTGTTGTTTATTTTTGGTGTCCTAGGAGACGGAATGGAGCCCGGACGAAGACACCAGGAGGTCCTGTCAGAGCAAAGGAAAGACTGAGGTAACTTTGAGACCCTCAGGTCCCCCCCCCCCCCTCCCAAAGACCACTCTCTGCCTCCTCTGACAGACTATTGGCCCGAGCACTGGGCATTGTAGGAATGTGGGTGTGCGCACTGGAGTTCTTTTGTGTTTTGTGAGCTTATTTTAAACATTATCATTAGCGTTGGGATGATTTGGGTTCTGTTTTCGCTCCTAGTATTTAAAGCAATTGCCAGGAGCAAACAGCTAGGCTGTAGGCTGTATTGGCTTAGACATAATGAAGGCAGAAGATACCAGTTGAAGGATTTGAAAGGTGTCACAAAGTGTATGTGGAATAAAAGAATAGAATAGAATAGAATAGAATAATAGAGAAAAGAGACTGGCCCCTTCTTAGCATGCGAGGGAAAGGCAGGTTTGCTGCAGGCACTGATAACTGGCGGCATGATCATTTTGTTGTCGCGCTTTCTTTGGGGGGAATTGATTACCATGTCATTTTTATCTCAAAAGGCCGGCAGGAGAAAGCACCGCAGACAGAGAAAGAGAGGGAGAGAGAGAGAGTGAGAGGAAGAAAAAGAAAAATGAAAGTTTTGGGGGGAAACTGTAATCACTTGTCTGTGAAGCCTGGGAACAGGTCAGACCTCATCTCTCTTCATAGTGCTGTGACGCTCAACAGGGTGTTTTAAAATATTATAATTTAATTCAAAATGTCAAAATGAGACGCAAACCTTTCTCCTTTTGTATGACGGGTTTTGCTGATATTGATGGGGAAAGGCACAAGGGAAAACTCACCCCAGCTTTCACTGTGTCTAATGTAATTCATTCAGCCGCTAAAACAAAATGGAGGTACGTCCCCTCTGTAATGGCCAGTGTGGGGACGGCTTGTGCATTAAGCAGGAGTGGGGAGACATAACAGGAACTACAGCAAATCTAATACCACTCTGTCATGTATGGCCACAGTACACTTGAACTCTGACCTTCCTTTCACATGGCCTCAGCTAGACTGGCAATCACCAGTGGATGGATGGGCAATTAATGTTGACCACAGAGCATAGCACAGAGTACGTCACACTATCACACATAAGCAGTGAATATCATGGCAGGATAAAAAGTTCATACACTGGTGAACATTGTAGTCTCTATTATTTTGTAGTGATTTTTGTTATTTTGCACTCTATTACATTGTAGTCTCTGTAGTATCTATTATGTAAGTTTGGATTTGGCCTGACTCAATGCTGGTCCACAGTCAGTTGCTGAGTGTAGAGCTCTAATTGGTTTTGGATGCTGAGTGTAGGGCAGTAATTGGAGACCCTCACAGATGTACTGCCCCCTGCAGGTGGAGTGTCAGAACTACATCCGGGTGCTTCTGATCAACAAAACGGAGGTGATGACCTGCGGCACCAATGCCTTCATGCCTCTCTGTACGATCCGTGAGGTGAGTGAAGGATGAGACTGTGTCTGGGTAATGGTGACTGGGAGTACTGTGTGTGTGTGTGTGTGTGTGTGTGTGTGTGTGTGTTTGTGTGTGTGTTTGTGTTTATTTTATGGTGTTTGATAAAAGTGCCCCAATTCATCTCTCCTTGGTAATTCATGATGATGATGGTGGTGATGGTGGTGGTGTTGCTGACGCTTAGCTGAAGGGCAGCAGGGGTTAGTGGAAGTGAATGAGGAAAAGGGGAATGGAACCAACCTGATTTTTATCTTGATCCCTCTCAAGGGCTCTCTCTCTATTCACACTCTCTCTGTGCCTCTTACACTCCATAGTTACAGTCTCTCTTACTTCTCTTTCTCCCCCTCTCTCCTTTCTTTCTCTCTATCTTTCTCTTTAGGTCGGTAATCTGAGTAATGTGCTGGAGAAGGTAAACGGTGTGGCCCGCTGCCCATATGACCCTCGCCACAACTCCACGGCCGTGGTGACCGAGAGCGGTGAGCTGTATGCCGCCACGGTCATCGACTTCTCGGGTCGCGACCCTGTCATCTACCGCAGTCTGGGCGGCCTGCCTCCCCTCAGGACGGCACAGTACAACTCCAAGTGGCTCAACGGTAACCATGGAGTTCTCACTCAACACCCCCCCTCCCCCCCTCTGTCAGCCCTGCTGCCCCTGTCAACACACACTCACTCCAGCCATCCAAAGGCTGGCCCGCTAACAGCTAATGACCATGAAAGAAAAAAAATCTGATTGACAGTAGGCTAAATGGAAGGTTAACGCCTAGCCTACCATTTTTTTTTTTTCACTCATTTCAGAATCCAACTTCGTTTTAATTATAAAATATCTTTACTTCATCAGCTAGAGTGGTCTCTGTTTCTCTTAGCGCGCACACAGATTGCATACGCACTCATGGTAAGCTAATGAAGAAGGAACACTCTTAGGACCCCCACAGCCCTTCTGCTGATGTAATGCCTCTGTTTGATGACACCTCGTTAGAAGGAATATTTCTAGATCTCTTCTGTTTTCTTTTTCTGTCCGTCAGCGGTTCCGTGATTCCACTCATTGATTTGTGCCACAAATTATCCAGCGAGCGACCGAAGCACCGAGCATTATTTGACCTCAGCAGTGGAAATGGCCGCCAGTTTCCTCTACACTTCCTCTGATACATCAGCAGAAACAATGAGACGGTGCTCATAATGCAGTTGCTGTTCTTGCAATAAAACCCTCCGTGTGCTAATTGTAATTACAAGACCGAAAACCTTAAATTGAAATCAAACATAAACCCAAAGTATTATTTATTTCGTTATTTGCTAGTAATCTATTTCTGTACGGGACAGGAGTGTAGACTGTAGCAGTGCTCGGGTGTTTGTAGGGATCACACAGAATCCTGATAATCCACTGATAAGTCGCTATAGCTCAGCCAGCAGGAGCAGGTCCTCACTGTTCCACATGCTGATGAGCTTCTCAGGGAGGCAGGATGGGAGTCAGCACCGGTGCAGTGCACCACAGGCTACAACTCAACAGGGAGAGCATGTTCAGATGTATCACACACATACACATACACACACATACACGCACGCACACACACGCACACACACACGCACGCACGCACTCACGCACTCACGCACTCACGCACTCACGCACTCACGCACTCACGCACTCTCGCACTCTCGCACTCTCGCACTCTCGCACTCTCGCACTCTCGCACTCTCGTACTCTCACACTCTCACTCGTACACAGTCATACTCATACGTATACACGGACGGCCACATTTAGATTCATTGCAAGGCATATCCCCCATGTCGTAATCATTATACATTCTAAGAGTGTCAGCCAGGGTGGGGAGAGACTGAGGAAGACTGAGGATGGCCTTAGAAGTGGCAGGGAGGAGAGAGAGAGTAGAGACGCCGACGGATGAACTTCAATCAGCACTGCCTCTCCCTTTATAAAGAGGCATGGAAGTGTCCCTAATCTTCAGGCTGCTGATGTGGTGCCTTCTCTGCCTTCTGCCCCTCTGAGCGCACTGCAATACATCCTGACACCAGCAGAATCTGAGAAAAGGAGACGGGGGAAGAAAGAAGAGGGGAGGTGGGAGGAGTGGAGGGGGGAGAGAGAGAGACGGAGGAGGGTCGAAGAAAAGCGAGGATGAGGATGAGGAGTTGTGAATGATACAGAGTGTGGGCGGAGAGGAAAATAAGGCGAGGTCAAGGCAAGTGAGAGAGAGAGAGGGTGCGAGGCAGGGGACTGAGGAGAGAAACACTTCCAAGGCGCTCTCTCTATCTCTGTGTCTCTCTCTCTCTCTCACTCTCTGCAGTAGCAGACTAGTTCAGTCTGAGAGTTAGAGGGGGAAAGGGGGAGGAGAGGTAGATGAAGGGTGGGATAGAGAGAAAGGGGGGGGGAGAGAGAAGGAGAGCAGTAGGCAGGGCGGTGAAAGATAGACTCGGAGAGCAGCCAGCGGTGTAATTATTCCTCGCAGCAGGAAGAGGGTGAAATTACCACGGCAACGCTTCACGCCACCCCGGGCTAAAACCCCGCCTTGGTGGCGGGCCACCATCGAGAGAGAGGGAGAAAGAGAAGGAGTGAAAAAGAAAGAGAGAGAGAGAGAGAGAGAGAGAGTATCACTGACTGAGATTGTTTTAGAGTACCTTCATCAGCATGATTACCACACAAACTAAGGCCTTCTTGCACTCACATATGTATGCGCCACTTAAACCACCGTATTCCACCACCAACTGTAAGCCTGCATGCTGCAGCTACAGAAACAACTTCTAGAAATCCCCCGGCCACCACTCTTGCACATCCATCGATTCCATTGTTCTCTGGCATTTTCAGCTGAGCCACTCATAACCATGCAAGCAATCAAGCAAGCACACACACACACACACACACACACACACACT